>NC_140969.1:62855989-62893489 GCF_056783735.1 Eptatretus burgeri
AAATAAGAAAGGTTAAGCTGTTGATAAATTATGATTAGGCTAAGCCTCAGCAATGACTGCAATTTAGTGCTTGAACTACAATTTCTAATTGTTAATAATAATCAACCACTGCAGCCTAGTAGTTTATTTTTCAGACTTCCATTTTGAATTGTGTAAATTTTCTTCACTATTCTGAGTCGCTGTAAAAATAAAACGAGAAAGTAGACAGTTCAGGCACAAAACCTGGGAACAAGTAATCGGAAAGCCAGGTCAGATGTTGATACGATTCAGTCGCAAGTGTGCTTCTCACACGTTTGCCTTTTCCATGTACGGTGGACCGCAGTCTTTGCAGCTTTTCGTATGCGAGTCATGATGTTTTATATGGAAGGGGCAAACATAATGATGTGGAAAACTATTTGAAGGACATGGACTTTGGAAAACAAAGCAAAGATTTATGAGGATATAGTTATCAGGCTAAGCATTCAATTTTCAAAATTGTAAACTGGTAAACTTGAATACAATTAAGTATGGGAATTAGGAGTAAAGCTTGTGTAACTTTTACAGACTGCTTTTAATGACCGTGGAATTATCGTTACAGTATCATAATGTGATGAGGGTCGAGGCTCAGATGGATTAATGAAATTGATTTTGTAAAGGTTAACAACCTGTAAGATGGAAATTTTTTTTTGATCAGCCTTTCTACCTTAACACTATGTTTTCGAGCCTTTGGACTCAGCTGCATTTGAGGTTATCTTTGAATTAACTCGGAATTGACAGACAAGTCACGGGCTCTGAAAGACCTTCATTAAATAACTGTAACATCCCCTACGGTGTTCTTGCCATTTTCGGATTGGTGAAGTGGCTGTGGATGTCGTGTGTTAAGTGGCTCGGGCTATGGCCTGCAATGAGGTGCATCATGCCACGATCACATGATCCGTGGCCATCAACAAATGATATGGTACTGTTGCTTCTGTTATTTAAGTGTGGAACGTCCATGCGTCCCATATGTAAGAAGAGTAACATGACTGTCACATGAGCATGATATTTGCCAAATACATTTATGAGCTATTTGAACTCTTTTGTTTCCAAACCACTTGAAACTTCATGATAATTGCAAAAATTTACACATTCATGTGGATTTACAACTACATATTACAACGTATTTTTGTACTCTGCTCCCCACCAATGAAATGACTGATGCCTGCCACCTGTAAATGTCTTTTAAGGGCTAAATGGGATCACTACTGTATGCAGTCCTTCTGCAGCAGTCACTATCCTTCGCCAACGGACCATCACCCCCCCCCCCCCATACTTCAGTTGTACTTCTCAGCTTGAAAGGTTAGAAATGCAGGCCAACCAGGAGAAGGATATTGCATTTACAACTCTCGGGTCTATGCTGGACGTGGAAGGAAGACGAAGATTAGGTTTTATATTAATAGGTAAAGGTCATGAAATGCTTCTTTTTTTTCCTTTTACAGGAGTTAGATTCATGAAAAAGCAAGCCTTTACAAAGACTTTCTTTTTGGAAAAGTAATTTCTGGACGTTGGCAAAGAATGGACATTTAAAGAGTTCTTTTTTGTGCCAGTGGGCCCTTATTGCCTTTAAAATTATCAAAGCTATTAAAATATGATTTTGGACATCTTCCTTGATGTTCCTCAACAAAATTTTGCAGTGTATAGGTTCAGAGGCAGATAAATATTTTTCATGATACTTTCAGGTTTTTTTCAATGCATGGCAACTTGACGTACCTGTGGTCTTTTTGACTCTTACTGGCTTTGCTTAATCTGCACGTCCTTTGTTTGCCTACTTCCTGCTATACTTTTCAGTAATGATTCTAAAAATGCCATTCACTAGTTGTCCAGTTATTTTCTTCAATTTTATTTTTTCTTTACAAGATAGAGGGTCAAGGAAGTGTGCGCTGACATGGTACAGGAGATTGTGGGTAAGAATGGGATGGTTTGTGTATGCTTGAAACCATTGAGGGTGGGTCAGGTCATGTATGGGAGCATGTGCCACAGCAGCCCGTTGCTGCATCCACTTTCCGCCAGTACTCCATGGGCCTCCGTCTGGCCATCCCTCAGGCAGATGCATAGCCCATCCCCATCTCCTTGAGATGCCGATCAACCTGCTGCAACCACGAGGCATGTGGTCGGCCCATTGGCGTCCACTCGCGAGACTCCCTCGCTGAGAGAATCTGGTGAGCAGGATCAGCGTCAGGAAAACGAGCCACATGTCCACATAGCATAGCTGACGCTCATGGACTATGCAGGTAACAACTCATTTGAGTCTCTCAGGCCTAAGTCACATTTTCCACGGTGGCCGTGGGGTCTTCAAAATCTATGGCCACTAGCAATTATACGGCGGTCGCAGTATTTCCACGGTAACACAATGCAGCAGTCACATATGTTTTTATTTTTCGGGGAGCCGCACGGCGTTTTTAGGCCAAAGTCACATTTGCCACAGCGGCCATGGCATCTCCAAAATCTGTGGCCACTAGAAATTATACGGCGGCCGCAGTATTTCCATGGTCACACAATGTAGCAGTCACATATGTTTTCATTTTTCGGGTAGCCGCATGGCATATTTATAAATTGTGGAGACCGAAAACGTGGCGGTGCCGTATGGTCTTTGATTTGATGTCACACGGTGACCTTCCTGCGGCAGCCATAGAATTTTCAAGGCAGACACAAGGTGCCCGCAAGCCGACCGCAAGGTGACCGCAGGAGGGCCATAAGGCGAACGTGCGGCCAGACGGATGGTAACGAGTGAGTTTTTTTTTTACCAGTTTTTTATGTTTCGGCTTGTCGAATTGCTACGGCGAACAAAGAAATGAAAAAAGTTATAACTCTGCGTTATAATTCCACGGCGACCTTACGACCTGTAAAATATAGCCAAACGCCGTAGGGCCACCCTGAGGCCACCGCAGAAACTCTGCGGCCGCCGCACGTTTCTGTCAATTCAGAGGGCGTACGGCTGCCGTATCCTCGCCGTAGAGCAAATGTGACTTAGGCCTTAGGTCTTAGAAATTGTGGAGACCGAAAACGTGGGGTTGCCGTACAGTCTTTGATTTGATGTCGCACGGTGACCTTAAGGGGGCCCTGCGGCGGCCATAGAATTTTCAAGGCAGATGCAAGGTAGCCTCAAAGTGCCTGCAAGGGGACCGCAGGGGGGCCCTAAGGCAAACGTGCGGCCAGACGGACGGTAACGAGTGGGTTAATTTTTTTTTAACCAGTTTTTTTTGTTTCGGATTGTCGAATTGCTACGGCGAACAAAGAAATGAAAAAAGTTATAACTCTCCGTTATAATTCCACGGCGACCTTACGGCCTGTAAAAGATAGCCAAATGGCGTAGGGCCACCCTGAGGCCACCGCAGAAACTCTGCGGCCGCCGCATGTTTCTGTCAATTCAGAGGGCGTACGGCCGCCGTATCCTCGCCGTAGAGCAAATGTGATTTAGGCCTCAGCAACCACTCGTTGGACACAAAGTCTGACCAGCGATGGCCAAGGATTCTCTGAAAAGACCTGGTACCAAAAGAATGAAGTCTCCGTCTCAGATCCTTGGTCACAGTCGAAGTCTCACATCCATAGAACAAGACTGGAAGCACAAAGGACCTGAAGACTCAGATTTTGTTCCTCCCGCACAGGTACTGGCAGCGCCACACCCCATTATCCAGTGAATCCATGACTCCCCAGGCCCGACCCAGACGTCTATTGACCTCTGACTCACAGCCAGCAGAGACATGAATATCACTACCAAGGTAAGTGAATCTCTCCACGACCTCAACATCCTCACCACAAACAGGCACAGGCAGGACAGCAGCATCCAAGATGTCATTGAAAGCCTGGATCTTAGTTTTGACCAGGAAACCCATAATCCCAGCATCTCCGACTCCTCATTAGCACCTCGAGGGCCCCCAAAAGGATATCTAAAGTCTCCGCAAAGATGACTGCATCATCTGCAAAATCAAGGACAGAGATCTTGGCATTCCCAAACGATGCAACACAGCTTGATCTTTCTGACACCCTCCCCAGAATCCAGTCCATACAAGTACTGAAAAGTGTGGGGGCCAGTACACATGCCTGATGAACTCCAGTCACAACAGGAAAATAAGAGATGGTATCACCACATCTCACAGCGCCAAATAAGAGATGGTATCACCACATCACAGTACCAGAGTATAGTTCAGACATCAGATCGATCAGTTTTGGTGGCACCCCACGAAGAGCAAGAATCCTCCAGAGGGCATCCCGATTCACTGAATGAAACGCTTTTCAGAGATCAACATAGGCTGCAAGCAGCCCCTGGCGAAACTCTCCTCTGTGTTCAGTGAGGACCCGAAGAGCAAGGATACGGTCAATCATTGACCTCTTTGGTGTAAAGCCTGACTGCTCTGGATGCTGGTGCTCAAGCAGATGGTGGCGAACCCTATCAAGAATTATCCGATCAAAGATCTTGCCTGGCACTGAGAGCAGCGTCACCCCTCAATAGTTGTTGCAGTCTTGGCGATCACCCTTTCCTTTCCAGAGAGGGACAACAAGGCCCCTCTTCCAGTCAGTTGGGATGATGCCTGTGTTCCAGGCAGAGCACAGAACTGCATGCAACGACACGAGTGCAGCATTTCCACCAGCCTTGAGAAGTTCAGCATGGATGCCTCAGATCCCTGGAGCTTTACCCCATTTCAACTGGTTCACCACAGCCTGTGTTTCCACAAGCGAAGGTGGACCACAGTTGATTGGAGGGTTCGCAACAGTTATTGTAACACCCCTGACATCCAACTCGACAGCTGGTGGATCAGCCTGGTACAACCGCTCAAAGTAACCGGCCCAGCGGGCCTTCACTTCGGACTCCTCTGTCAAGAGCCTACCACCCTCTGCTCTTGCTGCAGTCCACCAAGGGATGGGCTTGGATGAACGCAATGCACGAATTCCCCTGTAAGCAAGACGGGAATCACTTGACCACAGGTATACTCTACCCCCTCACAGATTCCTCGTACTTGGCCACCTTGTCCACCCTTAGCGCACGTACATTTTTGTGCCTCAGCTCCCTGAACAGCTCAACTCTGCCATTCAGCCTGGTCCTGCGACTCTGGTCAATGGTATCCAGTGTACGTTGAGAGAAAATTCTTATTTGCCCTACGGTGAGTTCCAAGACATCTACCGGCAACATCAAGGACGGTGGTCTTGAAGGCACTCCACAACTCTTCAGGACCTCCCAATTCACCCAGACCCCCAAATCTCCACTCAGCTTGATTGCAAACTCCTCAGCTGCCCTCTCATCCTTGAGCTTGCCAACATCCAGCCACGGCTGGTATGGTACCATTCTCCCGGATTTAAGTTGCAAATTAAGAGTTGCTTCAACGAGCCGGTGGTCAGTATTGAAGAACTGAGCACTCCGGTAGACCCTGCAGTTCTGGATCATCCTCCAACGACCATCAACGAGGACCTGGTCAATCTCCTTTGCCACAGCACCAGCATTGGAATACAAAGCCCAGCGATGAGCTTGTGTGCGCTGAAATCAGGAACCGGCCACCCTCAGTCCATGACTTCTTGCAAAGTCAAGGAACTTAGTGCAATTCAGGTTCATAGTTCCTGACTCATGGGGACCAACACATGTCTCATAGCCATCCCCATCAGCTCCTGTCGATGCATTGAATTCCCCCAAGACGAGAAGTGTATCTCGCGTTAAGGCACTGATCAACCACAGACTCGAGTGTGCCATGGAATGCATCCTTCACGGTGAGATCACTCGCCTCAGTCGGAGCATAAACAGAGACCAGGGAAATGATACCTTGGGAGTGACGAATCCTAAGTCTCATACGCTCGTTGACCGGTGTTACCTCAATTGTCATTGGAGTCAGGTTATTGGACACAGCTCCAGCAACTCCTCGGGCATGGTAACCATCATAGCAACCAGACTAATAGTAGGTGTAACCACCCGCCATGATCTTGTCGCAATCCGGTCTCCGAACCTCAGAGAGTGCTGCAATACCAATGTCAAAATGCTTGATCTCACATTATAACAGACAGGTGATCATCCTCTCTTAGGGATGGGACATTCCAGGCACCCACTCGAAGGGACCGCCTCAGGTTAACCCAAGGAGACTGCCGTCTGCTGGACGACACCTCAGCACCACTCCCACACACTCTCCCGCAATCTGACCCGGGAATGTTACCCCGTGTTTTCCCTCCTATCAAAGATTGGGGGTCCCGAAGGCTTTGCCCCAATCCCGTCATCCGATGAGCTGCCCTGCGAAGGGAAGCTGCACAGGAGGTACTCCCATGGAGTGGGTTTTCAGATTTCTTTGCGTTTTTGTGTTTTGCGGAATGAAGGGGTTTACGGTGGCCGGAATGCAAATCCTGCCACCAACCTCATAATAAGAAGTGAACCAACTGCAGGAGGATGTCCGCAGATACAGTTGGGCACTAGATATGGATGGCTGTTGGCTCACAACGAGCTCCTCCGCCCTTTGACAGGTTTTGTTTTTCATCCTGCTGGGTGTCCATATCCAAACACCCTCCTCACCAAAAAACCTGGTAGGGAGATGGTTTAGTCGCCAATAACCCGACCATGGAACAGGTTAGTACAGGTTTACACGATACCTGTAGCAAGTCACAGATCTAATCTGACCTGACCTGACATCAATGAGCGTAGCGTGAGATTTAAGAGGATCTGGAAGGTGGTTCCACAGATCGGAGATCCGAGGAACAAAAACTACTGAAGATGTGCGTTCAACCTGCATTTTGTTCGTTCAACCATGAGGAGGTTACTGGAAGAACTCTTACATCTTGGAGTTGTTGGAGAGGGTGAGAGAGGCGAGAGAGTGGAGACATCTAGACCGGTGGAGAGCTTGTAAAAGGCAGATGAACTATCGGCCTGTGTGCGATATGAGGCAAACGAACCTTGTGTTGCGGCCTCACCATGTCTGTTATGCCAGTTGTCTGTTTATTTGACAGCGCAATTACTCAGTTGTTTGAATCTGTGATGTTGCACACCATTTCAATATCAGTCAAGGAGGATTAAATTTTGTTATGTTTGTACATTGGCTCTTGTGCGTTGGTTTACTAATTGTCAATGGTTCAGGTATGCAGAGATATAATAACTCAAGAACACAAAGAGAAGAGGTCAGTAAACTGTTGCACAACACTTCATTGTCCTTCCTCGGACCACCTGAGTTCCTGACCACATACAAAGCTTTCTTCCACAGCCTGATGGAGTACTGCTCTCCTCTCTGGGCTTATGCTCCTGCTTCTCACCTTTCTCGGCTTCACGCTGTGAAAACCAAGGCATTTAGGATCATTGGTATCTCCCACGGTGAGGCTGTCTTTGGGCCTCTCACTCTCTCACCAGTCACCACAGGCAGGTCGGTGGTCTTTCTGTCTTCTCCTGTCTCCTCTCTGGTCTTGCCCCCCTCCCCCACTCTGTCTGTGATATGTTCCTACCATATTCCCGCAGGGCTATGAAGGTCCGCCAACAACCCTTTTCTGGTAAAACTACCAAAATCATGAATCACAGCTCACCTTCACTCTTTCATTCCTCTTTTTCCCCGCCTTTGGAATGAACTCCCTCACTTTGTTCAATCCCATTCTTCTCTCCAGACCTTCAAAACAATTATTCACTACCACCTCTTATCTTCCTCCATCCGAATCCTCGATCTTTTCTCCCCTCCCCCCCCCCCCCGTTTATCCACCCCAAACCCACCTCCTTCAAATTCCCTGCTCTCCTTCCTGAAAGTCCCTGTAATATCCATCTTGTATACCCCTTGTTCCCTGCCCTATCCCTCTCCCTTCCACAGATCTAGTGCCTCTGCTCCCCACTGTTTTGTCCTTCCCTCTTCCCCTCTCTTGTCTCATGCCCCCCTTGCTGTGCGTTGTGTGTTTGCTCTCATACGAGCCTCGACAATGTTGACAAAAAAGGCAGGAGGAGCAGGACAGAATAAAGACAATAAGAATTGCAAGGTGACTTACCTCTCATGATACTAAGGAACTTAAATCAGTTTTACCAAAGTTTTCTTTTATTTTGTATGTTTTTTTTGCAATTAACAAGAAAAGTTTGCAAGTTCAAAGCAATTTAGAAGCCCTGACGTTAGGGTAAAAATTGTCTTCCTAATTTTGCATGAGACATAAGTTGTTTAACAGCATCTGTCCCCTTCTCTGGGAGTGGTTTCTTCATGCTGAGCTTGTAATGCATTTAAAAGTCCTGCCTGAAATTTCGATATGTTGTGCAAAGTGTGTCGTCCATACATTATGCCTGAAGTTGCTGAAGGATTGGAGCAGACTTGCAACATGAGGCTCAGGCCCCACCAATGAAGGTTCTGGACAATCGTTTGTGCAGGGGAGCTATACGTTTACTGCTGCCATGGTGATGCGTTTGATCGTGAGTGAAAGGCCACTGATTTCAGCCGCCCCTGTTTATTACAAACACTTTTGATTCAGAGAGACCTCCTCAACCAGGAACAGTACGTTTAATGCACCTTTGCATCCTGCTGTGTCGTTTCCTCCTCAGGCAAACAGGTGAAACTTCCTCTGTGATGGAAGTTGCAATAAATCTTGTTTGATTTGCACCTCAATTGTATGAGTGCCTGGTTGTTTGCAATTTGTATTCTGCCAGAAATAATCGAAGAATGAACTTGTATAAACAAAACAAATGTAAGGCTGTATGCTAATTACCTCTGCCACCGAAGGTGGATGGAGGTTATGTTTACACCCCTCGTTGTTTATCTGTTTGTCTATCTGGGGGCAGGTTATATCAAAAAGTTATGGACAGATCCGGACGAAACTTGGTGGACAGGGTTGGGTGTGTGACAAGAATCGATTAGATTTTGGTCTTGATCCAGATCTGGATCAAGAAATGAATTTTTTTTTTAGTGATTCTTCACTGTTAAGAGATGGGGCCAAAAACGATACATAGCATGATATTTCAAAAAGTTGTGGACGAGTTAAGACCAAACTAGATAGATGAGTTGGTTCGGTGACAAGAAGAAGTCTATTCGATTTTGGTTCAGGTCTGGATCCAGATCCGGCCTATCTGTGGAATACAAAACCTAAACTGTTCAGCCCGGGGGAGGTATGTGCTCCACCGATTGCTGTTCTAGTTTTTGATGGGTTTTTTAAATGTTTTTTTTTTCATTTGAGGATGGATTTGCATTTTGATTTCCGTGACACCAAGTACTCCGATGCACATTATCTTTTTATTCCTCAGTAAAACAATATGAACCCATGGCTCGATGTGATGGTCAAACACTTGTTTAAACATGAAGGAATTGTAAGAGTGCAAGTAAAGTAATGTTTGTTGTTGGTGTTTTTTTGTTGTTGTTTGCCCTTTTATATTTTTTCTGAAGACTATTTGCATTTTGTAATATTTTTTTTCCACTGATGTTTCTTGAACATGTTCCATCTTTGGACTTGACATTTCACTGACCAGGGCATCACCCATTTTTAGAGAAGCCAACTTGACTTTCCCTGAATGTCCCATTCTCAAACAGGTGGTGAATTATTTTTAGATCCATAAAACATTTCCATTGCAGTGCTTGCTTCGCAGACCCTGTTATATTTTCCAAGAGATGGGTATATAATACAGATGTGTGAGCCTATTTCCAGGCAAACAGATTGTGCACATGTTTGTACAGTATTGCTATGTGTTGCCGTTCACTTACGGCCGAGTTGGGTTGGCACAACCAGTGACTTCTTGTTTGAACAGATAGTGATCAGGCAGGCAGACTGCATGGCGCCGATGGATTGATAGCACCAAATTACACCCAATATGTTTTTCACTGCCATGTAACTCTGGATGCAATAACTGTATGTAATGATGCTTTCCGTGTAATGAGAAGGCATTTATCGGCCTGCAATAAATGTAATGTTGGCTGAATGAATCTGAGACATTGTGATACAGAGGCAGCTCAGACAGCACTGCATACAAACTACGTTTTTCCAGTATTTATTGGTTTATTTTTCTTCTGCTACAAACTTAACTATAACTCGCGATGTTCTTTGAATGATTGGTGTAAATTGGCTGTGCATGTAATAAGACAGCCGGATGCAATTTGGGGAATAGCAGTGCTTATGGGGCACTGCTCTTACAGCCATTGTTGCAAACATCCTAAACAATAAATGATTTGTAGCATTGTAGCCGTGCCTTTGACGACAACATATCTTGTGAATTGCACCTTTCGTAAACTAAAATGGAGAACTTCTGGCGGCAACTCTTCTTCTGAAGTATACATCCTTTTAGAGTTTTAGCTGTTTGTAAGTAATTCATTTTTGCAAACACAGAACCTGACAACGAGTTTGTGTCATTTCTGTGGACATGCTTATGCTGAAAAATACAGTGCCTTCCTCCATATTTGCAGGACAGGAAATCCAAATTTGAGCATGATACCAGCACACAGTGGCCTCCTTTTTTCAAAAGGTACCATGGGATTTTTTTAATGTCCACCAGTGAATGCTAGCAGATGATACACCTGATTTAACATTTGCTCTATGGTGGATGGCACACTCATTTATGCAATACCCAGCTTGCAAAGTAACCCCTGTTTGCAGTTTGTTGAACTTATACTTGTCCCATATGAGCTCACATAGGTGAGATTCGGAGAGTGACACATCCCACCTTTGCTTTCATTCTCTTGATGGCACATGGTTATGCTGTTGTCTTACCAATCCTGGTGTATGGTGTTCTTCTAGATACAGTACTTGATATTTTCACATCGACATATTTATGAGCATTTAAAATAACTCGTGCAAAAATGCAGAAATATTTTTTTTATCATCAATAATCTTGCCTATTCAATGAAATACACCAGGACCCTGACATTCGTGGGGATAGGTTCCAGGAAAACTCCGCAAATGTTGAAACTGCGAATGTGGAGGGCATTGTTTCAATGGGAAATGGGGAGATAGGTTCTGGGGATTTACTGACTCGCAAAAAATCCGCGAATGTCACGGTAAAATCCGCTAATGTTTTGTCATTTTTACAATAGAGACAAGAGGGATAACGTTATCGGTTCGCGGTGGTTCCTGGTTCATGAAAAAGGCTGTAAATGGCGATGCCACCAAAGTTGGGGAATTCATGGAATCCATCATAGCTACTGACGTCAAATCTTCCCACTTTCCAAAGACTCCCTGGAGTTTTATTGGGCTTTCAACAGTCTGGCATCCTGCTTTTCTTGTCATGCTCTCTGCTTGTGGCATAGAAACCGCCTTATTTCCTGTTAGTCTTACTTTCTCCACTTACCTCGTCAATCTGTTGCTATCAATGGGATGCTCTTCTCCCCTCTCCTACTGGAGGCTGGAGTTCCCCAAAGCAGTGTTTTGGGCCCAGTCTTTTTCCACATCTGTATACATGACCTCTCTGATGCTCTGGAAAATCCTCTTCATTATTGTAGATGTCTCCACATTGTGTTGTACAGTATTGCATCCCTCTGCTTCATCGCAGACAACAGCTGCACCTCTCTGCTGCTCTGCACTGCCAAAAATTATTTTCTGACATGGAGTCTCAATCTCACCCTATCATTCCAGAGAGATTGTTAAAATAACCCACCTACCTGTTTCCTTTGTCATTGACTGGAAGAGGTTCAGTCTGTTGAACTTCTAGGAATCACCATCAGCCACGACATTTCATGGCCTGACCACATTGCAAAGCTGGCCCACAAACCCAGCCGCAGACTGGGAATCCTCCATTGATCCAATTCTTTCCTTGGGAAATCGGAGCTACTCGGTCTATAAGGCCTTTGTCCATAGCTCAATGGAGAACTGATCTCCAATGGGCTGGTGCGCCCCAACATCATATTTCTCTCCTTAGTGGGGCAACTAAGCTAAATATAGCATAACAATTGTGCATTTTGTGAGGAAAGCACCAAATTTGGCACACTAGTAGCCTATCATATTATGAACAGATTTGGATATTGGGCCATCTCAAATTCAGCTGCTGATGGCTGTGGCAGCCATTTTTCAAAATGGCCGCCAGTGGTTACTGTTGTGACGCATATCTGCTTTACTCGAGAGGAATGCAGGTTGATAGTGAAAGTTTATTTACTAATAAAGGTCCAATAATGGTCAAAGAAAGTAACAATTTGATTTGGTTGAGAAAAAAAAGTTAAAGTGGATGAATTGGTCTTATTAAGACAGATTCTGAATGAAAACCAATGATAAACATTCATAGCACTATTGGCTTGGCACATGGTAGTAGAAGTGGTGTGCGTGCATATTGAGCCCGGAATCGTGCACGGTTGAGTTGCCAGCTTACACTTGTTGAGTCGATTCATTGTTATTTTGTTCTGTGCCCATAGAGTTCTCTATGCTATCCCATTGTTAACCATAGTTCATCAAGTTGAGTTTGGTTTGCGGGGTGCAGTTTGGTCATAGGATTATCTCAGTCACGGATTACCGGGTTACGAGGTTCTGCATGTATTTCCGTTCTGCCCTCACGGCGCCAGTTCCAGTTTGCTACTGAGTGAGGAAGTTCTCTCTTCGTACCGGCGTGTTGGCGAGATATCTTTACCATGATAACTCGGAAGTTTTCGGGTTATCTTCGTTCGATTGACGGCAATGCCAAACCATTTGTAAGTAGTTTTCCATTCTCGTTTCCATTTTCATGTCTAAGCTAATTTGTTTTGGTCAGTTTGTTGAGTAACCCTTCCGTTTTCTGTAACTGCGTTTTTATTGACTCTTAGTCAATCGCAACACATTTTAGCACATCGGCTCGAAGTAACCTAAATATGGATGAATTAGGTCGTATTGGGAATGAAGCCATGTAACTCAGATGATGGGTGTGAATTGTCTATGTGCCGTCACCAGCGTCTCGAAGATTTTACAAGTGGCAATAGTATTTATGACTATGGGCTCGGAGAATCAAGCTTGTCCTCCAACTCTCTCCGATGGAGAACGTCTCCATCTTGGTACAAAGAGTGATCTCCTCAAATGCTTTGAAGAGTTCTCCAATGCCCAATCAGAGGCTCCTGATACCACCAACCTAGTTCTTGATGGGGCAGTCATTGTCCAGATGCTGAAGCCTGCGGTAGCCAAGAACTTTGATGACTATGCCCAGGATGTGTTCATACCGTACCTGTCAACAAAGCTTCAGACTGTGTCACGCCTGGACCTGGTCTGGGACCGCTACGTTGCTGATTCACTGAAAGGCAGTGCAAGATCAAAGCATGGAAAAGGAGTGCGTAGACGCATGGTCGGAGCAGCAGTTATACCTGGAAACTGGCAGAACTTCCTCCAGGTAGACACCAACAAGACCGAGCTGTTCAAGTTCCTATCAGAAGCTATCTTCAGGTGGTTTGACCAGGATGACAAGCAGCTGGTTATCACTGATGGAGAGGCAGTCCTGAGCAAGCCACCGCTACGAGACCTGGCCTTGCTTGCCCCATGCAGCCACGAAGAAGCTGACAGTCGAATGTTGTTGCATACATCCCATGCAGCCAACCATGGTCACCACAAGATACTGATCAAGACAGTTGACACCGATGTTGTGGTGTTGGCTGTGTCAGTGGCCCAGGGACTGCAACCAGAAGATGAACTATGGCTAGCATTTGGCACTGGGAAGAGTTTTCGGTACCTGGCAGCCTACAAAATAGCAGCTGGCCTAGGACCAGAGAAGGCACAGACACTCCCAATGTTTCACGCTCTGACTGGGTGTGACACTGTATCTAGCTTTGCTGGACATGGTAAGAAGACTGCTTGGACAATCTGGACCGTTCTGCCAGAACTTACAGACGCACTGCTGAAGCTATCCTCTGCACCAAGTGGCATACCAGACGATGTCATGCACACCATCGAGAGGTTCGTCATATTGTTCTATGACAGAACCAGCACATGCAACGACATTGATAAGGCCCGCAAGAAACTCTTCGTGAAGAAGAACAATGTGCAGCTGATCCCGCCAACCAAGGCAGCTCTGGAGGAGCATGGGAAGAGGGCGGCCTACCAAGGAGGCCATGTGTGGGGTCAAACACTGCTACCAATGCCAGAGCTGCCTCCTCCATCCAGCTGGGGCTGGGTCAAGAATGATGAGGGGGTGTACGAGCCACACTGGACGAAGCTACCCAAAACAGCCCACACCTGCTATGAGCTAGTATCGTGCAAGTGCAAGAAGAGCTGTCTGAAGCGTGGCAAGTGCAAAAAGGCCGCACTTGAATGCACAGCTTTGTGTGTGTGTGTGTGTGAGGGAGAGTGCTCACAAAATTGAGAGAATATTAACAGAGCAGACTGTCACTGATTCAGAACATTTAAATCAGACATCTCTCGATCAATTTCTATGAGTGAGATGTCGGTATTCTTATGAATGAGACGCAGCCCATGATTCGTTTGCATCCATGCTCAACAACCACTGACTTTACATAAGCGATGTTGGTATTCATATCAATCAGACGCAGCCCGCGATTCGTTTGCCACCATGCTCAACAACCACTGACTTTACATAAGCGATGTTGGTATTCATATCAATCAGACGCAGCCTGCGATTCGTTTGCCACCATGCTCAACAACCACTGACTTTACATAAGCGATGTTGGTATTCATATCAATCAGACGCAGCCCTTGATTCGTTTGCCACCATTCCCAACAACCAATTTCTAAGAGTGAGATAGTCGTCCAGTACAACAAATAATTAGCAGCCATCTTGCAAAATGGTGGCTATCTTTAAACTTGAGGTGGCTACAGGTTGTTTTTCTTAATTCAGCTTTTAATAAATGTTCAAACCAATGTTAGAGTGAAATTATAGTAACCGCAAGTGGCCATTTTGGAAAATGGCTGCCACAGCCATCAGCGGCTGAATTTGAGATGGCCCAATATCCAAATCTGTTCATAATATGTTAGGCAACTTGTGTGCCAAATTTGGTGCTTTCCTCACAAAATGCACAATTGGTATGCTAAGTTGTCCCACCACCTGGATTCTGTGGAATCTCTCTCAAAATGATTGGAATCTCCCCGATGAGACAGCAACAAAGGCTCTGTTGCTCTCATATTGCAAGTAGGTTGTTGGTCTCTGTTTTCTACCATCTATTTTCGAGTATTACTTCCTCTGCTCGATGGACCTCCTAGATGGACCTCGATGGACCGACCCTCCATATGTATATTTACTCCAGGATGAATGAATTTTTCCGGTAACCTCTCCTGTTTAGGCTTTCAAAATCCAGGCTGACTGCACATCTAAAGTCTTTTATTCCTCACTTTTCCCATTTGTGGAACCACCTTTCAGAGGCTGTTCTGTCTTAATCTTCCCTCAGAGAGCTTCAAGCAAGTAGTGCACCACTATCTCTTGTCATCTCCAAATCTGATCCATGATCTTTATTACCCCCATTAACTTTGCCGAACACATCCATCTAGTATGCTAGTTTAGGTGTTTCTTCCCCTCCCCCCCCCCCCCGCCTCTTTTACCTCTTCTCCATGAAGGCCTTAGGTGGAGGGACTAAGGCAGGCTTTCTCTCCTTTTACCCTGTTTGTTCATTCTATTGCTTATTGTGTCCGTCTGTTCTCACACTGCCCCACTGTCAACTTGTTGCATTTCTTCCCTGCCACCCCACTCTTCCATGAGTATCGATCTTATATATTCATGAAAAGTGAATGGAATACAGACCCCAGGTGTTGGCACACCATATGACTATGTTGGAGCAAAACGAGGAGATTGGATAATGTTGGCAGAGGCAGCACTGCTGGAGAAAGGAGAAGTTAAAGCAGCAGGGGATGTGTGAACTGCTGCAAGGCCAAGCGCTGTGATGTATGCTCACATTACATAGCTGTACTTCATGTGAGGCTTGTTGCATGCTAATCTCTGATATTGGGTTGCTCTGAAGTAGTAAAATGGCATCTCTGATAGGTTGTTCTTCTTTGTCTTGATCTTGTTATTCTCAATGTAGGAATACGTCTTCGAATATTGTTCACTGCCAGAAAGAGCAACGATGAATGTCAGTTCAAAGTGTAATTTGTTGGGACTTTGATGTCTATCCCCCATCTTGTGATTTGGTGTCCATTTGGATTTGGATTGTTGAAATTGGATGTGTCTAATGTATTTCTGTCTTTCCACAATCCATTGTTTTTCTTTGTCCTGCTTGCTCTTGATTTTGACAATATAATATCAGTCCCTTTTTTTCATACATCGTATATCCTTTTGTTTGTGGTCATGGTGGTGAATTAAGTGGACTTTATAATTACCCTTTTTCATTCCTATTCCGATATACTACTCATAGTCATAAACCAAATAAAATTGGTCATCTACTCCAAAAAATTGTCTCACCTAAACCAAAGCAGATAGGTTCCATTCCCTTAATTGTAAACTGACTTGAGGCCACAGTTCTCTCTCAGTCGTTCTCTGCAATGGAGGGATTTCAGGTGAGCAAATAAATTCTGGGTGTGTTGATTACCTCCACCACCAAAAGTGGACGGACGTTATGTATTCACCACTGTCTGTCTGTCTTGTGAGCAGGATATCTCGAGGACTTATGAATGGATATGGACGAAACTTTGTGGGCAGATTGGGTGTGTGACAAGTACGAATTAATTAAACTTTGGTGAAGATCTGGATCCGAATCTGGATACTATAATTTTTCAACCGATTCTTCCACATTTAGAGATAGGGTCAAAAACAATAGATAGCATATCTCACAAGGTTGTGGACAAGTTACTACAAAACTTGGTGGACGAGTCATGTAGGTGACAAGAACAAGCCGATTACATTTTGGATCATGAATGTCCGGATGCAGGTCCAGCCTATCAGTGGGATATATAACGTAACCTATTCAGCTTGGCGGAAGTATGTGCTCTGCCAAGTGCAGTTCTTGTTGTTTTTGAGAACATTTGGCAACTTTTATTTTTTATGGATTAAAGTACCAAGTCAATGTAATTCTCCAGTCTTGCAGTTAAAAAAAAAAAAATTACCCTGAAACTCATTTGCGGTGCAGCCTGTTTCTGGAAAATGATTTTTTTTAAAGCATCTTTAATGTGATATTTGTTGATTGCAAATGCAATCTGATATTTATTCAGAAACATCACCCGAGTTTGAACCCAGCGATGACCACGCATGATGTTGAAATTCTTGTATTGTGTTTGAATTTCTTTTTTGTGTACATAATTGAGGCTCATGGAAGAACAAAATGGAAATGGGTAAACACCAACTGCAGAGTCGAAGTGAGAGTGAGATCAAGGGGAGGGGGATAAGGACACATGAGCGTGAACAATCTGCCCACAAGCTGAATGAAATACAGCAAGAAGAGGAAGGGAAAAGTGGGAATGGAACAGAAAAGAAACAAACCAACCGACAACTAACAAAATGAAATAAGTGAGTAAAAGGGTGGGGGTAGGGATGAAATCACAATTGCCAGGAAAAAGGGAGTGCTTGGGAATGGGGTTATGTGGGGTCGAAGCGATCATGAGTATGGATGAGGGATGACCTGAGTTAGAGTTGAACCATTGTCTTGAAGCCATGGGTGGAAGAATGGGAACGAACAGACTGGGGAAGTTGGGTCCACAGACGAGAGAAAAGAGAAAAAAAAAATGAGTGGAGGTGAGAAGTGCACCTGGATTTTGGGAATTTAACAAAAAGAGGATTACTTGCAGACAGACGAGAAAAAAAATGACCGTTTTTACAGCCATTTTCCCTGCTGTGCAGGGGTTGGGCTTTTTCTTGAGGCAATGTTTTTTTTATGGCCGGATGCCCTTCCTGACGCCAACCCTGGTTGCCTCTTACGACACACAGGGATATGGTACACCTATTCTAACCGGGGCATACACTGGTACTCATTTTGCCGACCTCGGAAGGATGACAGGCTGAGTCAACCCCCTGGTGTTAATTCAGCAGCCAACGGGGCTTGAACTCAGGACCCTGGGATCCCAAGCCACCACCCTAACCACTAAGCCAACACCAGGCTGAGACAGATGAGAGAAAAGAGAAAAAATGAGTGGAGGTGAAAAGTGCGCCTGGATTTTGGGAGTTCAACAAGAAGAGGATTACTTGCAGACCGGGCTAACAGGATGCCCTGGGGTACACACACTTGCCTCTAAGCTGTCTAGCCTGGGTTTGAATCCTGACCCAGCAATAAACTCATCCAGGTTTTTCACAGGCATGGTGTTTCATCAATGTGTGTGCTGTCCCTCTGGTAAATGTTAAACAGGTGTCCCGTCTGTCAGCATTTGTTGGTGGATGTTAAAGATACAGTGGTGTCCTTCGCGAAGTGGAAGGCGAACTATCGCCAGCACCCTAACCAAATTCCAAATTACTACCCTAACCAACAGAGGGAATTGCATCAGCAGCACAGCCACGCCCTCAGCCAATGATGCTACCTCACAGCTTTGTGCTGCATATGGACAAAGAAGAAGACTGGCAGACTTTAGACACCTTGTAGAAACACACACAAGCATTTAAAGGCCATTTTCCCCGCTAAAGCAGGGGTAGCCTTGCGGGCCCCATGACAATCTTCTCCACTTTACCCTATTTTCTGCATCTCCCCTTCTTAATCCCCTTGCCCACATTTCCTCTTCCACCACCTTTAGCCAAGTTTTTCTCGATCTTCCCCGTCCTCTACTTCCGACTACACTCATTTCCAACACTCCTCTCACCCAGTCACTTTCATCCTTCCTCAACACATGACCCAACCATCTCAACCTGTTTCTCTTCACAACATCCATCACAGACTCTATTCCCATCATCTTCCGCAGGTCATCATTTGTCTTCCTCTCTCTCAACGATACTCCACACATCCACCGAACCATTCGCATTTCCACTCTTTCCAGCCTTTGTTGCTGCTCCAT
Organism: Eptatretus burgeri; assembly: GCF_056783735.1. Lineage (NCBI taxonomy): Eukaryota > Metazoa > Chordata > Myxini > Myxiniformes > Myxinidae > Eptatretus > Eptatretus burgeri. Next base: position 62,874,713 of record NC_140969.1, read on the forward strand.
GTTCAGTACCCATGTCTCACTCCCATAAATCATCGTACTCCTCACATATGTAGCATACACCTTTCCCTTCAGCTTCAACGACACTCCCCTCTTCGTCAGCACGCCACTCAGTTCCCGAAACTTCTTCCATGCACATCTCACTCTAGCAACCGTCGAAGAGTCTGATCCACCTTCTCCATTCAGCATGTCTCCGAGATAGCAAAATGTTTTCACCCCTTCCAGCTTCACACCATCTCCAAAATCCAACTCAACAATTCCTTCATCTGCAGCTCCCTCTATGCACACCTTACACTTGAATGTAGCTGCCACACTGGTTAATGACCCTCTCACCCCACTACATTTTCGATGAACCCATTCAGCACACATTGTACACTGAATGTGTACACACATTCTCCACCTTGTAGAAACCTAGGAGTGAAAAGGCCAAGTGAGCGCAGAGGGTGCAAGACCAAAAAGGAGGCAATAGAATACAGAGACAGCACCAAACCGGTCTGTGATGCGAAAGTAACAGGCTTCGACACAGCTTCATCATGGGAGATCCCAATTATTTTTAATGCCTTCCTTTCCATTGCATGAAGAAGGGCAACAGTTGCTTTATCTTAATTATTTTTATTCTTCATATTCCCCATTCTTTTGTCAAGCACTTTGAGATTTTGTTCAAAATGAAAAGTACCACATAAACAATTTAATTGATCGATTTGATTGATTTAGCAATTCATCGCCTCAAAGCCAAAGTTTGCAATGTAGAGACTCATCTCAGAATGTTTCCACTGCTTCTCCCCAACTTTATTCCATCATGACCTGAACTGCCTATGTTTCCAACTCCTTTCTACCCAAAGGCCATCCATTGCCGGTGCATGGTCCCCTGCCAAGACACCCCATCTGTCAAAAGCACTTATGATGCCCAGGTACACTCTTTTTTTTGTTGTTAATTCAAAGTGAATTTTAATTTCTTTACAATGTCATCGTAATTTTATACAAGCATTCTCCAGTGCAGTTTGGAAATGCTTTTGTCCGGATAAAGTGTTGTTAGAACTTGAATAAAATAATCTGTCCATGATTTTCTAACATGGTGATACTCTCGGGGTGTAATGAGGGAGGGTATGAAGTTGCTAACCCTTGCCACACAAAAGGCTTCTTTCACCTTCACATTCATGAATGTTATTACAGTAATCTCTTTTTTAATACTTTTCTCTTTAAATGGTTATTGATATGCATATGTAGTTTGGCATCTGACAATCATAATGGTGATAGGTTGCAGCAGAATTATGTGTGACTATTTTTCATTCTGTATTTATTCGCTTCATGGAAAGCACAAATACATTCGGTCAGATATGAACACTAGTTTAAATTAATATACCATCCAAAGAAATGCTGAAGCTTACAATGCAGAGACTTCATCTATTGGTTTTATTGGTTACCATTGAAAGGGCTAAAGAAATAGAGGCCATGTGACACCTTTGGGTGACATGATGCAGATGGATTACAATTCCATTTGGAACATGAATGTGCTTGGTGCTTTGTTGAGTTTTGTGTTTTCATGATTTTCTTAAGCCCACTTTAATGGCACATGCTTTCGTCTCATTTCAGATTGTCCTGTATTTAATTTTTTTTTAATTTATTGATGGCATTGTCTATGGCTCATGTAAGGACTTGTACATATTGTTACGGCTGCGGAAATTCGCAGAGCACCATATAGGTCCTTAGTTCAGTTATGCCGATAAGTCAGTGTTCAGTTAGATTTCCCCACCGTTGTTTAATGGGATTTATTCGTGTTATCAGGGCTGTGAATCTTCAGTTAGCCGTTTTTCTTTTACTATCGTTATTTTGGATCAAACACACCACCAACCACCTTTTCCACAAGCACCCAACCACATCACCCTCACGACCACCACACAACGCCAACCACACCACCAACCACCTTTTCCACAAGCGCCCAACCACGCCACCATTACAACAACCACGATCACCTGAACCACCAACCACACCACCAATCACCATCTCCACAACCACGCTACAACCCTCTCCGCATCAAAAACCTTCTCTGCCATGGAGAAAGAAGAAGGCGTTCCGATAACGCACGGATTTTTACTCTTACTTTCCCGCGCTTCGGGACGCGGGAGGGGCGAGTGGAGGGAGAATAAAGAAGAGCGACCGAAATGACTGCTACGAAAAAACCCGACCCATGAGGAAAACGCCCCCCTTCTGAAAGTTTCCCGCAGGAGCTGGAAGGAGGGCGGGGCGGGAAACCAAGGGGGATAAAACCCCGCGCTGGAAGAGCGAAGGGGTCTGTCGAGCTGTCTTGGTCTATGGCAGGGGTTCCCAACCTTTTTTTACTGGGGTACCATTTCACATGTTCGTGGTACCACCGAGTACCACTGTATCAAAATTCACCTAAAATAGTGTTTATTTGCGATACAGATACGACAATGGGGAGTTAAACAATACTAACAATTCACAACTATGACATTGAGCAATCTGATCTGAACAAAAGAATGATACAGTAAGTACCTATTTGATTGTGTAAAATGTCCTGTCAATGGGATGGTTGAGCCTGCTTCTTGCTCACAAGCAGGTCGATGTTAGGCTTTGTTTTGGATAAAGCGCACCAATCATGTTCAACATCCAGTAGGGATCTTTGTTTTGTTTTTAGAATAACGACTGACGAGAACCCAGCTTCACACAGCCACGTAGATGGGAATACTATGAGCGAATGAACAGCCAGGGCAGCTAGCTTATGGTAAGACCCCAACATTCCACACCAGAAGTCCACAAGATTCATCTCGTCAAACTGATCTCGGGCTGTGGAGTCGTTCTGGAGATCAATCAAGCTTTCCTGCAGTCCTGTTCCAGGTGGCAAATCCAATGCATTCATGCGAAATGGGTTGCGAATAATTTTCAGATCCAGTTCCTTGAGACCCGGAAAATAGGAATTTAATTCCTCATCCAAATAAGTGAGGTGATCTTTTACCAGTTGTATGAACTCCCTTGGGGGATTCTTTTCACGCTTCTGAAGAATATCAGCCGTGCAAGAAAACATGACCACCACTGCTGATTCGACATTCTTCTTCCACAGACAGAGTTTTTCCTGAAATCCCTTGACCTTGTCTATGAAGTCAATGATAGTCGCGCCAGTCCCCTGAAGAGACTTGTTCAGGGCATTTAACTGAGAGAAAATGTCGACCAAATAAGCCAGGTGCAATGCCCAGTCGGGATCGTTCAAAGCAGCGACGAAATCGACAATCTTTGGTTTTCCATCGTTTTTGAAGAATTCATGAAGCTCAGCTCGCAGTTCAAACACGCGCTCCGCCATGTTTCCATGGGATAACCATCTCACCTCAGTGTGGAATAAGAGAACTTTATGGTCGGAGTCGAAATCCTTTCAAAGTTTCTTGAAAAGTCGCGAATTGAGATCCTGGGATTTTACATGGTTCACAATTTTGATCATGGTCGAGAGAACGTCAGTCAATGGCTTGGGGGAGCGCCTTGGCTGCGAGTGCGTGGCGGTGGATCGTACAGTGTAGGCCGCGCACTTCAGGAGCAACTACCTTCACAAGCGTTTGGAAACCTGATCTGCACCCTAACATAGCTGGAGCACCTTCTGTAGTACAGCCTTTTAGATCAACCCATGACAGCCCAACTTGATCAAAGACGGAAGACACCTCTTCAAAAATGTCCTTTGCTTTCATTGTGGTTGTAAGCGGGAGGCAAAATAGTATTTTATCCTTAAACTTGGCTTTATGCACGCACCGAACGAACGCTAACAGTTTGGCACAATTTGCCACGTCAGTTGACTCACCAATTGCATAGAAAATCTGCATGGAGATGCCTTGATTTCTGCCACCACCTGATCACGAATATTGGTTGACATTTCTTCAATGCGCCTCTAAACTGTGTTGTTTGACAACGAAAGAGAATTGAGCTTCTTGGCACTTTGTTCTCCCAGCATGAGACGTACGATATCCTTTGTGGCGGGAAGGATGAGGCTTTCACCGACGGTGTGAGGTTTTTTCTGTTCTGCAATTTGCAGTGCAACTAAGTAGGATGCCTTTATGGCTGCCGTGGACTGCTGTTGAAAACTGCCGCTGCCGTCAAAGCGTGCTCTTTTCATGGCATTTTCCTTCTGATGAAAAAAATCATGGTCCTTGTCGCTGTGTTCAGGATGAACAGAATCAAAATGTCGCTTCAATAGACTTGGCTTCATAGATTGATTGCCGAGAACTTTTCCACAAATCACACACTGTGGAACTTCTAATTCGCCTTTTTGGATGGAAGTGAAGCCTAACTTGAGATAACTCTCCGAATATTTTCACATTGACATGATGCTAGTGAACGATAACGGTAACAATAAGCCGGGCAATAAGCAATGATGACAGTGTGGCATGTAGAGACAAAATGAATAATAAGACTTGTACACATTGGCTGATAACAAACAGCTGTCAGTGTACAGCCGCTTACAATATAAATTTAATTATTGTGCACAAGCTGCATAAGAGAGAAGTCAAATAAAAACTGCGTTAAAAGAAAAAAATTTTTAAAAAGCATGCTGCCGCGTACCACGCCGTGTACCACCGAGAAAGTCCAAATGTACCACCTGTGGTATGCGTACCACAGGTTGGGAATCCCTGGTCTATGGGTTGGTTGTTGGTCGGGTCGGTGGAGGTCTCGGACTGGGTGGAGCAGCGAGTCGGTGGAGGTCTCGGAAGTGTGGAGTTGTGGGCAGCCGCGTTCGAGCCGGGAGTCTCCGCAGTCGGTGAGGAGCTTGAGAGGATCCACTGAGGGTAGCCCAACCAAGTCACCACGAGGGTGAAGGTAACCTGCGGCGGCCTCTGGGAGTCCCTTCGATCAACCAGGCTCCTTGGACATAAAGGCCTACGGGTCCAGTCTGACTCCCTTGCCTTTGAGGGGGTCTTTCTTTGCTTTTATTTGTGTGGATGTTGTGGCGCCATGTCCCGCAAGTAGAACTGTGTAAGTGCTTGTAAATAATAATAATAGACGGTTGTAGTTCTTCTTGTTGTGCTTTTCTTTGCCTTGCATAAATGTATACGTGCATGCCTGCATACGTGCTATTATAAATAAATGTCCTTGTGTGAATGTTAACCCGTTCGTTGTGTCCTCTTTCCCCATCAAACCGCCATATTGCTCTCGGAATAATAGCGGGCCTTTTAATAGCTGATAAAAGAATTGGGTCCAGTGAGGTCTCGCGATAATAAACCGCTCGGTTATCCCAGAATGGAACGAACCGCTTAAGCGGTTCATGTCCGAGCAGGCCTCGCTGAGGTACGGTCTCTCGGTAGGCTGCCCGCACGAATACTTAGGTATATCGATTAATTTGGCGATTGACCCTGTTGCGCGTGGGAACACATTGACTAGGCCGTGGTGTGCGCATTGGACCACACCCGTGACTGGTTTTTGGCGTTGTTCCGGAAAGTCACGACTGACTTGTCCGTCCGGTGGGCGAGACGGCCGCCATTGGCTAAAGCGGCTGTTTGCACGCTGGGCGGGCACGAAAATCGTAACACTGGTGTCGAGGAGTGGGAAACAGATTCATTCCCCTCCAAACTAAATTAACGGGAATCGGATCAGGGGTGTGTGGTGCGAACCTCGATTCCCACCAAATACGACCTTTAAATTTATTCCGAGAAGCAAGATGGCGGTTCAAGGCGAACGGGAGCAGGGGGTAATGGATTTGGAAATAATAGAATCCATTGGCCAGGATGAAATCCCCATGCAGGACATTCCTAATATACAGGATGAATTTATCCCGCAAATAAACGCAGAGCTCGAAATGGGCGCAGTTGCAGGGGCGGTGGACGAACGCCCCCGACGTGCGAATCCGCCCACGGATCGGATTAAGAAAATGTTTGAGGCGTTGATGAGCGAAATGAAAACGAATGCGCGCGATATGGACGCCAAGATGGATGCAAACACGCGGGATCTGCGGGGCGATTTACAAGCCACGAATGGCAAATTAGATGCAATAAGGGGCGACATGGATGCAAATATGCAAACACAGCGGGGTGAAATGCAGAGCATAGGGCTGAATCTCCAGGCAGGGCAAGAGGAACTAAAGAAGGAATTGGAGGAAGCAAAAGGCAAAATGGCAAAGGAAATCGGCACGATACGGGGAGAGATAAAAGGGAGTGTAAGAGGTGTGTGGTCCACGATGGAAGTGGGCAAGAAGGACGTGACAAGCGAAATAATGATGGTCGGACAAGGAGTGGAAGAAATCAAAGAAGGACAAGGGGCACTAAAAAGGAGTTGGCGGAGGTGAAAAGTAAAATGGCAAAGGAAATCGGCACGATACGGGGAGAGGTGAATGGGTTGAAAGGAAGTGTAGAAGGTGTATGGGCCGCAGTGGAGGCGGGTAAGGAAGAAATTGCAAACGAAATAATAACGGTGGGGCGAGAGATAGACAAACTAGGACCGGAATTAGAAAAAGTAAGAGAAGGGCAAAACCAACTAAAAGAGGAAATAATGAAGAACACGACGGCGATAAAAAAATTAGAAGGAAGCCAGGAGGGAACAAAGAAGGAACTGGAGGCCGTAAAGAATGTGTAAAACGAGACGCAAAGAGATGACGGAGATGGTTAAGGAGATGGGATGAAAGGCCAAGACAGAGATGCTTAGAAAAACTCAAGGGCGAGACAAGAGAACAGTTAAAAAAACGGAGGAAGAATTATCAGAGACGCAAAAGGGAATAGAGCAGGTAAAGGAGGAGATTGGGAAGATGTCGTCAGAGACGCAAGAGGAAATGGAGCAGAAGAGGAAATAATTAAATAAAGGAAGGGCAGGAGCAAATGGAGGTGAAGATGAGGAATATGAAGACAGAGCTGGAAAAATGTGTTGAGACCCGCTGTGAGAAGCAAAACGACCTCCTTGAAGAGCAGGAGGAGAGAATACGCTCCCTCGAGGCAGATCGTGGCCAGGTGGGGCCGGTGTTACTGGGAGAAGTAAGAGGGTTGCACAACACGGGGGTGTGCATGCCGAGATTGGGGGGGGCAGAGGCCACGGGGTCTCTTGGCCTAATGCGGGCCCCCAGTATGACTGTTCCTGCGAGTGTGGAGAATGCGAGTCTGATGACATGGGGGAGTAAGCAGGACAGTGCGGAGCGTACACTAACACAGACGAGGGTAGTAAACTCCCCGGGCAAATGGCTCGGGCCCTGCGGGGGTGGGGCACCATTGGAATCTGGAGGGTCCACCCCTCCAGGTGTCCCGCAGGGACTGAATGGTGGGACCTCAAAGGAACCAAGGGTGCCGCTGCTTCCGTACGATGGCAAGACGGACCTGAGGGCCAGTGCCGGATTAAGCCTCGGCTGGCCCTAAGGCACATGTTGAAATTTTAGAGAATGGCCTGAAAATTTTTAATTAGAACTTGGACTCATGGAAATGGACCCCAGACAAAAGATGAACTGATTCAAGAACAAAATATTGAATACAAAAAAAAGACAAATATTTAATGTGAAAATAAAAGTTTATTTAATCCCTCTATTCAATTTGCAGTGTATGAATATATGCATGACGAAACGCGTACAGATTTGGCACTTTGCTTTACAGTTTACTAGACCTTGGATTGCAACCTTGCGCACTTTTACAACTGCAAACTCTTCAATTACGGAACTGAAGTGAAGTCCAGTTCTCGGAGCAAATTTCTTTCAATGCACAAAAGGACCAACGCACCTAGATGCTGTTGATGCATGGTAGAACGCTTCACATCTTTGATTCTCTTTAGCTGCGAAAATGAGTGTTCTCCTGAACAATTGGTGGCCATCAGTGCCAAGTATATTCGGAGAGCCACTTCAGTGTTTGGAAAAGCTGCATTAACTCCAGTGGTGTGCAGCAGCGCAAACATATGCTGTGCACACCCTGTTGAGGGGGAACTTGAGGGCAGTTTGTTTTTATACCAGTAAATGAACTGAAGGAACTCTGATGCAAAATCAGTATTCAGATCCTTGTGATACACACTGACAAGCCCTGTGATAGCAGTGTTGATATCCTCGTCAGTCATAGAGTCAATCTGTCAGAACACCAAACCGCTGCAGCACTACAGGATACGCCTCTGCATTTCTGCAATGCACTTTGCAGTTGGTCAATGATGACATAAAATGTATTAACTTTGAATTTTTGTTGGCCCGTCATCCCTTCTGTGGCATCAGTAGCATTTCCATCATTGTCATGCTTCTTACGCTTGGGCATTCGCTGACTTTCGGATTTGTAAGTGCTGTTGCCGCAGCGATCACATGTTTGTTGCTCATAGAAATCAAAATTTTCTCTGCGCGCATGCAAAAACTTATTCAAACTCTTCAGCAGACAAATAGCCGGTGTTAATCCTATGGTTGCACTTTGCAACAACTTGCTGCAGCAGTTGAAGCGCTGCAAAATATCATTCCAAAGTTCACACATCAGGGCAACTTCTATGGTGCCCATCTTTTCTGCCAAAGAATCCGCCTCATTTCGTGTGTCCCTGTTCTGATTTTCATCTGCAGAGATCTCTTCGAGAGCACTCTGGAACTGGAGGTAACCGCGGAACAGAGCTTCAGTGGCATCAGCTCAGGCAGACCACCGGGTATCCGATGGGTGTTTCGGAACAAGGCACCCAGGTTGCTGTTCCACATGGGTCTGCAGGACACCCCAACGGTGCGTGGATGCCACAAAGAACGCATGCTGGCGCTGAAAAAACCCAAAAACCCATACCATTGTACTTGCCCGACATATTACTAGCATTGTCATACATCTGATCACGGCAATTGTCAAAGTCGATGTCATGGTCCTTCAAGTATTTGAGAAGAGTATCAGCAAGGTCCTGGCCTGTATGACTAGAGATACTAATGAACGTGAGGAAACGCTCGACAGGCTTGTGATCTGTCATGTTGACGTAGCGGAGAATGATAGTGAGCTGGTCTGTATGGGCAATGTCTGGTGTGGAGTCCACTGAAACGGAGAAATACCGCGACTTTGAAATCTCATCCTTGATGCGACCAAGTACTTGCTTGCCCATCATAGCAATTAATTCTTCGCAGATTGCTTTTGACAAATAAGACGTGTGACCGCGACCCCGATTGGCATGGCAATGGATGTGCTGGGACAAAAACGGATCAAACTGGCCAATCAACTCCAAAATGCCCAAGTAATTACCATTGCTGCTGGAGCAAACAATTTCGTTGCTACCTCAAAACGACTGACCCCTCTCGCAAAGAAAAGTAATTGTGGCAACACAACGTGTCAACACATTTTTCCAATAGCTGCGCTGCTCCAGCATGTTTTGATGCAATTGCTTATCAACTCGACCGGCATCAGCACTCTGCTGACAAAATGCTAGAACTTATATTATGTGCTTTCATAGAATTTCATGGATGGGCTTTGGGCTGATTTCATGGGCCTTCAAGTACTGAGCCATATTCTTCCATTCAGTAAATCCCAAGTCAGAAATCTGTGCAGCTGTCAGAGGAAAACAGAGTGCATGGAAAACAGAAAACGCAAGCTTTGGCAGGAGAATAAACCAACCAATCACGATCAGCTACCTCCCCATTTGGCAAAACCCGTTGGAAGGCACTGGCATTAAGAAAGCGATTCACCCCAGAGTATTCGCGCTTCGTTTCTGGATAACTGTCATCCAAGTTCCGAAAATGGTCAGTGCCCAAGCTGATGCACACATGGCGCAGTTTGTCTGTGATGTTACGAAACAACCCGACATCGTTGGGAATCAGTGGAGTCTATACTGAAGCACCTTCGCCCCTGGTGTCACCATCGTCGGCCGGCCTGTTTTCGACAGGATCAACTGCGGGGGATGTTGAAGGGGAGTCCTTCGTTGAATCTATATCATCATCACCACCAACACCAGCATCTTTTTCCAGCATCACCAGCATCAAGGGGGCTGTCGAGCTGTCTTGGTCTATGGGTTGGTTGTTGGTCGGGTCGGTGGATGTCTTTGTCTGGGTGGAGCAGCGATTCGGTGGAGGTCTCGGAAGTGTGGAGTTGTGGGCAGCCGCGTTCGAGCCGGGAGTCCCCGCAGTCGGTGAGGAGCTTGAGAGGGTCAACCGAGGGTCGCCCAACCAAGTCACCACGAGGGTGAAGGTAACCTGCGGCGGCCTCTAGGAGTCCCTTCAGTCAATCAGGCTCCTTGGACATAAAGGCCTATGGGTCCAGTCTGACTCCCTTGCCTTTGAGGGGGTCTTTCTTTGCTTTTACTTGTGTGGATGTTGTGGTGCCATGTCCCGCAAGTAGAACTGTGTAATTGCTTGTAAATAATAATAATAGACGGTTGTAGTTCTTCTTGTCGTGCTTTTCGTTGCCTTGCGTAAATGTATACGTGCATGCCTGCATACGTGCTATTATAAATAAATGTCCTTGTATGAATGTTAACCCGTTCGTTGTGTTCTCTTTCCCCATTTTTTTGCTCGAAGTTGGCACCTGTATTAAAATATCCCATATACAGTATTGTGTTGGTTTATCCATCGTGTACTAATTTTGTAATTGTCTACTATTCAAGTGTAAATTGTCATCTAATTCAGGTGAATATACTGAAGTGACAACTACTATTGTCTGTCATTCATCTGAATTGTGTACAAGCACCATGTGAGCCTTATATCAAATGGTGTGGGAGGGGAGGGTGAATGGGAGGACAAATCAACATTCTACTATAGATATCCATGCAACCTGAGTCATATACTAAGATTGTAGTGTAAAATTGCAAACCCATTCATCTGTCTCACAGCTTGGACAATGAGTTTCATAATCTCGTTATATTTAGCCTTGAGGGTTCCAATCCTAGCCTTAATTTATTCAATGTCCTTGTACTTTTCACAACAAAACTTCCTTTTCCTCATTTGTCTCTTTCACTCCAGCAAACACAAGACAATTTTTTTTTTTGGACGAGCCCTTCATCACTCTTCTTATAATTATTCCTTTGTCATTATGTATGAGTATATGCACAAAACCTACTACATCTTCCTTTTATGCCAACATGACAATGAAAACGTTCGCATTCACGAATAAACCTGTCATGAAATAACACCCTCACCTGCTCAGTGGACTGTGTTCACATACACTTATCCAGACAGGGATGTTCACCAAGATCCTTGAAAAATGTAGAAACCTGCTCCAGGGACATGGTCAACCACAAAAGTTGTTGTTCAATGACTGTTGGTTGCAGCAGAAACTGTGAGTAGAAAGTTGAAAAGAAGACACGTTAACAGACAATTAAAGACTGCCTTCCCTTTTTCTGCCTCATCAAGCTTGGCCACATATTGTCATTTCATTTCTTATCAGTGTTTATACATGTAAAAAATGCTTCTAAAAAACCCATTTATGGAAATGTGTGTGTGTGTGTGTGCGTGCGTGCGTGCGTGCGTGCGTGCGTGTGTGCGTGCGTGCGTGCGTGTGTGCGTGCGTGTTTTTTTATAATATGTACATGGAATACATCACAAAAATATGTCTATAATATGTGTATAAATCACAATTGTGTACGTGTAAATCACGATTGATTCATGTATGTATGTATGTGTGCATATCTACGCAACACTGCCACGAGTAGTCATCTCCACTTGTGAGTCTCTTAGACCAGTGCCGGCTACAGGCTATAATCAGCAGGGGGGCATTCATTTTTCCAAAGGGGCACTTTATTTTTCAACACCCCTATATATAGCAAGCAAATGCTCACCTATACAATAAACAACACAGTGAAAGTGCTTTGAAAAAGGCTACAAGTATAGGCTACTACAATTATGCACCAACAACAAATAAAATTATAGCATTATAATGTCTTTAATGTAATGTCACCATCTCCATGGCGGGAGAGAGAAAAAAAAAAAAGGTACTGCGCACATAACAGGCCTTCACTTATAATGACATCACATAATTGATAGACCTACTGTAGTGTGCACATAACACTATAACTAGTTCGGTTAACATTAGTCTAGTACTGTAGTTCAGTTGACACCTTAACAAAAGAATAACTCTGCAGAAAAAATAAAAAAGGTGTGCTACATCAAAACAAATCTGACTCGGTGCAGTGCCAGTGTACCTTTTAGTATTGCATTTTCATTAAACTATTAATTAATTTGAAAATGTATATATTTATAATAATCACAAAAAACATAAAAAGAACATATATATTTAACACCTGTAAAACATATTAAAATAATGGTGGGGTAGGGTACTGCTGGCCAATCTGGACTGGGGGGGCACAAAGTCTAATCTGGGTGGGCATTCCCCCCCCCCCCCCCCCGTGGAGCCGACACTGTCTTAGACAGAAAGGAGCTTTCCCCAGTCCTGAAGCATCGAGCTTAACCACAGCAAGGAACCACGACTCTTCAACCAAGCAGTTCCCTCATCCGCGCTGCACCCAAGGGAGCCCTCACCAGTGACGAAGCATCCATCTTCCCTACAGTAAGGAATCACAACTCTTTGAATAAGCTGTCTCCTTTTCCGTGCTGCATCCAATGGAGCTTTCCCAGCACTGAATCATCGATCTTCCCCACAGCGAGGAACCACGACTCGTGGACCAAGCTGTCTCCTTATCCGTGCTGCTCCCAACATACCCTCCCCGGTATCGAAGCTTCCATCTTCACCACATCTCATGGAACAAGCCATCTCCTTTTCTGTGCTCCCTCCCCCCCCCTACTTCCACCTCCCGAAGTGGCGATGGTGTGTGTGCGTGCACACGTGCTCTCGACATAACTTCATACACACACACACACACACACACACACACACACACACACACACACACACACACACACACACACACACACACACACACACACACACACACACACACACACACACACACACACACTAAGAGTCTTGTCAGGATGTTTTCACAATCATTTCTTGTGTCCATCCCTAACTTGTTAACATACTTTTTGGTTGAACAACCCCACATGCTTTTGCATTTTTAACAAGTAAAAAAAGACATAAAATGTCATAGCTCCCGTTGTTTTAGTAATTTTGCTGTACGGAGATAAAGGGCAAGCTATTATTTATGTACAACTAAAATGGCCACCAGTCTATTAGTCAGCCATCTTTAATCAGATCACAAAATAATGTGAGTTGCACATGTAAGCCATCATGCACTGTGTTTGTGCCATGTTTCAACAAAATCGGATCATGCATGTCTGAGAAATGGTTGGGGACACATTTAAGTAACAAAATGGCAGTCAGTCGGCCATCTTGGATCTGATCTCAAAAAAAATATGGCGTGCATATGTTTACCATCATGTGTTGTCTTTCTGCTAAGTATGAATAAAATTGGTCCATACTTGTCAGAGATATGGTTGCGGACCCACGGACACATAATTGAGACCAAATCCAAAAGCCTCCAAGGCTTCCATAAGCCTACAAAAATCGAGATCAAATCTATTCGCCTCCATTTCGGACTAAGTCCAATGGAGACTAAAAATGTTTTTATTATTTGCTGTACTTGGTAACTAGCAGAGTACCTGCTCTCTCATTGGGTGGAGTTTGCACATTACTTCCTGAAAAAAGTATAGTCTGTATATTGCAGTCTGTATATTAGATATATACTAGCGATACCCGTGCACATGCACAGGATAGCAGTACAACATAGCTGGTAGCAGATGACAGACCGTACATGGGGAATGACAAAAATACGCATTGTGCAAAATGCAAGTGGTACAAAGGAATGCCAAGACTTCCCAAACATTGTCGGCATGTCCGCTAAGTGCCACAGCAATTTCATAGGGATCGTGTGACGGCGAGCCAAGTTTTTAGTGTGCAAGCTTGGTATTATAATAGAGATATATATATAAAAAAAAAGTATAGTCTGTATTGTGTGGTGTGTGTAGGCATCTAACAGGTCTAAAAGGTATAACTTTCTCAATGGTCTAAGAGGGAACAAGGATAAATGTGTCCAAGAGCTGCGTCAGAAAGGTTTTGTCTTCACCAGAAGAAGAAGAACAAGAAGAAGAAGAAGAACAACAACAACAACAACAACAACGCAGAGCTCTCTTAGAGACAGCGTTCGCAACGCAAGCGGCAAAAAAGGGGTCCAAAGGGTTTACAGGTCCAAAGGGTAGTTGGGGGTCTTACGGGGTGTTGGGGGAAAAGGAACGAGTAGTTAGGGGGGAAAGGGGGTGTAAAGGTCAACAGGGTCTATAAGTTCTACAGGGGTCTAAAGGTCTGAAGGTTAAGTTTCGATAGGTAATTTCTAAGCGGTCTATCGGGTCCCAAGGGGTCTAAAGGTCGAGATGGGTGTAAGGGGTCAAAAATATGTAACTGTCTGTCGAAAGGGTCTGAAGGTTTAGACTTCAAAGTGTCAATTAACATAAAAACCTTGAAAAATCTTTTTTCTCTGAAACGACTGAGCAGATTGAGGTAAAACCTTTGCAGATAGAATATTTTAATATTTTGAATCTGGATTCAGGGATTTAAATCGATCTTAGTACAAGTATTGTAATAATGTAATAATTTGGGAGGAGGCAATTTTGGCAACCACGTGACGTCGAAGAGTGCCCCTCTTGTTATAAAATAGATTTTTTTTTTTTTTGGTTGTGTCCTTCCTCTAGTTACCTCTCCTCCATAAAGATTCCACATTATGCTGCTTTTCACAAAAATTAGGCATGCCTCCCGTCACTTCGCTGACTGGTTTAATCAAAAGACATGTATGTTGTACTTCACAAACATGTTACATGTCTATCTGTGAGTATTGTGACATAAAATGAAGTGAAACACGTGAAAAGGGGCATTTTATAACACGTAGTTGTGGTCATGGCAGTGGTTGTTGTTTGTGTGCTCCTTCCATGTACTTTTATATATTTTTCTGTTGCTTTGAGAAGGAGTACTCTATATAATTTTGCTTTCTCCTTTCATGTCCTTTGAAAGGGTGTCTGCTGTTGCAGAATAATATACATTACTGTTTGGACTGCTACATCAAATGTTCACAGAATCAGAATTTTTTTTTTAAATGTGTTTATATTGATTTTTTAAGTAATAAACAAAGAACTGAACGTGGTTTTTAATCTAATAATTTTTTAAGGTGTTACAGTTAAAAAAGCAAACCCTTTGGGTACCACCCCATATAATCAGAGATGTCATCAAGTCACCTGAGCCAAGTCTCAAATCAAGTGTCACATCATAATATCTATCATAAACCTTGGTTATGTGTAAGCCTTTAACACTAAAAAGGTATACACGAGTCATCAGGTTTTTGTTTATGTGAGCTTGATAATTTTTTGGACATGTGTACTCTAAAATAAATGACATGGAAAAAATAAGCCCTAACCATAAATAATACTGTTTTCTAAGCTTGGCGCAATCTATTTACCAAGTTCGTGCTCCCTTTGGATCGCGACTCCGGCGGTCTTTGTTTATAAATATAATTGCATCCTACCAGACATCAAATGAAAATTAGTCACAAACACATCATAGACATATTTATTTTGATATAGTGTTCATTCATTCGTCATCATTGTCAACAAATCTCCAGTCAAGTCTCGTCTTTAAGGCTAAGTCTCAAGTCAAGTCGCAAGTCACAAAATTTGCGATTCCAGTTGCCATCTTTGCTAAAAAAAATTCCAGAAAAGTGCCATGACATAATCGAGGGAAAGATTGTCATCACATAATGGATAATGGCTGCACAACTCGCTTCAGACTCGTCAGAAAGTGAATTTGACAAATAATTTTCTGATCAAAAATACCCACATTATGATGATAGTCAAAATCATAATGTAGAAGGTGCTGTCAGACCATACATGTTTGAACACGAGGTTGACATGACATCATGGGAGGGGCGGGGCCAATCAACCATTTTTTGGGGGGAGGGGGGGCAGGGACAATCGAGCGTAAAAGGGCACCAAAAACAATAAAATCTTCCTTTCAAGATATTTATTCAATTAAAGAACGATTAAGTGTTGAGTGACGCCATAGCATTCATGAAACTTAACATGATTTTCTGATTCTGTGGACCTTTAAATCTCCATATCCTGCTTCTTCTTCTGCAAGCACGGAAACACGGTCTTTTAAAACGGGCATCCTTATGCTTAAACGGACACAACTTTTTGTTCCCAGTAAATAGATTATTAGTATTCCAACCAAGTAAATCAATTATTAGCTTTCCAACGGTCCCATTTGTATTATTCTATGAAAGCAGGAACCCCTTATAATGAAGCGTGACACGCACAGACTGACATGTCTCCCTTTCTTTATCAATGATCAATATGTAATTTAAAATTGTTGCATCTCGTGTATAATCAGTTACCTTGTGGCAGTGATATTCATATCTCTGCTGGCTATGAGCCAGAGGTCAATAGACGTCTGGTTCGGGCCTGGGGGAGTCATGGATTCACTTGATCATGGGGTGTGATGCTGTCGGTACCTGTGCAGGAGGACGAAAGTCTGAGTCTTCAGGTCCTTTGTGCTTCCAGTCTTGCTCTATGGATGTGAGACTTCGACTGTGACCAAGGATCTGAGACGGAGACTTCATTCTTTTGGTACCAGGTCTCTTCGGAGAATCCTTGGCCATTGCTGGTCAGACTTTGTGCCCAACGAGCTGTTGCTGAGAGAGATTCAAATGAGATTTGTTACCTGCATAGTCTATGAACATCAGCTGTGACTGTATGGACATGTGGCTCATTTTCTTGATGCTGATCCTGTTCACAAGATTCTCTCAGCAAGGGAGCTGAATTCCATCATTTTCTTTTTAAAACTGAATTTCATCATTATAACTGCTCACCTCATTGCTTAAATTACCATATTATATTTGCTGGTTGTCCATTTGCTGGCAAAAAGTTGCGTGTGTATGCAATATTTTTTTTTATTGTGCCTTTTCTTTAAATCATGTTCTCTGTCCCATGTCACTTCTTTTGCATATTCTGGAAAGTTATTGAGAAATTTTTTTCTGCAATTTCTGAAAAGCCTCTCCAGAGCCTTTCTTCTCCTTTATACAATTCTTCATTCACAATCATCACCATCACTCAAAAGTCTCTTCGAAGTTTTGAACCGGTGAAGAGTTGGCTGACATTACAATTGGCACCCTCCAGCCATGAGCCTCTCGTTATGATTAATTATTTAATTTGTAACCAATATGTTTGACTTGCATCATTCACTATAGCTTGATCTCAGTACCAGATAAAGAACGCCTCTTGCTGGTGGACTTGTGATATCCTGATAAAGGATGGATGGCGCATTTTTACCACAAAATGTCTTTCTGATGCTGACTGTCAATGAACCACATTATCTGCTTGTTTCTGACAGGTGTCAGTGCCAAATGGGATGGTGGCCTTGATGAGTGCCATTCGTGATGGCAGTGATCCTGACCCAGATGATGCTCTGCGGACTGTATTCAAATTTAAGCAGCCGGTAAGATCATGCACATAAGATCATGCATAATTCTTCAATCATTCTTTTCTGCCTTTCCTTCTCCATTGGTTTTCCTTGTTTCTTCGCTTTATTTTTGTTTGTCTTTATTTTATTTTTGTTTGTCTTCTTGTCATGTTAATCGGAAAGCAAAAAAATATAAATCGTTTTCTTATTACTTGCAAAATCGAAGATTATTTCAAGTATATTGGTCAGTCGATTTTGTTATTCTGTCTGTTTGTCTGTCTGTCTGTCTGTTTGTCACCAACAGGTCACAATTTTAAACCGATCTTCATGAAACTTCACCACATGGTAGAGTTTGTCATAAGGAAGAAGCCTTTTGTTTTTGAGGTCAAAGGCTGTGTTTTGTTTTTAGGCTAAAGGTCAACAACTTGAGTGAGATTTCATCCAATTGACTTGAAATTTGAAGAGGATTTGTATTCCAGGTCACTGAATTCAACTAGCGAATTATTTTTGAGGTAAACGTGGGCCAAAAGGTCAACAGAGGCCAAAGGTCAACAACTTTAGTGAGATTTTAAAAATCCTCACTTTTCATCTGATTGACTTGAAATTTGAAGAGGATTTATATTTCAGGTCAATGAATTCAACCATCCAATTATTTTAAGGTCAACATGGACCAAAAGGTCAACAACTATGGTGGTATTTCTAAAATCCTCAATTTTCATCCGATTGACTTGAATTTTGAAGAGGATTTAGATTTCAAATGTACAACCCTGCCAAGTGTGGATCACACTTGCAAAAGGTTCAGTGTGGCTGCTGATTGTGTTTTGTCTACTGCTGCATTTATCTTTGCCGGTTGTTCAAGAGTCAACTGTTTGTTACATTAGGAAGGGTCGTCAGCATCAGCAAGGTGTCTGTCTCATCTGATTAGTTACCCAGTGATTTTTTTTTTAAACCCTTTAATCTGAACTGTTCTTGGGTATGCCAGCTGGTATGCCCTGTTTTCTACATTTAGCGAACATATTACATTCATATTACCAATTTGGTTAAAATATGCACAGTTTTGTGAATGGAAATTAATTGTATTCTCATGAATGCAAAGGACAGGCATTTCACATGAAACACCACATTTTCTTTCCATTATTGAATCATATTTTCACTCTTTTTGTGAACTTCATTTTGCTCATTTTACTTTTTCTAAGCATATTTTAACCTCTCCTGTTGTAAATGAGGAGGTAATTATGTATCCATAAAATAGATACATAGGTAAATCACAGGAATTTCCAGCAAAAGCAACAACTTTAATTTGGATACGTTTTAAAGTCTACATATATATGGATTCGAAAAAATAGATTAGATGAGATGAGAAACAGAGCAGATTAGATATTACATTACATTTGGATGAGATAGACTATGTTGCAGT
Source organism: Eptatretus burgeri (assembly GCF_056783735.1). Classification (NCBI taxonomy): domain Eukaryota; kingdom Metazoa; phylum Chordata; class Myxini; order Myxiniformes; family Myxinidae; genus Eptatretus; species Eptatretus burgeri. The sequence continues at coordinate 62,893,412 of NC_140969.1, forward strand.
AGTTTGGACATGGGATGAGGAAAATTGATGAAGAACCAAAAGAAAGCATGGAATGAGCCAATTAGAGGGAAAATATCT
>NC_140969.1:62900989-62913489 GCF_056783735.1 Eptatretus burgeri
GCAGAATATTGGGTTATATGCGGTTTTTGTTGACCGAACTCAAGCTTTCGATACAGTCTCGCATGTTGCGCTATGGCAAATTCTTCTCAAAATTGGCTGCCCACAGAAATTTGTAACAGTGCTACAACAGCTACAGGATGGAATGCAAGCTAGAGTATGTGCTGATGGTAAGTTCTCCGAGGCGTTCAATATCAGCAACAGGGTGAAGCAAGGATGTGTTGTGGCGCCTCTTATTTGTGCTGTTCTTTGCAACCATGCTCAAGGAAGCCATGAAAACAAATGACAACTGTGTTCACATAAAATTTAGAACGGATGGTGGCATTTTCAATCTGCGTCGACTCCAGGCTAAAACCAAAACCATTGACCTGCTTGTTAGAGATCTCCTGTTTGCCTATGATTGCGGATTATTTTCCCATACCGAGGAGGGCTTACAATCGCTCATGAATGCTTTCGCAGTCGCATCTTCTAATTTCAGTCTAACGATCAGCACAAAGAAAACTGAAGTCATGTATCAACCACCCCCAGGTATTGCACATCACTCGCCCACGATCCTTGTCAATGGAGAAGAGTTGAAGACTACCAAAACGTTCCCTTATCTAGGAAGTATCTTGTCTGATGATAGACAGCTTGATCATGAAATTGTCAGCAGAATCTCCAAAGCCAGCTCTTCTTTTGGCAGGCTCAGAGAACGGGTTTGGAATAGCCATGACATTAAACTTGCTCCCAAAATAGCAGTCTATCGGGCAGTAGTTGTTAGCACACTGCTATATTGAGTGGAGACATGGACGGTATACAGAAGACACATCCGACAGCTTGAAGCTTTTCAGCAAAGATGCTTGAGAAACATCATGAAAACAAATTGGGAAGAAAAAGTTTCAAATATCGAAATTTTGGCAAAAAACAAAGTGCTGTAGCATCGAAAGCATCATCCTAAAGTGTCATCTGCAATGGTCTGGTCATTTAGTCAGAATGAATGACTTGCGTTTACCCAAGTCAATCTTTTATGGTGAGCTAAGAAATGGGTCCACAAAGTTGGGTAAACCAAGGAAATGTTTCAAGGACATGTTGGCCGATACAATGAGGAAGTGTGATATCCCTGAGTCATCATGGGAAGAACTTGCCAAGAATCGTTCGCAGTGGAGGGGAAGAGTACACACCGGGGTGCAAAGGTTTGAGAAAGTTCGGGAGCATGAGATTGTGCAAAAGCGACTGCGGCGGAAGGATCCATCCAAGGCAGTGGAAACTGGTTTCCGTTGTGGTGTATGCGACCGACCTTGTGCATACAAAGCTGGTCTCACTGCCCACAGTCGCGTCCATCGGCAATTGAACCAATCGACATAGTCGGAAACGACACGTCATTCATCCATCATATATATATATATATATATATATATATATATATATATATATATATATATATATATATATATATATATATATATATACATATATATATATATATATATATATATATATACATATATATATATATATATATATATATATATATATATATATATATATATATATATATATATATATATATATATATATATATATATATATATATATATATATATATATATATATACATATATATATATATATATATATATATATATATATATATATATATATATATATATATATATATATATATACATATATACATATATACATATATACATATATACATATATACATATATACATATATACATATATACATATATACATATATACATATATATATATATATATATATATATATATATATATATATATATATATATATATATATATATATATATATATATGTATGTATACTGTTACGAATTCTGGCCCGCCTGGCATGCGATCGGCCGCGTACCTCTAATGGCAGCCGCGTCGCCCACCGGACGGACAATTCAGTCGTGACCCTCCTGGAACTACTGCCAGAAGCCAGTCACGAGTGGGGGTTTAACCTCACCACAACCCAGTCCGCATTCTACCCACGCGAAATAGGGTGAATCGCCGAATGTCGATATACCTAAATACCTGCGCGGGTAACCTACCGAGGGGTTGCACCACGCCGCAGGTCAGCTTAGGACATGAACCGCTTAAGCGCTTCGTTCCGTGCTACAGGGATAACCGAGCGGTGTTATCGCCGACCTCAACGGTTCCGATTCTCCTTACCGGGCGAACAAAAACCACTACTCATTCCACGATGCAAGATGGCACTTTCAATGTGGTGAAAGGAGATGCGACAAACGGGATACGTTGCACACAAGGACATTTGTTATAGAGCACACGTATGCAGGCAAGGCAGTCAGGCAATGTACAAGCAAGGCAAATAGAAAGCAATACAACCGACTACTATTATTATTTACAAGCACAGTCACTCACCCCATTTTCGGCCCCGCCTCCCATCAAGAAGGTTCCCGAAAAGGGGCGTTCGCTCACCCCGACCGCCTCACGCCGTGCATCCACCAATTGGCGGCGAGCTGCCCTCCCCCTTTCCTTCACACCAAGCGCGGGGAAAACAGGCGGGAAAAACCCCATAGGCTTCACAAGAGCTTTTGTTCTGCCAATCCTTCTCAGACGGTTTCCGACGCGAAACCGTCTTACCGTGGTCCGCGGAGGATGGCGTTCGTAAGCGGGCGTAGTGGCGAAGATGGTGGTCATTGTGGTGGGCATTGTGGCGTAGTTGGTGGCGGTTGTTATTTGCGTGGAGGTTTGTTGCAATGGTGGCTCAAAATAACGATAGATAAAGAAAAACGGCTATCTCAAAGAGTCGCAGCCCGGTGAACACAAAGAAAATCCCTTTAAACGGTGGGGACCTATCTGAACACTCACTTACCGGCAAGGCTAATCCAAGGAACCTTTATGGTGTGTTGTGAATTTCCACAGCCTTAACAATACACACGGGCATTCCTCACTTAATGACCGAGTTCCGTTCCTCGGACTCGGTCGTTAAGCGAATTGGTAGATAAAGGCCCGGTCACACCTTGACGTTTTAGCCAACGTATGCCGATTTTTGAATTTTTTTCTAAAACGCTGGCACACGTTGAATACGTTATGGGTAAGTTTTGATAACATTGAGAGCATGCTCAAAAACACTGCCATACGTCGTTGTACGCTGGCTTTAAACGTTGTACTTTTTGGTTGTCGTCAAATTTTTTCATGCTTGAAATTTCACGACGTATGCCGGCGTATGACTCGCACGTTCTGCTACTCTGGCCACAAGTTGTATGCACGGTCTGCGATCGTTGACAGACGTCAACACATGCTACTTGTAAGTTAATCATAAGTTGAGACACGCCGAGGTAATGTTTAGCGTACCCGAAACTTATTTCTAACCTATGATTAACGTGTTGTTGGCATGTTACGCGATCGTTGCCACACATCGACAGACGTTACTTTTAAGTTACTCATAGGCTGAAAGACGTCGGTATAATGGATCGTCCTTGCGTCAGCGTCCACGGCCACGGCCAGGACACTTATTTGCAGCATTCTTCAAACTTTTCTTCGGCATGACGAGGATGTTCACACTTCGATGTCTAGCTTGGCTATGATTCCAATTGTCCATCAGCAGCGTCTACTTTCAATAGAGGAGTTTGAGCGATTTAGCACGTTCAATAGAAACGATTAAAATTTCCGAGCGCCAGCGTCAAAAAACAAAGGCGAGTGACAGCAATTTAAATCGTTCATTGTAAACAATGAAAATAGCTGAGTGGTACCGTTTAGAAGTCGTTGAGTGTAAAAAAATCCAATTGTTGAGCGCAAGCGTCTACTTTCAATAGTGGAGATGCAGCCATTTAAATCGTTGAGTGGCAGCCTATGAATAGCAAACCCTGCGTCACCGGAAAAGATAAACTGCCGCACGATATGGATAAGTTAGGCTATCGTTGGGCATAGTTTGTGAACGCCGGTTTCACGATAATTATTCGTTGGTATATCGTATCTATAAGTAATCAAAGCGCTCTATGCACATTATTAGTTCATTGTGCATTTGTCCAACCCGTTATGAATAGACCTAACTCGTAAAAACAAGCTAGAGCTCATTGTTGAAAAAGCCCCATAAAAAATTAGCCACGAAGAACTTCGAAAATGGTGAAAAGATGTCTCCTACCCGTGGACACGCGGACGCAAGGACGATCCATCATAACCCACACCCTCCCCCTCACACTCACCTACTACTGCCAACATGAACAAACTACTACTAATACTGATACTGTTACTGCTGACATGGACATCGACTCAAAAAGGACTCGAAAACACTGTTGGGTTCCCCTTTTATGAGCAGCATTTTTATATACCAATTCCCAAAACCGCTGGGAACACGTCTTTATATGGCAGTTGTAAGCTAGAAACACGTTAATTTTTTTTTTTGTCGACCGGAAGACGTCATTGGAATACGTCTACATACGTCGATGTGTGTTGGGACTACGTAAAGAATTGGTTCAAAGCACGTCAAACATAAGTTAGAAATAAGTTTCGCGTAAAAAAGACATTACCGCGACGTGTTTCGACTTATGAGTCGCTTATAAGTAGCGTTTGTGGACGTGTGTAAGCGTCCACATATCGTGTGTAAAACTTATCCCCATCGCATGCAGAACGTGTGTCATACGCCGAGTACGTCCAAAAATTTTGAACATGTTTAAAATTTCTTGACGTACTCTACTTACTACGACGTATGATAGCGTACTTTAGCGTTCTACTCATGTATACCAAACTTACTCATACCGTATTTGACGTGCCCCAACGTTTTAGACACATTTTTCTTAGGTCGGCATACGCTGGCAAGATCGCCAAGGTGTGACCGCGATGTTGTCACTTCCATTTCTACGGCAGTTATGATTCGAATCGTTGTGCGTCAGCCTTTTAATAGGCTACGTCACGACATCGTCGGCGATGCGTGCAACGCGCTATGCCCAAGTTAGACTATCGTTGGGCATCGGTTGTGTAGGCCGCCAACAGGTTCAGCATTCGTTGGTATAAGTTATCTATAACACAACAAAACGTTCTGTGTCCATTACGAATGCGTTATACATAAGACCAAGTCGCTATGAATACGTCCGAATCTTTAAAAAAAAAACATCAAAAGTTCAACGTAAGCCAGCGTTTTAGATACATTTTAATACGTTTGCCATCGCTGGCTAAAACGTCAAGGTGTGACCGGGCCTTGAGGGAGGATTTATTTTTAAATGTTTATACAGTAGTATCCTGTAATAAGCAGAATAGAGGAAATCAGCTCTAATATACATTTACTTAGGTTTGCATACAGGTAATCGTTTTTATTTATTCTGAATATAGAAAAGGTCAAAAGGAAACTCCAACTTGATAACTTTGCTTTAATTTGCATACCTCTTACATATCTTACATATTATTTATGATATCGACATGTTCGTCTTTGTCAAACCCTTCAAAATTATTCACGAAACGTTTCAGGCATTTTTTCCATATGCCTTGTAAACACTTTTCTGTCACTCCCTCCCAAGCTGATGCAATGTTCTTTATGCAGTGTAAAATGTACGATTTCCAAAAATCACGAAGGGTTACTTCATCACTTTCTGTTGTTGCGAGAGCTTTCGAAAAAGTTGTGCGCAAATAGTAGGCTTTGAACGTAGTTAAAGCTACTATAGCTATAAATAGAACGTAGCCATAAATAGTACGCGCTTACTCGCTGAGACGCCGCGCTTACTCGCTGAGACGCCGCGCTGCCGTTTCCACAACCAAAGTTCTCGTGCAGCGTACAATACCGACTGGTGGGAGAGCTGGTCGTAAGTCCGGGCGGTCGTTAAACAGGTAGGTCGTTAAGTGAGGAGTGCCTGTGTGTATATGTATGTATATATATATATATATATATATATATATATATATATATATATATATATATATATATATATATATATATATGTATATATATATATATTGTTGTGGTTACCAGATTCGCAAACCACCATTCAGGTCCCTTAGGTGAGGTATCTCGGTAAGTGCATGTGTAGTTAGGCCCAAACCCGTTGTCTAGTGGGAATACATGTCATTTATACGTGCTGCGACTCTTCAGGATAGCCGTTTTTCTTTTACTATCTTTATTTTGGACCAACCGCCAGGATTACCATCACAATTACAACCACAACCACCGCTTCACCACAACCGCCACGACCTTCCCGTCACACCTCGCCACCGTAGCATCGCCACCGTTCTTGCCCCGCTGTGGGTACCGGTGTTGGATTCGTGCAGAGCGCGCGTCGAACAGCGTGTACAAAATCACGGATTTTGTGCTTCAAAAACGGATCAAAAACGACACACGCCCACTTTTTGCCGTCCAATCGGTGAGCGAGGGGCGACTGGCCCCGCCCCAGGGCGATCGATATATGCAAATTTGTGGATCAAAAAGCCTTCACGCCCACTTTTTCTCGGGCCAATGGGGAGCGAGGTGAAAGGTCAAAGGGAGGGGGTCAAAGGCGAAGTTACGGGGGGATAAAAGGACGGTGTTCGTCAGTCAGAAAAGAGTCGCGAAGGAGAACGAGAACGAGAAGGAGTCGCAAACGAGAACGAGAAGGAGTCGGAACGAAGGAGAACGAGAACGAAAAGAGAACGAGAACGAGAAGGAGTCGGAACGGAGGGGACGAGTGTGGAAGTCTGGAGCCCGAAGCCTGCAGTGGCTGGAGAAGCTGAAGAGAGTCGGACGAGGGGGTGCTCGCGTCGGTGCCAGGAGCTGCACGCCCGAGGGAGGCCGGCAGCGCGACCTGGCCGAGGTGGAGACGCACACCAGGGATAATAAAGATCCTCTATACCCCGAGCATCAGCAACCCCCTCCTGTTTCCCCCCGCGCTGAGATAGTGCGACCAAGGGGCCCCGTTCCCACCCCCTGCCAGGCACTGTCCGCGAGGCCCGCGGGTTGCGGGGCCATCGCCGCTCCGCGTCTCATCACCAGACGGGTAGGCCCGACCCGGTCTCGGCCTCAGGCCCGCCTCATTCTTGAGGGTATTTCTTTTCCTTGGTTTTGGGTATGTGTTGTCGGCGCCGTCTGTGAAGTAGAATTGTATAAGTGTTGCCGTGTGCTCGGTAGTCGGTATTAGCTCTGCACTGTGTTTTCACTTTTATGTTTGCTTTTTGTGTAAATGGAATTGTGTTTTCTTTTTTTGTTTGCTTTTGGTGGAATTGTATTTGTGTGCTTCCCGTGTGCCGCGAATAAATGTGCTTTATTGTTGAACTGTTTCCCGCTTCGCTTCGTCTTTTCCTCCATTGAATCCCCATCTTGCTTCACGTAAAGGGTTGGTAGTGGGCTGAATACGCCCGATAATTAATCGAACCGTCGAGGTCGACGATAACACCGCTCGGTTATTCTGATAGTACGGAACGGGTCGCTTAAGTGGCCCGTGTCCGAAGTCGACCTGCGGCGAGGTGCGATCGCCCGGTCTACCCTCCGCGTGGGTACTTAGGTAGTTCGAATTTGGCGAGCAACCCTATCCCACGCGGGGGCTGATTGGCTCGATCGCGGTGAGACCGAAAGGTCCACCCGTGACTGGTTCCCGGCGTTAGTCCGAGAGGGTCACGACTGGATTGTCCGTCCGGTGGGCGACGTGCCGCGATTCGAGTTACGTGGCCGTCGCACGCCGGCGGGCGCGAAAACCGCAACACTGGTGTCAGGTCGTGCGATACAAATTCATCGCCCTCCTCGCGGCACTGGTATCGGAGAACAGGAAAACGGGCTGTCCTGTCTCCGGCTAAATTCACGGGAATCGGTCCAGGGGTGAGAGAAGCGACCCCCGATTCCCTCCAAATTACGAGCGAGCAAATTAACCCTTCACGAGAAGCAAGATGGCGTCTCAAGGCGAGCGGGTGCCGGGTGGATTAGGTATGTGTAATAGTAATGTAGAATCCATGGTCCAGGATGGAATCCCCGTGCAGGAAATGTTGATTGTGCAGGAACACGGACTCGCCCAACTGAACCCAGGGCCCGAGGTGGGTGCGGCAGCGGCCGCGGTGTATGACACCTCCCCCCCCCTCTCCACCAAGACCCTTCCCCAACCCCTGCCGAAACGGCTCACTTGAGTGCATCCGACATGGCCCAGCTATTCACCATGCTGGCACAAATGAATGCGGCAATGACAAATGAAATAAAAAACGAAATGAAAGGCATGAACGTAAAGATGGATACAAATACAAATGAAGTGAAAACGACGATGGATGCGAATACACAACAAATAAACGAAAAGATGGATACAAAAATGAACGGAATGGAAACAAACATGAAGGAGGAAATGAAAGAGCTACGGGGTGAGACGCAGAACATGGGCCGAAGCCTGCAGGCGGGCATGAAGGCCGTGACCGGGGAGATAAAAATGGCGACTCCACGTGTGGGAGCAAACGAGCTGGATGGGGGTGCAACGGCTGACAGGCCCGCGGTGGAGGCGGGTGAAAAAATAATTCGTGGAACGTGTTGGGCGAGGGTCGTGACGATGACCGAAAGGGAAAAATTAAATGGGGAGACCAAAACGTGTGAGACGAGACACGAGGTGACGACAACGGAAATAATAGTTGAGACAAGGGAGGTAAAGGGTGAAGAGTTGGCAGAGACACGGGAGACAAAAAAAATAGAGGGAAGACTACACGATGAAGATGGGGTAAGTGACGCACACACACACACGGAGGTAGTGGAGGATAATGGGGGTGAGCTCGCGGAGCGTGTAGGGACCCGGTGCGAGCAGCGGGATGGCCTCCTCCAGGAACGAGGGGAGGGAGTATGCCCCCTTGAGGCGAGTCACGACCAGGTGAGTTCGGTCGTGCTTTGCGAGGTTGAGGGGACGGGTGCTGTGTAGAGGCCCCGGAGACCCTTGTGGGGACACGAATCCCCAGTGTGGTTGTCCCTGTGTGTGTGGTGCAAGGTGTGAGTGCGTCCCCGTGTGTGGAAGCGACCCCGTGTGTGAGTGGTGTGGTGGCGATGGTGCCAGAGTGCGTGCTTCCCAGCACGCCGAGTGTGAATGGGGCACCGTGTGTGAGTGAGGCCGTGTGTGTGAGTGAAACGGCCAGTATGAGTGAGGCACCACGTGTGAGTGGTGTGGTGGCGATGGTGCCGGAGTACGTGCTTCCCAGCACGCCGTGTGTGGATGAGGCACGGAGTGTGAGTGAGGCACCGCGGGTTAGTGCCCCCGCGTGTGTGGGTGAGGCACCGTGTGTGGAAGAGACCGCGTGTGTGAGTGTCGTCGTGTGTATGAGTGAGGCACCCCGCGTGAGTGCCCCCGCGTGTGTAAGTAGTATGGTTTGTGTGAGTGGTGAGGCACCGTGCGTGAGTGAACGGCCGTGTGCAAGGTCGCTGGGTGCCAGGGAGACCGTGTGTGTGAGAGAGCGGTATGAGAGGGAGATGTCGGTTGGCATGCGGGAGCACACAGCCGCGTCTCCCCGTGTGAATGTGATGGAGTGGACTGTGTGCGTCGGAACACGCAGGTATGCGTGTGTGGAATGGAGACGGAGACGGCGACATGGGAAGAAAGAAAGCCGTGTAGCGGCTGTAGCTGTTTCGGGGACCGTGCCGGGTTCACCCAGCAGTGAGCACGCGGTTCGTGCTGTGCAACGCACGAGACCACCACGTGCTCGCTTGCGAGAGTGAAGTCCCGGTCCGGAAACGCCAGCGGTGGATTTGCCGATCCCGCGGACGGACAAAGTTTAGGCAGGTAAATGGATTTGGACCGGACGGGTTCTCCACGCGATCGTGTGTGTTGAGCTCCAACGGGCAAAGCACACGTGTTCGCGTGGGGAACCCCTCGAGACGTGGGGCTTGTTTTTTTTATGCGCACGGTGACGTCATGGCTGCACGTGGGGTTGGAATCCGGCAGGAGGGGTATCTCTGCCGGATGGTCCCGTCCAAGGAGGGACGAGGAACACGTGCAGCTGCATGACGTCACGGGCAGGTGCAAAGTGCGCGAGCTCTGAGTTGCCGCGCAGGTGCTGCGCATGGAAAAAAAAAAAAAAAAAAAAACAAGACTCACTTTCGGGTGCACAGGATTCCTGGGCAAGGGGTGGAAGACCCCTTAACCGGGGCACAGGATGGAAACTAGTTAGGGGGAAGGGTTAGCTTAGTTAGACCGACTCCATGGGGCAGGGGTAAGTCCTCATGGAGTCCGTGGAATGGATTAGTTAGAGGGATTGTAGCCAGATTTAGGTTGGGAAATAAAATGGGATTATTTTGGAGACAGAGACAGACTGAGGATGTGTAGAGGGGACGTAGCTTAGCTACGTAGAGTTAAATGGAACGTGCTGTAGTTTAAGGGACGACGTGGGAGCACGAGTTAGTTAGGGGAGATAGTTAGAAGGATGGCAGAGTTCAGTGGTGTGTGTGTTGAAGTGTTGAAGAGTTGAGAGGTGAGTACTTGTTGAGTGAGTGAGGCCAGCGGGTCTGTGTGAGTGGAGTGAATGGGGAATGCATGGTGCGATGAGTGATTGGGGGGAGGAGTGACTCCCGCCCAAGGGACCCCGGGGTCAGAGTAAAGTGAGTTAGCTGGGTTAGTCAAATTGAAAAATGGAGGTCGTTTTGCTGTTGGTGGGAATGTAGGCTCGAAACCCATTTGGAGGGGAGCAGGAGCCCTGTTGACGGGCTTGGGAGCGTGGCTGCGAAAGCTGAGTATCGCTGAGTGGGTACCCCGGGCACCAGGCTAGTCGGCCGCGGTAGGCCATGGGCCCATGGGGGGCCGGGATAGAGTAGTGGGCACGGGTGCGCCTGCTTGGTGCGGGGGCCCGGAGCGCCATTGGCCGCGTGGGCAGTGTTGTGGGCACGGGTGACCCTCGGAAAGGGGCCCGGGAGGCCGGCCTGCCACGTGTGCGTTTCAGGGGAGGTGCCATGGGGGGCACTCCCCGGTGTTAGGGAGCTGGTAGGCTCGGAGGCAGTGTAGTGCCCGGGGTGCCATAGCGGGAGATTCGGCGGAGGGTCGTGCCTGCCAAAGGGAGCCACGTGTCCCAGCCAGGAGACCGTGTGAGGGCACGGAGAGAAAATTGGGGGGCGAGGCCCGAAATTGTGAGGACACCAACACAGGCGACGGGAATCTGGGTTTATAGAACCAATAGTTTAAGCGAGAGGCGCTTGTTGAAAGCCCCGGGGTAGTTTAGCAGTTAAATGGTTAGGGTAGATTAGGAGATGTACCCCTCCGCACCATCCATCCCTCGCTCTCGTTGTGGGCCGCTGGACCCACTTTGGGTTAGATCGCCGAACTCTGGGGAGGCCATTCTGAGGCTTCGTTGGGCCTCGACACAGGACGTTAGCTCTCCCTTATTCCCCTCCGGGAAGGGAACGTAGGGGTTGGGAGTAGGCTAGGCGACAGGATAGGTTAGCCGAACAAGGACGATAAAGGGGGTTAGGGGACGATTTATAGTGGGGAAGTAAAAATAAAAACAACAAAAAAATAAGTTGGGGCTAAATTGGGGTTTGACAAATTAAGGGAGTGGGTATGTACAGTGACAGGCAAAGGCGATAGGTTGGGAGGGAGACAGGTAGGTAGGTCCGAGCCCGCCTTCCAAGTGGCCAGCACCACCGCACTCCCTCCACCAACTTCCACTGACGGCAAAAGCTGGCCAACTTCATCGGCTGGCCGTGTTTTGCTTCAAGACGGAGGCCGGCCAACTTCGTCTGCAGCTGCTGTGCTGCAAGGCCTGTGCCGGCCAGTTCATCTGCAGCTGTGGTACTTCAAGGCCTGTGCCGGCCAGTTCATCTGCCGGCTGTGTTTGCCTGCAGCGGCCTTATTCTGCGGGCTGTGTTTGCCTGCTGCCTTTGCCATGCCATGCCCACTGCCCATGTTCACCAGCCCCGTTCAATTTTGCTTTGCCCCCCCCTGTTCATTTCCATGTGCGCCAGGATCAGAAAGCAACAGTTTGCAAGCTGCGAGAACTGCCCTGTTGGCAGCTACAACACGGGCCTGCAGTGGCAGCCCGTGCACCGTGTTTGTGTCCATGCATCCATTCGTTGTGCTCATTGCGTGTGCCACTTGAGCTGGCACGGAGACTGCGTTTGTGCAGCCCATGCACCGTTGTGGTTCACTGCATTCAGTTCAAACCGTTCATGCATCCATTCGTTGTGCTCATTGCGTGTGCCACTTGAGCTGGCACGGAGACTGCGTTTGTGCAGCCCATGCACCGTTGTGGTTCACTGCATTCAGTTCAAACCGTTCATGCATCCATTCGTTGTGCTCATTGCGTGTGCCACTTGAGCTGGCACGGAGACTGCGTTTGTGCAGCCCATGCACCGTTGTGGTTCACTGCGTTCAGTTCAAAAGGGAAGGCCTAGGACTGCGTGTGAGCAGCCAGCCACGTTCCCTGTCACCTGCATTGTTTTGAGCCAGAGACTGCATGTGGGCAGCCTGGCTCCCTGCTAACTGCTTTCTTTTTGCAGAGTTCAGTGATCCTGGGCCATGGTTTAGTGTAAAATTTGCCCTCAGGTTATTTATTTTGGGGACACGAATACCATGAATGTCGCACTCAGGGATCCGTAGGTAAAATGTACTAGGGGAAAACTACACATGATGG
>NC_140969.1:62918489-62920989 GCF_056783735.1 Eptatretus burgeri
AGGTGGCTAAGGCCAAGGAAAAGGCATATGACGAGCTGTATGAGAAGTTGGATACAAAAGAAGGGGAAAAGGATTTATACCGATTGGCAAGACAGAGGGACCGAGCTGGGAAGGATGTGCTGCAGGTTAGGGTGATAAAGGACGCAAATGGGAATGTGCTGACGAGCGAGGAGAGTGTGTTGAGAAGGTGGATGGAGTACTTTGAGGAGCTGATGAATGAAGAAAATGAGAGAGAGAGAAGGTTGGAAGAGGTGGAGATAGTGAATCTGGAAGTGGGGTGGATCAGTAAGGATGAAGTGAGGACTGCTATGAAGAAGATGAAAAGTGGAAAGGCGGTTGGCCCAGATGGTATACCAGTGGAGGCATGGAAGTGCTTAGGAGAGATGGCAGTGGGGTTGTTAACCAGATTGTTTAATAAAGTCTTGGAAAGTGAGAGGATGCCGGAGGAGTGGAGATTAAGTGTGCTGGTTCCGATTTTCAAGAATAAGGGTGATGTGCAGAGCTGTGGAAATTACAGAGGGATAAAGTTGTTAAGCCACACCATGAAGTTGTGGGAAAGAGTGGTGGAAGCTCGGTTGAGAGGAGAGGTGATGATCTGTGAGCAGCAATATGGGTTTATGCCAGGAAAGAGCACCACTGATGCGATGTTTGCTTTGAGAATGTTGATGGAGAAGTATAGGGAAGGTCAGAAAGAGTTACATTGTGTGTTTGTGGATTTAGAGAAAGCTTATGATAGGGTGCCAAGAGAGGAGTTGTGGTATTGTATGAGGAAGTCGGGAGTGTTGGAGAAGTATGTGAGGATCGTGCAGGATATGTATGAGGACAGTGTGACAGCGGTGAGGTGTGCGGTAGGAATGACGGACCGGTTTAAGGTTAAAGTGGGATTGCACCAAGGATCGACTCTGAGCCCTTTCCTGTTTGCAATGGTGATGGACAGGTTGACGGACGAGATCAGACTGGAGTCTCCATGGACCATGATGTTCGCGGATGACATCATGATCTGAAGGGAGAGTAGGGAGCAGGCTGAATCGAGCCTTGAGAGGTGGAGGTACGCACTGGAGAGAAGGGGAATGTTAGTCAGTAGGAGTAAGACGGAGTACATGTGCGTAAATGAGAGGGAGGGTGGTGGTATGGTGCAGTTGCAAGGAGTTGAGGTGGGGAAGGTGGATTGGTTTAAATACTTGGGATCAACTGTCCAAAGTAACGGCGGAGAGTGTGGGAGAGAAGTGAAAAAGAGAGTGCAGGCAGGATGGAGTGGGTGGAGAAGAGTTGCAGGAGTGATTTGTGACAGAAGGGTAGCTGCAAGAGTGAAGGGGAAAGTATACAAGACGGTAGTGAGACCAGCTATGTTGTATGGTTTGGAGGCGGTGGCGCTAACAAAAAGACAGGAAGCAGAGCTGGAGGTGGCAGAGTTAAAGATGCTGCGATTCTTGTTGGGAGTGACGAGGATAGATAGGATCAGAAATGAGTGTATTAGAGGGACAGCGCAGGTAGGACGGTTTGGAAACAAAGTGAGAGAGGCGAGATTGAGATGGTTTGGACATGTGCACAGGAGGGAAACGGAGTATATCGGGAGAAGGATGTTGAAGATGGAGCCGCCAGGCAGGAGGAGAAGAGGAAGGCCAAAGAAGAGGTTCATGGATGCGGTGAGGGCGGACATGCGGGTGGTTGGAGTGTCAATGGAAGATGTGGAGGATAGAGCGAAATGGAGACAGTTGGTCCGCTGTGGCGACCCCTAACGGGAGCAAGCCGAAAGAGGAAGAAGAGAAGGGGTTGACTCAGCCTGTCATCCTTCCGAGGTCGGCGAAATGAGTACCAGTGTACTGGGCCGGTGTATACCCCGGTTAAAATAGGTGTACCATATCCCTGTGTCGTAAGAGGTGACCAGGGTTGCGTCAGGAAGGGCATCCGGCGTAAAACATGTGCCAAATCACTATGCGGATCATACGGATGATCCGCTGTGGCGACCCCTAACGGGAGCAGCCGAATGAAGAAGAAGAAGATATATATGTGTATATATATGTATATATATATATATGTATATGTATATATATGTATATATATATATGTATGTATATATATATATATATATATATATATATATATATATATATATATATATATATATATATATGTATGTATGTATATATGTATATATATATGTATATGTATATATATATGTATATATATGTATGTATATATATATATATATGTATGTATATATATATGTATATATATATATATATGTATGTATATATGTATGTATATATATATATATATGTATGTATATATGTGTATACAGTCAAAGCTCGTTACTATGCCACCCGTCGGGACCGAGCAAAAGTGGCATAGTAGCGAGAGTGGCATAGTAACGAGATTTTGTAAAAACGGCCTTATTTTCTCAAGTTACCCATCTGTAGTTAATCTTTAGACAAAATTTATTCCAGCAAGTAAAAGGCACGACTGTTGTATAAGCGAAGCGAACGGAGAACATACACAC
>NC_140969.1:62928489-62973989 GCF_056783735.1 Eptatretus burgeri
AAACACTTTGCAGAGGTCATCATAGGCTGCAAGCAGCTCCTGCTGAAACTCTCGTTTCTGTTCGGTGAGGACCCGACGGGCAAGGATACGTCAATCGTTGACTTCTTTGGTGTAAAGCCTGACTGCTCTGGGCACTGGTGCTCAAGCAGGTGGTGGTGAACGCGATCTAGAATTATCCGAGCAAAGACCTTGTCCAGCACTGGGATCAGCATCACCCCTCCATAGTTGTTGCAGTCCTGGATATCACCCTTGCCTTTCCAGAGAGGGACAACAAGGCCCCTCTTCCAGTCAGTTAGGATGATGCATGTGTTCCAGACCGAGCACAGAACTGCATTCACCGACATGAGTAAAGCATTTCCACCAGCCTTCAGAAGTTCAGCATGGATGCTACAGATCTCATGAGCTTTACCCCATTTCAACCGATTCACCACATCCTGTTTTTCCACAAATGAGGGTGAATCACAGTTGATTGGAGGGTCAGCAATAAGGATAGTAACACCCTGACATCCAACTCAACAGCTGGTGTATTTGCCTGGTACAGCCACTCAAAGTAACCGGCCCGGCAGGCCTTCACTTCAGACTCCTCTGTGAAGAACCCACTGCCCTCTGCTCTAACTGCAGTAAACCGAGGGACGGGCTTGGAAGAACGCAATGTGCGAATTCTCCTGCAAGCAGGATGAGTATCCCCTGACCACAGGTGATGCTCTACCCCCTCACTAGAATCCTCGCACATAGACCTCCTTGTCCACCCTCAGCGTGTTGCTTTTCATCTAAAGGACACATCTGCAGTCTGGGTTGAATAGCCCCAACCACTCTCTCATTAAAGTATAAAATGCTTTGAAATGTAAAATTGTTTCAGTGCAAGTACCTGAGAAAGTATTAGAATCTCAGTGGCTTGTACTCCTTGGAACTGACCAAGTACCAAGTTAGAAGAAAACTCTCTGATGTAATGTGGAAGTGAATTGAATCGGGTTGGTCTAACTGTTAACTAAAGTAAGAATAAATGAAATAAGAACCAAATAATATTGCAATCAATGGGGATTATTTTGTTCATTGTATGAGGGTGAAAAGTGTATGGTGGATAATTAGAAAATAAATTGTTTCACAAGGAAGGACTTGTGTGGACATCAGTTTTATCAATGTCGATAGGGTTTTATGTAGGATTTTATAACCAAATCGGACAAACGTTAAACTCTGCCTGAAGTCAAATAGGATTCCACAATCGGCCAGTTCAAATCCTTCAGGAGGACAACGATCACAACAAGGTGGGTTTAAAAAATCCACAACACCAGCTTGATGGGGTTTAACTCTGGAGACTGTGCTGGCCATTCCATGATTTGAAGCCTCCCGTCTTGTTCTTTTCTTCTAAGGTTGTTCTGACATAGTCTGGAGGTATGCTGTGGGTCGTTTTCTTGCTGTATGATGAACCCCTGACCGACTAGGTGTCGACCAGAGGCTATTGCAGGGTGCTGCAAAATGCTGTGGTAACCCTTTTGGTTCAGGGTGCCAGTCACTCTGTGCAAGTCACCGACTTTGGATCCAGTAAAAGAGCCCCAGATCATCACGCTTCCTCCTCCATGTTTGAGAGTTGGTGTCACACACTGAGGAACCATCCTTTCTCCTACTCGACGGTGTACAAAAACCCTGCGTGATGAACCGAAGATTTCAAATTTTGATTCATCGGTCCAGAAGACCTTCCAATTTTCAGTAGCCCACTAGTGGTGCTTCATGGCCAGGAAAGCCTCTTTTTCTTGTTTTGCCATCTTAGCAATGGCTTTCTTACTGCAACTCGACCTGTCAACCCTGCAGCTCGAAGTCTTCTCTTCACAGTTGAAACTGAGACTTCCTTACTTCGACCAGTGTTGAGCTGTGCTTGAAGCTGCCGTCCTGTGAGCCGCCTATCACACAAGCTGTTAACTCTCAGAAACTTGTCTTCTGATTGTGTTGTGGCTTTGGGTCTGCTAGACCTCTTCCTGTCAGAGTTTCGTCCAGTTACCAAGTGCCTTTTGATGGTGTAGGAAACTGTAATCACTGACACCTTGGCTTCTTTGCAATGTCTCTCAAGGAAAGACCTATACTTTTAAGGGTTATAACCCTAACAAATAATGCTTCAGAGGTTGTAGCATCACAGTCTGTTCCAACACTGCTTTTATACAGACAGAGTGTTTGTAACAAATCAACAAAAGTTGGGACACCTGGAGCAATTGTTTGCATCAACTTTCAATGCTTCATTAACTTCCATTGCTGCAGAACAGCTTCATTTGCTAACGCATTACTTGTTCGCTGAAAGGGCCTTTTTTAACAACTCTGAAATTCACATTATTTTTCAGTTTTTGGTAACCTAAACTTTTTTTTTAACCTCTGGCAGTTTACTGCTTAGCCTTGTACCATTTCAGGTTATTTGTTTAAATTTCAGTAAAAACTGCAAAAATGGGGGTGTTCTAAAACGTTTGACCAGTATTGTATGTATATATACACTGATGAGCCAAAACATTATGACCACTGACAGGTGAAGTGAATAACATTGATTATCTTGTTACAATGGCACCTGACGAGGGGTGGGATACATTAGGCAGCAAGTGAACAGTCAGTTCTTGAAATTGATCTGTTGGATGCAGGAGTTAAAGACCTGAGCGACTTTGACAATGGCCAAATTGTTATGGCCAGATGACTGGGTCAGAGCATCTCTGAAACGGCAAGGCTTGTGGGGTGCTCTCGGTCAGCAGTGGCGAGTACCTGCCGACAGTGGTCCGAGGAGGGACAAACCACAAACTGGCGACAGGGTGTTGGGTGCCCAAGGCGCATAGATGTACAAGGGCAACGAAGGCTATCCTGTCTGGTCCAAACCGACAGAAGGTCTCGGTGGCACAAATCACAGAAAATTTAAATTGTGGTCACGGGAGGAATGTGTCACAATCCACAGTGCATTGCACCCTGCTGCGTATGGGGCTGTGTAGCCACAGACTGGTCAGAGTGCCCATGATGACCCCTGCCCACCGTCGAAAGCACCTACAATGGGCACGCGAGCGTCAGAACTGGACCTTGGAGCAGTGGAAGAATGTTGCCTGGTCCGATGAGTCCCATTTTCTTTTAGATGACGTGGTTGTCCGTGTACGTGTGCGCCGTTTACCTGGGGAAGTAATGGAACCAGGATGCACTGTGGGAAGACGACAAGCTGGTGGAGGGAGTGTGATGCTCTGTGCAATGTTCTGCTGGGAAACCCTGGGTCTGGCCATTCATGTGGACATCAATTTGACATGTGTCACCTCCCTAAACATCGTTGCAGATGAGGTACACCCCTTCATGGCAATGGTATTCCCTGATGTCAGTGGTCTCTTTCAGCAGGATAATGCACCCTGCCACACTGCACACATTGTTCCGGAATGGTTTGAGGAACATGATGAAGTGTTCATGGTGTTGCCCTGGCCTCCAAATTCTCCAGATCTAAATCCGATTGAGCATCTGTGGGATGTGCTGGACCGACAAGTCCGATCCACGGTGGCTCCATCTCGCAACTAACAGGACTTGAAGGCTCTGCTGCTAATGTTTTGGTGCCAGATACCACAGGACACCTTCAGGGGTCTTGAAGAGTCCATGCCCCGGCGGATCGGCGCTGTTTTGGCGGCACACGGAGGACCAACAGCATAATAGGCAGGTGGTCATAATGTTTTGGCTCATCAGTGTATTATATATATATATATATATATATATATATATATATATATATATATATATATATATATATATATATATATATATATATATATATATATATATATATATTGTTACGGTGCCGGTTGTCGGCCGCGAACCGACTGCTCTGACGGAGCCGCAAGTCGAGTCGACCCGACCGATCGCCCGGAATATAGATCGCCGCCCGGATAACTCCGAGGCCGACGGGTCCTTGTGCAAGAACCGAAATACGCCAATGGGCAGACCACATGGGGTAGGGTCGATTGCCAATCTTCAATTTACCTAAATACCCACGTGATCCAACTACCGAGGTATTCCACCCTCGACAGAACTCGTACGAAACAAGCCGCTTAAGCGAGCCTGTCCCGTGCGTGATTCTGAGCAGCTTAATCGCCGAGAACCGTCGGTCTGAATGTCCCCCTTTTACGGCAAACCAACGGCTTTCCAACTACCAACACACTAAATGCTCAGTCAATGAAAGATTTGACGCGACGAGCTGAAAGCATTTAACAATTAGGGTATTTATTAATAATAATGGGGAATTAGGGAAGCACGTAAGAGCAGAACTATACCGACTATACGAAATACAATGCATTCATTTACAGCATACAAAGCACTTAATAGTTTACTACTTCTTAGACGGGCCCATGGACACACGTACACACACACACACACACACACACACACACACACACACACACACACACACACACACACACACACACACACACACACACACACCCAAGAAATGGTGGCGATGCTTTTAATAACGGACTCCAGCTCGGAGGACAGATGAGCTGAAACCCAGAACCTATCTCGAACCTCTCCACCTCGTGTGGTCTTCAAGCTGCTCGGACCCGGGCTCCAGCGAGAGCGAGCTGGATCCAATCGCTGTGGGCCACAATCCTTCCCGAGCTCCAGCGAATCCTCTCGCGCTTCCGAACACGTGCTGGTGAGACGAGGCGCCGATCCTTCCCGTCGATGCGTCGCTTCCTCGTAGAACCACCTCCAAGATGAGGCCAAGGAGTCTCACCAAGCCGGGAGCCAAGCGGAGAACAAAAAGCTCTGAGCCAAGCAAACAGCTCAACTCTCTTCTGATGAACAAAGCCTCTCACACCACGAACCAAGAACTCCGAGCCGAGCAACCAGCTCAACTCTCTTCCGATGAACAAAGCCTCTCCCTTCGACAAACCAAGCCAGAGCCCAAAAAGCGAACCGAGCCAAGCAGAACCCGAAGGTCTGCTGAAAAGCCAAGCTGAAGCAAAAAGCTCTCCAAAAAGCCTCCAACCCTAAGCCAAGCCAAGCAGAAGCCAAAGCCGAAGCTTACTGAACCAAAAGTCTCAACCCTCGCCAAGCAGAACCCAAAGGCCTGCTAAAAGCCAAGCCAAAGCAGAAAGCCTTCAAAAAGCCTCCTCCCTAACCTAAGCCAAGCAGAACCCGAAGGCCTACTGAACGCCCGCCCTCTCCCTAACCCAAGCCAAGCAGAAGCCGAAGCTCTACTAAAAAGCCAGCCCGAACAAAGTAGAGGATTTCTTCTTTATTCTTTTCAAAGCAGAGTCAGTCACTCAATGATGCGCGAATCCACCGCGTACAGGACGTCCACTAACCAGTGAGGACGGTTTCACACTGGCGCCATATAGACATCGCTAAATACATTCCCTATGGTTGTTATAATTGTAAATAATATAAGAGGTTGAATCCTCTATTATAATACCCAAGGAGTTTCCAACAATATGCCGTACGTGTATAGTAAAATTACGAATATTAAATCAAACAAAAACTACTCAAAATACATTAGCCTATTTATTACTGTTTCTTGCGGAACCCCTAGCGACATCTTGTGGAACCCTAGGGTTCCGGGAAACCCCGGTTGAGAAACACTGCTCTAGCCAGATAAGCTGCGTAAAGCATCCCAAAATGACTTGCACATGGTAAGTGCTACGCTGTTTCGAACCCTTCCCAGAGTTCCTAAAGCAACTATAAAGATGTTCACACATAGTGTACACATGAGAAATTCTATACACCCCCTCAGCTACCAAACCGGTTTCATCACTTATTGGCGAATCATCAGTGATATCATCGACAGCAATGCATATCAATTTGTACGATGGTAGAAATGATGATGGTAAAGAGAAAAGAATGTTTAGTGGAGTGTGTGATTGTTGGAGAGGAATAGGGAAAGAAAGTTGGGATGAGGTAGGAGTTTGCATTTGGGTTGCAGACATTAAAGTTCCATGGTTTCTCTCAAAATGTTTGCTGGTATGGGATAAAACTCTGGGAATTTCTTTTCCTTAAACCTCTCTTGCTTCAGTCTCTGAGTTATAAGGTGCTATTGAAAGTATTGATTCCTGATATTTATTGTGGCGTCCCTGGTGTTGTTTCATGTTTCAGGTGTTGATCCCCAGCTACCTCCTGGCACTTGTTGTTGGAGCACTAGAGAGCAGGTGAATATTTTCCTCACATCTGCCACTTGCAAACAGCCAAGTAGCTTTTTATATAAAGATGAGGCAAACACAGCCACTGATCTTGGAGGAAGTGCTGTGACTTCCCGGGGCACTCTGGGTACCAGCGATGTCGCAACATGTCGCCACCTTTCTCACCACATTCAGCAGGGCATTTCCTGAGGAAGAATTTCCTTCTCATGGGTGCCACCCTATGGGGATTGTCCATGCTTTTATTCTTTTATATACTGAACATCTCAAAAGGAAGCAGCACATACAATTTTTAAAGTCTTTGGTTTGACTCGGCCGAGATTTGAACTGCCAACCTCCCAATCTCTGAGCGGACGCTCCAACGAGGGGAGGTCAGTCTGGTCAAAATGTATTGAAGGTAAATCTGTTTTCTGGGTCACAAACATTTTGCTCGTCAGACATGGTGCTCATCAGAAAGCATACTGAAATATAAAATTACCCCCGTGCGGGAGTGACTGTCATCTCTGCGAGAAATAATACCACAAGTTCTCAATGTTCAGTTATGACCAAAGACTACTGCGCAGCTCCACTGCGCAGCTCGAACTGCGCAGTTTGGTTAAAGATGACTCGGCATTTTGGGCGCGCGTGCATGAAATTATATTTTGAAAATAAATGCCGACGTTTACATTTCGGGTTTTGAAACTTTTGCACCTTCGACGGAAAATGTATAAATATAATATACAAGGTCAGCTGCTATGCAATGACACCATTCACGAACTGTTACCATGCCCAGTAGAGAATATATCGCCTCCTGAAGGTAGGGCAGTTTTTGCAAAGTTTGAAGTCACGTGACACGAAAACGAAAGAGAATATCGACAATCCGGCCCGACCATATTTAGATATTGTTCCATCGATTCATATGCCACAATCAAATTCAAGATTGCTTGAGAAATGTAGGAGGAGATAGATTTTGAAAATCGGCATTTTCGCATTTTTTGCCAATTTTGAAGTCACGTGACACGAAAACGAAAGCGAATATCGAAAATCCGGCCTGACCAAATTTAGATATTGTCCCATAGATTCAAATGCCACAAGCAAATTCAAGATTGCTTGAGAAATGTAGGAGGAGATAGATTTTGAAAATTGTCATTTTCGCATTTTTTTGCCAACTTTGAAGTCACGTGACATGAAAACGAAAGAGAATATCGAAAATCCGGCCCAATCAAAATTTAGATATTGTCCCATAGATTCATATGCTGCAATCAAATTCAAGATCGCTTCAGAAATGGCAGAGGAGATAGAATTTGAAAATCGTCATTTTCGCAACTTCAAAGGCCTCGTGACCTTGACCTTGACCTTCGGTGACCTTGAAAGTCATACCATCGTGTACGTCTCATCGACCTCTATCAGGATCACTAATGACCAGATCTCCCGCTTCAACTTCATTGTGAACGGACGGACCCATATTACCCTTTCTTTCACCAATATTATTAGGTCATTGGAAATGATCTAAAAAGGAGCTAATCATCAAGCTGATATCGTTTCAGAGATTGTTAGGTTTCATGGAAATATCAATCTATCACTTTAATTTCTTATATTGTGCTCAAAGCACTTTACAAAGAAAAAATGGGTGATAACAATATAAAAAGGGATGTGACAAAATAACTGTAAAAAGATTCAATTCTGAGAAATTTTAATAGCATATTCAGGCTGTGTGAATTTCAAAAGGGAGAAAGGCAAGGCGTGACAAATGGTAATTGCCGGCTGATGGAACAAGCCAACTGTCCCGCTCATTCCTTTGTCCTATTCTAAACCGTTTTCTTTCAGTACTGTGGTCTTTCCACAAAGCCTGGAGGGAGCATGTCAATCCATTTATAACTATCTCTAAACAGGGGTTCTCCCGCATACGTGCTCCATTCTACGCTATACGCTCTATGCTCTATACACATTCTACGCCCACACCCTCACACGTGCACTGGCTACCACACTTGCTCTCTCCCACACCCGTATTGGTGTGCACGGGCTGTGTGGTTTCAGTCTCAGGACATGGCAGCTCGAAATGCACTTCTGCCAAAATGCACGGTTTGTGTACAGGCCGTTTAGCCTTCACCGCGCACACTCATGCTGTGGCGTCAGATGCGCATTTGGGCAACCCACAACAACAATTTGACAAGTGTGTCATGCACTTCAATAATGTGAAGGGTTCAATAAAGGAAGGGAAAATAAATGAGTGGTCAGAAAATGGGAATCCTACCTTATTAATAACTAGCAAATACAATGTGATTCTTCGCTGACATGAATATAAAAGTGTGGGGGGGGGAAGAAGTGGGGAGGGGGAGGAGTTTGAGAGGAGGTAAGCATGAAGGGAGGGTTTTGTGACTTGTGTTTGGTAGTGAGACTTGTGGATTGAACAAAATGGGGTACGTTAAAACAGCACGCAGAGACCATTGGGAGATGTCCATGGGGGTGGAGAGGGGAGGGGGTTTGGGAAGAGGTAAGCATGGGGGCGGGAGAGAGAAGGCAGCGAGAGAGGAAGGGAAGGCAGCGAAAGGGGAAGGAAAGGTAAGGCAGCGTGAGGGCAAGAGATTGCAGTGTGAGGGAAGGGAAGGTGGTGTGAAGGGGAGTGGAAAGCAGCGAGTGGGTGGAAGAAGGGAAGGCAGCATGATGGGTGGGCAAGGGAAGGCAGCACGAGGGGAGGGCAAGGGAAGGTAACATGAGGGGAGGGCAAGGGAAGGCAGCATAAGGGGAGGGCAAGGGAAGGCAGCATGAGGGGATGGTCCATCCAGACATAACCACTGTCGAGAAACATCCAGAGTGATGGGGGAGAGAGTGAGGGTGGGAGGTGTGGCAGGAGGGGTGGAGCGAGGAGGAGGAGAGAGAGAGAGAGAGAGAGAGAGAGAGAGAGAGAGAGAGAGAGAGAGAGAGAGAGAGAGAGAGAGAGAGAGAGAGAGAGAGAGAGAGAGAGAGAGAGAGAGAGAGAGAGAGAGAGAGAGAGAGAGAGAGAGAGAGAGAGAGAGAGAGAGAGAGAGAGAGAGAGAGAGAGAGAGAGAGAGAGAGAGAGAGAGAGAGAGAGAGAAAGAAAGAAAGAAAGAAAGAAAGAGAGATATAGATATAGAGATGTAGGGGAATTGGCAGAGAGAATGTTATGCTTTATGAACAACACACACACACACACACACACACACACACACACACACACACACACACACACACACACACACACACACACACACACACTCTTGGCTGATATCGGAATTTTTGGAAATTGGCTGATTTGAGTCCTTGTGATCACCAACTCCAGTACGTACTGTATACAGCACAAAGGCATTGAGTAGCTTTCACCCTTGTTTTGGAGGAATGTCAATATACTAATTTAAAAAAAAACAATGTTGCATTGTAGATATGTTTCAAAGAGGTGTGCATTAACATTATATTCTTTAAACAGATGTTTGGTACTACAGAACTTTAATATGGATACAAACAAACATGACATAATAGTGACCAAAGCTTTTCGTGCTGCACTCTTCAGGGTAATAGTCGCAGCAAGTGAAGGAGGAAGTGAAGGCGCGTGCTTTACAAGCAGGTCTCAATAAGGGAGATGCTGATTGATTCAACCGTAATGACGTCATGGTTAATCCGAACACCCATTGGTCGGCTCATCATCTTCACCTCGAGCTCCCTGCAACAACCGATGATCTTGGAACACGTCTTCGTGGAATTCATGAAAACAGCAACAAGGGAGGTGGAATTCAGTTTTAACAACATGATGTATGTTCAAACGGACGGTGTGGCCATGGGTTCTCCATTAGGCCCAGCTCTTGGAAATATATTTGTAGGCTATCATGAAATGCAGAAACTGACTGGCAGGCAAGGGATCGATTCCCCCATCGTATACTATCGGTATGTTGATGACATTTTTGCTTTGTTTGAGTCATGGACGGCATGTGACAATTACCAGGCATGGCTCAACACTCTCCATCCAGCGCTGAAGTTTACCACGGAGCTGAAATCGTCAAACACGTTACCGTTTTTGGACGTGTTGGTTGATGGATCCAACCTTGGTTTCACAATATCCGTCTACCAGAAGCTGACTTTCACAGGGCAGTCTACTCGGTGGGACTCTTACAGCTCCACGAGATACAAAATTGCCTTGATCAATATCCTGGTTAACAGAGCACAGAGGATTAGTTCACTTTGTAATCTTCCTGCTGAAATTGACAAAATCATGAATATACTCTGTGAGAATGGTTATCCTGAACATATAGTTAAGAGATACTTGCACAAGTTTCTGAACACGACAAAAGATTGGAAGATTGGTCCAGACAAATGTCCAGTCTATATCAGGATGCCCTGGAAAGGGCAATGATCACGAAGGTTTGAAGTACAAATCAAACATATTGTGTCCAACACGTTTCTGGCTGTGCAACCCCGAGTAATCTTTACCTCTCGCCGTTTGCTGACGTCAGTCAACAAGGATGTGCTACCCACCTCACAAACCAGCAATGTTATTTATGAGTTTAAGTGCCGATGTGAAGCTCGGTTCGTGGGCCGCACAACATTAAGATTGGCTGATCGGATCAAACAACACATCCCCTTGGCGATTCGAAGAAAGATTGTGAGGGTTAGAACACAACCAGTGCGAGCATGTAGAAATATCCAGCAACCACCAGCCACTGTACCTGCTTCATCTGCCATTGCACACAGTACCTGGTTGACAACCATAACTATGCAGACCAGTACAATACAGATATGTTCAGGATATTGAGCCGAGGTCGGTGCTCGCTTCATTTACGTATGTTGGAAGTAACCTTCATCATTACCACCGATCCAATACTATGTCGTCGAAAGGAATTTGTACGATATCTGTGTCTCTTTCAGTATGGAAAGATCAAGGGAAATACGGTAACAAATGGTGAATGGACCTTAGGGGAAACCCCTCCCCCCTCTCTCAAGGATGTGGTTGCAAACGTCAATCATCGACGAACTCTGCTCCAGCCAATGGGAGCTCGAGGTGAAGATGACGAGCCGACCAATGGGCGTTCGGATTAACCGTGACGTCATTATGGCTGAACCAATCAGCGTCTACCTTATTGAGACCTGCGTATAAAGCACGCGCCTTCACTTCCTCCTTCACTTGCTGCGATTTTTTTACCCTGAAGAGTGTAGCATGAAAAGCTTCTGTCACTATTTTGTCGTGTTTGTTTGTATATATATATATATATATATATATATATATATATATATATATATATATATATATATATATATATATATATATATATATATATATATATATATATATATATATATATATATATATATATATATATATAATATTTTATGCCTCAAAGTAAATAAAGCAAATCTGTGAAGATGTTTTGCCTCCTGTGTTGTCATCAGCATGGCATGACCACTCCCCCCTCTTAGGATGGTCTGAAATTACATCTTTTGAGACTTTAAACGTTGAATTTTTAGCTGTTGGGGATCTGCAAATCATCTGGCACAATGTCTACTCTGAGCTTCTAAAAAGTCCGATTTGTGCCGGAAAATCCTTGCTTTTGACACTGCCGAGCTCCCCGATTGATGGACACTATGCTGGCGTGACGTTTGTACATTGGGTGGTGGCACACTGAAATTGTGTGCAACTTGCAAAATCTTATGTTTATCTGCAGAAAAATAACCCTTTGGTTGTTTGTGGTTACCACAGGTATCGGTTTTTCTGACGACATGCCTGCTGATAAAAATCCACATTTCATTGGCTGCAGCCTGAGAGAAATTTGTGGCTCCTCGACACTTAAAGGGTGAATGTTTCATATATATAGTCTTAAAATAGATCTGCCAGATCATCCTGGGGGAGCGAGGAGGGGAGATGATGCACAGGGAATGTTGCAGAGGAGAGCAACAGCTGTTTTGATGATGCCTAGCAGGCAGAAACATTTTCATGGATCTGGCCTTTTCTCCCTTCTGGATTCAGCACTGGTGTCACATTGAACTGGAGGAGGCCTGTCTTTGATTCTGCAGAGTTGTCCCATAAGTGAAGGTGCTAATTTGCACAATATATGTCTG
The DNA here is from genome assembly GCF_056783735.1 of Eptatretus burgeri. NCBI lineage: Eukaryota > Metazoa > Chordata > Myxini > Myxiniformes > Myxinidae > Eptatretus > Eptatretus burgeri. Next base: position 62,940,660 of record NC_140969.1, read on the forward strand.
AACTTATTTATTCTGCAAATTCGCACTCCATTATTTAGTGGCAGTTTCTGAAACTTTATTTTGTTTTTTTATCATTAATTCATCATTATGAACTATTGTATAATGTAAAACATAAATATTGTACCATAAAACATTGATGAATCATGATAGTGTATCGTATGTGAGCAGATTGAGGGTTATATTCCATGTGAAGGCTTTTGAAAATGAGAGCTGTGATGCTGGATAAAATGCTCTGCTTCCATTGTTATCCCTGAAAAGAGTATCTGATTCATCCACCGGGTACTTGAATATGGAGCTGCTACGATGTCCAAGGTTGCTCATCTGAAACAGTTGAAAATGTTGAGACTCATTCGTGTAAAAATAGATTTGTTGATTGGAAGCCTCTCGAGAAATCCAATTTGTTGCAATAATAAATAAATTATGTTATGTTGTATTGCAGGAAAATTGGACCACGATCTTACGTTTGGTCTGAGAAGGACATGGTGGACAAAGCAGCATTTGAATTTGCAGAGGTATGACTGTCTCACAAATCTCCACGCTACGCTCACTGTTTCACATCCTGTCTTAAATAATTGCACAACAATTTTGATGTCTGCATTGTTTTATTGTGAAGCACCTTTAGCACTCAGTTAGTTATAAAATCACATATGATTGAACCACCTATTTCAATACATTGGAATGTTGTCTCGTGCTGTGAAGGACTTGGCATCACTGCAGACCATGAACATCATCTTAGGATGCATGATAAAATGAAAAAAAAATGAATTCACATTCCCATCGCCACCATTCACAAATTCTGTTAGGATTGTAGAGCATTACATTGCTTGAAAAATATTAAATGGCTGCATCGACCCACATGAATCTGTGACCCTGTTGAAATCGTCTTTGGAATTTGTTGGAATGTGATGTAGCAGCATATCATTTACTATCACAAAGTGTGGATGCGTGTGCATGCATGCGCATCGCCAAACATGTCTATGGCAAACACCCAAGGGAATCGGTCATCATGCTTTTATGGGCACGTACCCTTTTTATATCGATTTTGTCCTGGCCATTTTGTTTTGCATGATCAAACTCAAATTGGCGAAGACAGCCAAAATATTTTTTTACGTAAATCTTATTAATTGGTGTTTTCCACATTCTCATAATAAAGGTTTGTTGAAGTTTAATGTCAAAAGATCAAGTGGCAAAAATGTTTTGATCTGGACGGACACACTCCAGCATTTATATTAAAATAAATAAATAAACATAGAAGTAATTATTTTATGTATGTATACATATATACAGTCATGCGCCACTTAACGACATTCCGGGCTACAACAGATCGCATATACGACGGGTCTGTGAGCTATGAAAAAAAAAAATGTAGCTGAAAAATTCCGATCGCCGAGTGATGTAGCCTCGTATAAAAATAGCACATACAATTATGTACACTCTGCAGAACATAATACCTCATAATGATAATAAACAACGGCAGTGTGGCCCTGTTATAATGCGATCGTTGAGGTCCATAAAATGTCGCTAAAAAAACAGGGTCGTGCTAAATCGGGATTCAAGGAAATCGGCTTTCAAACTGAACCAATGTTTCCACGTTTACCTTCGAGCAAGTAAATTACCTTTGAGTTGAAGAATTCCACGAATAAATCGTTGTTGTTCGTCAATTAAAACACAAATTTATTTTTAGTGAAGCTTTTTATGTTGTTAAAACAATCGCACTGTTCCGAAAATATATCACAACTGACAGGTGCTCGTTTATTCATTTGTAAATTATAACATCGATGTTTATGTAAAATAAATGATTACGGATTTATAAAATCCAAACGCTATTTATTCATCTTTCTATAATCGATGCGAGAGGAGGTTGTAAGCTGCTGCTAACAACACTGATGGCCGTCATGAACAGCACAAAGGTAAATCTAACGTGTCTTCTGTCTCTTGGATGTGCGTTACAATTGCCGACAGTATTCAGTACAGTAACATGCTGCACAGGTTTGTATCCGAGGAACAATAGGCTACACCATATACCTTAGGTGTCTCGGTTTGTGTAAGTACGATGTTCGAAAACGATGTTCGAAAACGAAAATGAAAAAAAAAAATGATGTTCGCACAACGACGACGTCGCTTAACGACGCGTTTCTCAGAACATAACCCCGTCGTTAAGTGACGCATGACTGTATATGTATATACATATATATATATATATATATATATATATATATATATATATATATATATATATGTAAATAGAGTATGTATATATATATGTATATGTATATATGTATATATATATATATATATATATATATATATATATATATATATATATATATATATATATATATATTATCCCTGTGTCGTAAGAGGCGACCAGGGTTGCGTCAGGAAGGGCATCCGGCGTAAAACATGTGCCAAATCACGATGCGGATCATACGGATGATCAATTGTGGCGACCCCTAACGGGAGCAGCTGAAAGAAGAAGAAGAGGAGAGTATGTATGTATGTATGTATATATATATATATATATATATATATATATATATATATATATATATATATATATATATATATATATATATATATATATTGTTGCGGATTCCGCGCCCGCCGGCGTGCTGACGGCCACGTAACTCGAATCGCGGCACGTCGCCCACCGGACGGACAATCCAACCGGGAACCAGTCACGGGTGGAGCTTTCGGTCTCACCGCGATCGAGCCAATCAGCCCCCGCGTGGGATAGGGTTGCTCGCCAAATTCGACCTACCTAAGTACCCACGCGGAGGGTAGACCGGGCGATCGCACCTCGCCGCAGGTCGACTTCGGACACGGGCCACTTAAGCGACCCGTTCCGTACTATCGGGATAACCGAGCGGTGTTATCGTCGACCTCGACGGTTCGATTAATTATCGGGCGTATTCAGCCCACTACCAACCCTTTACGTGAAGCAAGATGAGGATTCAATGAAGGAAATGACGAAGCGAAGCGGGAAACAGTTCAACACAAAGCACATTTATTCGCGACGAACGGAAAGCGCACATATACAATTCCACCAAAAGCACACAGAAAAGAAAAACACAATATTACACAAAAAGCAAATATAAAAGAGAAACACAATGCAGAGCTATCCGACTACCGAGCACACGGCAACACTTATACAATTTTACTTCACAGACGGCGCCGACAACACATACCCAAAACCAAGGAAAGAATACCCTCAAGGATGAGGCGGGCCTGAGGCCGAGACCGGGTCGGGCCTACCCGTCTGGTGATGAGACGCGGAGCGGCGATGGTGCCTCAACTCCGCGGGCCTCGCGGGCAGTGTCTGGTAGGGGGTGGGAAAGGGGCCCCCTTGGTCGCACTATCTCAGCGCGGGGGGAAACAGGAGGGGGTTGCTGATGCTCGGGGTATAGAGGATTTTTATTGTCCCGCGACGAGCGTCTCCACCTCGGCCAGGTCGCGCTGTAGGCCTCCCTGGGGTGCAGCTCCCTGCACGACGCGAGCACCCCCTCGTCTGCCCTCGCCGCCTCTCCACAGCTCCGTCCCCTCCGCTCCGACTCCAACGCACACGACGACCAACTCCTTCTTGCCAACTCCACCGCCCGCGAAGTCTTAACTCTCTGTTCCCTCTCGACTCTACTACTCACTGGACTGACGAACACGGTCGCTTTTATCAGCCCCGTGGCTTCGCCTTTGACCCCCCTCCCTTCGACCTTTCACCTCGCTCCCCATTGGCCCGAGAAAAAGTGGGCGTGAATGCTTTTTGATCCATAAATTTGCATATATCGATCGCCCTCCAACGCCCTGGAGGCGGGGCCAAATCGCCCCTCGCTCACCGATTGGACGGCAAAAAGTGGGCGTGTCGTTTTTGATCCGTTTTTGAAGCACAAAATCCGTGATTTTGTACACGCTGTTCGGCGCGCGCCCTGCACGAGTCCAACACCGGTACCCACAAGCGGCGCAAGAACGGTGGCGATGCGACGATTGCGAGGTGTGACGTGAAGGTCGTGGCGGTTGTGGTGAAGCGGCGTTGTGGTTGGTGGTTGATGTTGTGACTGGTGGTGGTAACAATGGCGGTTGGTCCAAAATAAAGATAGTAAAAGAAAAACGGCTATCCTGAAGAGTCGCAGCACGCATAAATGACGTATTCCCACTAGACAACGGGTTTGGGCCTAACTACACATGTACTTACCGAGATATCTCACCTAAGGGACCTGAATGGTGGTTTGCGAATTTGGTAACCACAACACTACCCCCTCCCCTTTTTACAGACTCGTCCCGAGTCGTCAAATTTTCGTGTGCCATCATGTGTAGTTTTCCCCTAGTACATTTTACCTACGGATCCCTGAGTGCGACATTCATGGTATTCGTGTCCCCAAAATAAATAACCTGAGGGCTGCGTAACTATCTAAACAAACTCACTCACACGGACGACTTAAATAAAATTGCCGGCGCTAAGACATACATGCCGGGGGCGCACTCATATTTACAGTACATCTTATCCTTAACTTACAAATTTTACACTAAACCATGGCCCAGGATCAATGAACTCTGCAAAAGAAAAGCAGTTAGCAGGGAGCCAGGCTGCTCGCATGCAGTCTCTGGCTCAAAACAATGCAGGTGACAGGGAACGTGGCTGGCTGCTCACACGCAGTCCAAGGCCTTCCCTTTTGAACTGAACGCAGTGAACCACAACGGTGCATGGGCTGCACAAACGCAGTCTCCGTGCCAGCTCAAGTGGCACACGCAATGAGCACAACGAATGGATGGATGAACACAAACACGGTGCACGGGCCGCCACTGCAGGCCCGTGTTGTAGCTGCCAACAGGGCAGTTCTCGCAGCTTGCAAACTGTTGCCTTGATCCTGGCGCACATGGAAATGAACAGGGGGGGCAAAGCAAAATTGAACGGGGGCTGGTGAACATGGGCAGTGGGCATGGCATGGCAAAGGTGAGCAGGCAAACACAGCCTGCAGAAGAAGGCCGCTGCAGGCAAACACAGCTGGCAGACGAACTGGCTGGCACAGGCCTCGAAGAAAAACAGCCAGCAGATGAACTGGCCGGCACAGGCCTTGCAGCACAGCAGCTGCAGACGAAGTTGGCCGGCCTCCGTCTTGAAGCAAAACACGGCCAGCCGATGAAGTTGGCCAGCTCTTGCCGTTCAGTGGAGGTTGGTGGAGGGAGTGCGGTGGTGCTAGCCACTTGGAGGGTGGGCTCGGACCTACCTACCTGTCTCCCTCCCAACCTATCGCCTTTGCCTGTCACTGTACATACCCACTCCCTTAATTTGTCAAACCCCAATTTAGCCCCAACTTATTTTTTTGTTGTTTTTATTTTTACTTCCCCACTATAAATCGTCCCCTAACCCCCTTTATCGTCTTTGTTCGGCTAACCTATCCTGTCACCTAGCCTACTCCCAACCCCTACGTTCCCTTCCCGGAGGGGAATAAGGGAGAGCTAACGTCCTGTGTTGAGGCCCAACGAAGCCTCAGAATGGCCTCCCCAGAGTTCAGCGATCTATAACCAAAGTGGGTCCAGCGGCCCACAACGAGAGCGAGGGGATGGATGGTGCGGAGGGGTACACTTCCTAATCTACCCTATCCATTTAACTGTTAAACTACCCCGGGGCTTTCAACAAGCGCTTCTCGCTTAAACTATTGGTTCTAACAACCCAGATTCCCGTCGCCTGTGTTGGTGTCCTCACAATTTTGGGCCTCGCCCCCCAATTTTCTCTCCGTGCCCTCACACGGTCTCCTGGCTGGGACACGTGGCTCCCTTTGGCAGGCACGACCCTCTGCCGAATCTACCGCTATGGCACCCCCGGGCACTACACTGCCTCCGAGCCTACCAGCTCCCTAACACCGGGGAGTGCCCCCCATGGCACCTCCCCTGAAACGCACACGTGGCAGGCTGGCTTCCCGGGCCCCTTTCCGAGGGTCACCCATGCCAACAACACTGCCCACGCGGCTAATGGCGCCCCGGGCCCCCGCACCAAGCAGGCGCACCCGTGCCCACTACTCTATCCCGGCCCCCCATGGGCCCATGGCCTACCGCGGTCGACTAGCCTGGTGCCCGGGGTACCCACTCAGCGATACTCACCTTTCGCAGCCACGCTCCCAAGCCCGTCAACAGGGCTCCTGCACCCCTCCAAATGGGTCTCGAGCCTACATTCCCACCAACAGCAAAACGACCTCCATTTTTCAATTTGACTAACCCAGCTAACTCACTTTACTCTGACCCCGGGGTCCCTTGGGCGGGAGTCACTCCTCCCCCCAATCACTCATCGCACCATGCATTCCCCATTCGCTCCACTCACACAGACCCGCTGGCCTCACTCACTCAACAAGTACTCACCTCACAACTCACCAACAACTCTTCAACACACACACCGCTGAACTCTGCCATCCTTCTGACTACATCCCCTAACTAACTCGTGCTCCCACGTCGTCCCTTAAACTAGTAGCACGTTCCTTTTAACACTACGTAGCTAAACTACGTCCCCTCTACACATCCAAAGTCTGTCACTGTCCTCAAAATATCCCATTAATTATTTACCCAACCTACATCTGGCTACAATCCCTCTACCTAATCCATTCCACGGACTCCATGAGGACTTACCCCTGCCCCATGAAGTCGGTCTAGCTAAGCTAACCCTTCCCCCTAACTAGTTTTCATCCTGTGCCCAGGTAAGGGGGTCTTCCACCCCTTGCCCAGGAATCCTGTGCACCCGAAAGTGAGGCTTGTTTTTTTTTTTTTTCATGCGCAGCATTTGCGCGGCAACTCAGAGCTCGCGCACTTTGCACCTGCCCGTGACGTCATGCAGCTGCACGTGTTCCTCGTCCCTCCTTGGACGGTACCATCCGGCAGAGATACCCCTCCTGCCGGATTCCAACCCCACGTGCAGCCATGGCGTCACCGTGCGCATAAAAAAAAACACAAGCCCCACGTCTCGAGGGGTTCCCCACGCGAACACATGTGCTTTGCCCGTTGGAGCTCAACACACACGATCGCGTGGAGAACCCGTCCGGTCCAAATCCGTTTACCTGCCTAAACTTTGTCCGTCCGCGGGATCGGCAAATCCACCGCGTGCGTTTCCGGATCGGGACTTCACTCTCGCAAGCGAGCACGTGGCGGTCTCGTGCGTTGCACAGCACGAACCTCGTGCTCACTGCTGGGTGAACCCGGCACGGTCCCCGAAACAACTACAGCCGCTACTCGGCTTTCGTTCCTCTGTCGCCGTCTCCGTCTCCATTCCACACACGCATACCTGCGTGTTACGACGCACACAGTCCACACCATTAAACTCACACCGGGAGACGCGGCTGCGTGTTCACACATGCCGACCGACATCTCCCTTACATACCGCTCTCTCACACACACGGTCTCCCTTGCACTCGGCCGTTCACTCCCGCGTGCCTCACTACTCACACAAACCATACTACTCACACACGCGGGGGCACTCAACCGCTGTGCCTCATCCACACACGCGGGGGCACTCAACCGCGGTGTCTCATCCATACTCCGTGCCTCACTCACACACGCGGGGTCGCTTCCACACACGGGGACGCACTCACACCTTGCACCACACACACAGGGACAACCACACTGGGGATTCGTGTCCCCACAAGGGTCTCCGGGGCCTCTATACCCCCCAAGCTCTGCGTGCACCTGTCCACAGCACCCCTCCCCTCAACCTCGCAAAGCACGACCGAACTCACCTGGTCGTGACTCGCCTCAAGGGGGCATACTCCCTCCCCTCGTTCCTGGAGGAGGCCATCCAGGTGCTCGCACTGGGTCCCTACACGCTCCACGAGCTCAACCTCACTATCCTCCACTACCTCCGTGTGTGTGTGCGCGTCACTTACCCCGTCTTCATCGTGTTGTCTCTCCTCTATTTTTTTTGTCTCCCGTGTCTCTATACATTTATAAGTTTCTGTCGTCGTCACCTCGTGTCTCGTCTCACACGTTTTGGTCTCCCCATTTAATTTTTCCCTTTTGGTCACCGTCGATTCCTCTGTCACGACCATCGCCCAACACGCCCCCTGAATTATTTTTTTACCCGCCTCCACCGCGGGCCTGTCAGCCGTTGCACCCCCTTCCAGCTCGTTTGCTCCCACACGTGGAGTCGCCATTCCCAGCTCCCTGGTCACGGCCTTCATGCCCGCCTGCAGGCATCGGCCCATGTTCTGCGTCTCACCCCGTAGCTCTTTCATTTCTTTTTTTATGTTTGTTTCCATTCCGTTCATTTGTTGTGTATTCGCATCCAATTTTTGTGTATTCGCATCCATCTTTTCGTTCATTTGTTGTGTATTCGCATCCATCTTTTCGTTCATTTGTTTGTTCATGCCTTTCATTTCGTTTTTCATTTCATTTGTCATTGCCGCCAGCATGGCGCATAGCTGGGCCATGTCGGGTGCGCTTGAGTGAGCCGTTTCGGCAGGGGTTGGGGAAGGGTTTTGGTGGAGAGGGGGGGGAGGTGTCATACACCGCCGTCGCTGCCGCACCCATTTCGGGCTCTGGGTTCAGTTGGGCGAGTCCGTGTTCCTGCACAATCAACATTTCCTGCACGGGGATTCCATCCTGGACCATGGACTCTACATTACTACACATATACATTTCTAATACCCCCGGCTCCCGCTCGCCTTGAGACGCCATCTTGCTTCTCGTGAAGGGTTAATTTGAATCACTCGTAATTTGGAGGGAATCGGGGGTCGCTTCTCTCACCCCTGGACCGATTCCCGTGAATTTAGCTGGAGACAGGAGAGCCCGTTTTCCTGTTCTCCGATACCAGTGCCGCGAGGAGGGCGATGGATTTGTATCGCACGACCTGACACCAGTGTTGCGGATTCCGCGCCCGCCGGCGTGCTGACGGCCACGTAACTCGAATCGCGGCACGTCGCCCACCGGACGGACAATCCAGTCGTGACCCTCTCGGACTACCGCCGGGAACCAGTCACGGGTGGACCTTTCGGTCTCACCGCGATCGAGCCAATCAGCCCCCGCGTGGGATAGGGTTGCTCGCCAAATTCGACCTACCTAAGTACCCACGCGGAGGGTAGACCGGGCGATCGCACCTCGCCGCAGGTCGACTTCGGACACGGGCCACTTAAGCGACCCGTTCCGTACTATCGGGATAACCGAGCGGTGTTATCGTCGACCTCGACGGTTCGATTAATTATCGGGCGTATTCAGCCCACTATCAACCCTTTACGTGAAGCAAGATGAGGATTCAATGAAGGAAATGACGAAGCGAAGCGGGAAACAGTTCAACACAAAGCACATTTATTCGCGACGAACGGAAAGCGCACATATACAATTCCACCAAAAGCACACAGAAAAGAAAAACACAATATTACACAAAAAGCAAATATAAAAGAGAAACACAATGCAGAGCTATCCGACTACCGAGCACACGGCAACACTTATACAATTTTACTTCACAGACGGCGCCGACAACACATACCCAAAACCAAGGAAAGAATACCCTCAAGGATGAGGCGGGCCTGAGGCCGAGACCGGGTCGGGCCTACCCGTCTGGTGATGAGACGCGGAGCGGCGATGGTGCCTCAACTCCGCGGGCCTCGCGGGCAGTGTCTGGTAGGGGGTGGGAAAGGGGCCCCCTTGGTCGCACTATCTCAGCGCGGGGGGAAACAGGAGGGGGTTGCTGATGCTCGGGGTATCGAGGATTTTTATTGTCCCGCGACGAGCGTCTCCACCTCGGCCAGGTCGCGCTGTCGGCCTCCCTGGGGTGCAGCTCCCTGCACGACGCGAGCACCCCCTCGTCTGCCCTCGCCGCCTCTCCACAGCTCCGTCCCCTCCGCTCCGACTCCAACGCACACGACGACCAGCTCCTTCTTGCCAACTCCACCGCCCGCGAAGTCTTAACTCTCTGTTCCCTCTCGACTCTACTACTCACTGGACTGACGAACATGGTCGCTTTTATCAGCCCCGTGGCTTCGCCTTTGACCCCCCTCCCTTCGACCTTTCACCTCGCTCCCCATTGGCCCGAGAAAAAGTGGGCGTGAATGCTTTTTGATCCATAAATTTGCATATATCGATCGCCCTCCAACGCCCTGGAGGCGGGGCCAAATCGCCCCTCGCTCACCGATTGGACGGCAAAAAGTGGGCGTGTGTCGTTTTTGATCCGTTTTTGAAGCACAAAATCCGTGATTTTGTACACGCTGTTCGGCGCGCGCCCTGCACGAGTCCAACACCGGTACCCACAAGCGGCGCAAGAACGGTGGCGATGCGACGGTTACGAGGTGTGACGTGAAGGTCGTGGCGGTTGTGGTGAAGCGGCGTTGTGGTTGGTGGTTGATGTTGTGACTGGTGGTGGTAACAATGGCGGTTGGTCCAAAATAAAGATAGTAAAAGAAAAACGGCTATCCTGAAGAGTCGCAGCACGCATAAATGACATGTATTCCCACTAGACAACGGGTTTGGGCCTAACTACACATGTACTTACCGAGATATCTCACCTAAGGGACCTGAATGGTGGTTTGCGAATTTGGTAACCACAACAATATATATATATATATATATATATATATATATATATATATATATATATATATATATATATAGTTATATATATATATAGTTATATATATATATAGTTATATATATATATAGTTATATATATATATATATATATATATATATATATATATATATATATATATATATATATAGTTATATATATATATATAGTTATATATATATATATATATATATATATATATATATAGTTTTATATATATATATATATATAGTTATATATATATATATAGTTATATATATATAGTTATATATATAGTTATATATATATATATATATAGTTATATATATATATATATAGTTATATATATAGTTATATATAGTTATATATATATATATATAGTTATATATATATATATATATATAGTTATATATATATATATATATATATATATATATATATATATATAGATATATATATATAGTTTTATATATATATGTATATATATATATATATATATATATATATATATATATATATATATATATATATATATATATATATATATATATATATATAGTTATATATATATATATATATATATATATAGTTATATATATATATATAGTTATATATATATATAGTTATATATATATATATATATATAGTTATATATATATATATATATATAGTTATAGTTATATATATATATATAGTTATATATATATATATATATAGTTATATATATATATAGTTATATATATATAGTTATATATATATAGTTATATATATATAGTTATATATATATATGTATATATATATATATATATATATATATATATATATATATATATATATATATATATATATATATATATATATATATATATATATATATATATAGTTATATATATATATATAGTTATTTATATATATATAGTTATTTATATATATATAGTTATTTATATATATATATATAGTTATTTATATATATATATAGTTATTTATATATATATATATATATATATATATATATATATATATATATAGTTATTTATATATATATATATATATATATATATATTTATATATATATATATATATATATATATATATATATATATATATATATCTAGTTATTTATATATATATATATATATATATATATATATAAATATATATATATATTTATATATATATATATATATATATAGATTGAAATATATATATATATATATATATATATATATATATATATATAGTTATATATATATATATATATATAGATATATATATATATAGTTATATATATATATATATATATATATATATAGATATATATATATATAGTTTTATATATATAGTTTTATATATATATATATATATAGTTTTATATATATATAGTTTTATATATATATATATAGTTTTATATATATATAGTTTTATATATATATATATAGTTTTATATATATATAGTTATATATAGTTATATATAGTTTTATATATATATATATATATATAGTTTTATATATATATATATATATATATATATATAGTTTTATATATATATATATATAGTTTTATATATATATATATATAGTTTTATATATATATATATATATAGTTTTATATATATATATATAGTTATTTATATATATAGTTATATATAGATGTATCTATCTATAATTCCAGCAATCTCTGTGTGTCTGAGTCTGTCTGCGACCGCCGTTTCCCGATGACCGTCGGTCCGATCGGATTGAAACTTGCCAGGAATATTGCCGGGGACCCGCGGATTTGCCTTTTAGAGGTTTGATATCAATCGGACGAGCGGTTCCCAAGTTATGGCCACTTATCTGTCGACCAATGTGACCATTGTATATGACGTATATGATGCTCACGGAATTTATTTATTATGCAAATTCGCACTCCATTATTGAGTGGCAGTTTCTGATACATGAAAAGTAGGGAAAGTAGGGGTCGGCAGCGCCCAGAGTGCGTATATGACGCTCACGGAATTTTGACAAAATGACGGAAAAACTTTAACAACGCTACTGCATCAAATTTTGTGTAAAGCTTGGCGATTCCCAAGTCGAAATGATCCGCAATATTCAACAGGCCTTATGGAACGAAGCAATGGGCACCACACAGATAAAAGAGTTGTACAACCACTTCAAAGATCGTCGCACATCAGTGGAAAGTGAAGCACGTTCTGGTAGGCCCTCAACATCCCGAAATGAGATCGTCATTGACCAAGTGAGGACCCTGCTGATGCAGAATCGTCGAATCACGATCAGAGAACTTGCAGACGAGGCGGGCGTCAGCATTGGATCCGTTAATTCGATTATGACTGAGGATTTGGGCTTAAGGAGAATCTCAGCGAAGTTCGTGCCAAAGCTGCTAACGATCGAGCAGAAGCAACTCCGTCTGGAGATCGCACAGGACATGGTGGAGACTGTGAACAGCAATCCCAACTTCTTCAATACAGTGATCACTGGTGATGAGACCACAGTGTACCATCATTTTGTCAAAAACGAAAATCCGACGGCGCTCACTTACACTTCCTCACTCATCGGCGGTCTGTCGGTGACTGACAGCTTCTGCAGGCGGGAAAATATTCACGCATACGGATTAGGATCGCCGACATACGTGCACCAAACCACGCCTCCCGAGTTTCATTTGTTTACGCACGAAAAATTAAGGTTGGATACTTTTTGAACACACCTCGTATGTATGTATGTATATGTATATGTATATGTGTGTGTATATATATATGTGTGTGTATATATATATATATATATATATATATATATATATATATATATATATATATATATATATATATATACACACGTATGTATGTATCGGGCGGAGTGGCGTGCGCCTGTAATCCGGCTACTCGGAGGCTTGGTTGGAGGATCGCTTGAGGACGGAAGCTCTGCTCTGCACTGGGCCCCGCTAGGAGAGGGTGTAGGGCAGCCCGGAATCATGGCGAAACCCAATCCTTTATCCCCGTGTCGTAAGAGGCGACCAGGGTTGCGTCAGGAAGGGCATCCGGTGTAAAACCTGTGCCAAATAATTATGCGGATCATAACGGATGATCCCCTTTGGCGACCCCTGACGGGAGCAGCCGAAAGAAGAAGATATGTATATGTATATGTGCATATATATATATATATATATATATATATATATATATATATATATATATATATATATATACATATATATATATATATATATACATACACACACGCACACATAAAATATGTTTAACCCAGCCTTTTTGCACAGCAGCAGACAAAGTAATAGGGCCTATTTTTACAAACTGTTAATTTGCCTTTAACATTTTGACCCAATTATTCATGAGTATGCCTGGTGTTGGCTCAATGGTTTGGGTGGTGGGCTTGGGATCCAAGGGTCCTGAGTTCAAGTCCCACTTTACTGTTGAATTAATACCGGGTGGGGTTGACTCAGCCTGTCATCCTTCCGAAGTCGGCAAAATGAGTACCAGCTTGCTGGCATGATTGAGCCGTTCGAGTTTCCTGCATTGGATTGGCGACCTATTCAGGATTGTACCCAATAACCCAGGAGACTGCTTTGGCAGCACCAACACTCTGCATGGCCCCAAAGAGTATGGCCCCAAAGGAGGATGGATTCATTAACCTCTGCCATCGAAGGTTTTAGGAGGTTACTGTTTTCACCCCTGTCTGTTTGTTTGCTACTTAAGAAATCTAAATATTTCGTAAGTATATTGATGACTTCCGTTTCTGTTTGTATGTTTGTTTGTTTGTTTGTTTGTTTGAAGGCACGATAACTCGAGAACGGAAGAAGCTACCAATGTCAAATTACACCACATGATTCAGGAATGTGATGGCAAGTGCTGATTAGATTTTGGTCGAAATCGGTCAAAGGTCAAGGTCAGAGTGAGGTCAAATATCCGATTTTTGATGGTTTGGTACAGATCACTCGAGAACGGAAGAAGCTACCAATGTCAAATTACACCACGTGATTCATGAGGGTGATAGCTAGTGCTGATTATATTTCGGTCAAAATCAGGTCAAAGGTCAAGGTCACAGTGAGGTCAAACATCCAAAAAATGATAACTCGAGAACGGAAGAAGCTACCAATGTAAAATTACACAACGTGATTCAGGAGGGTGATGGCTGGCGCGGATGAGATTTTGGTCAAAATCGGTCAAAGGTCACAGTGAGGTCAAACATCCAAAACATTCGATTTTTGATGGTTTGGTGCAGAATCATCGTAGAAACTTCCAGTTTGCGTCGCTACCTTCTCGAGAGACAGCTTTTATTAGACAAGGTCAGAGGTCAAGTTGACGATTTCGTAAGTACCAGTCTATGACTGCTTGTTTGTTTGTTTGTTTGTTTGTTTGTTTGTCGGCATGATAACTCGAGAACGGAAGAAGCCACCAATGTCAAATTACACCACGTGATTCAGGAGGGTGAAGGCTCGTGCTGATTAGATTTTGGTCAAAATCGGTCAAAGGTGAAGGTCACGGTGAGGTCAAATATTCGATTTTTGATGGTTTGGTACAGATAACTCGAGAACGGAAGGAGCTACCAATGTCAAATTACACCAAGTGATTCAGGACGCTGATGGCTAGTGCTGATTAGATTTTGGACGAAATCGGTCAAAGCTCAAGGTCACAGTGAGGTCAAATATTCGATTTTTGATGGTTTGGTACAGATAACTCGAGAACGGAAGAAGCTACCAATGTCAAATTACACAACATGATTCAGGAGGGTGATGGCTGGTGCTGATTAGATTTTGGTCAAAATCGGTCAAAGGTCACAGTGAGGTCAAACATCCAAAACATTCGATTTTTGATGGTTTGGAACAGAATCATCGTGGGATAACTTCTGGTTTGCGTCGCTACCTTCTCTCGAGACAGTTTTTATTAGACAAGGTCAGAGGTCAAGTTAACAATTTCGTAAGTACCAGTCTATGACTGCTTGTTTGTTTGTTTGTAGGCATGATAACTTGAGAACGGAAGAAGCTACCAATGTCAAATTACAGCAAGTGATTCAGGAGGGTGATGGCTAGTGCTGATGAGATTTTGGTCAAAATCGGTCAAAGGTCAAGGTCACGGTGAGGTCAAATATTCGATTTTTGATGGTTTGGTACAGATAACTCGAACGGAAGAAGCTACCAAGTCAAATTACACCACGTGATTCAGGAGGGTGAGGGCAAGTGCTGATTAGATTTTGGTCGAAATCGGTCAAAGGTCAAGGTCACAGTGAGGTCAAATATTCGATTTTTGATGGTTTGGTACAGATAACTCGAACGGAAGAAGCTACCAATGTCAAATTACACCACATGATTCAGGAGGGTGATGGCTCGCGCTGATTAGATTTTGGTCAAAATCGGTCAAAGGTCAAGGTCACAGTGAGGTCAAACATCCAAAACATTCGATTTTTGATGGTTTGGCACAGAATCATCGTAGAAACTTCTGGTTTGCGTCGCTATCTTATCCAGAGACAGCTTTTATTCGACAAGGTCAGAGGTCAAGTTGACGATTTCGTAAGTACCAGTCTATGACTGCTTGTTTGTTTTTTGTGTTTGTTTGTTACTTTCGAAATCTAAAGATTTCGTAAGTTTATTGATGACTTCCGTTTGTGTTTGTTACTTGCGAAATCGAAAGATTTCCTAAGTTTATTGATGCCTTCCGTTTCTGTTTGTTTCTTTGTTTGTTTGTTTGTAGGCACGATAACTCGAGAATGGAAGAAGCTCCCAATGTCAAATTACACCACGTGATTCAGGAGGTGATGGCTAGTGCTGATTAGATTTTGGTCAAAATCGGTCAAGGTCACGGTGAGGTCAAATATTCGATTTTTGATGGTTTGTTACAGATAACTCGAGAATGGAAGAAGCTACCAATGTCAAATTACACCACGTGATTCACGAGGGTGATGGCTAGTGCTCATTAGATTTTCGTCAAAATCGGTCTAAGGTCAAAGTCACAGTGAGGTCAAACATCCAAAAAATGATAACTCGAGAACGGAAGAAGCTTCCAATGTCAAATTACCCCACGTGATTCAGGAGTGTGCTGGCTAGCGCTGATTAGATTTTGGTCAAAATCGGTCAAAGGTCAAGGTCACAGTGAGGTCAAACATTCGATTTTTGATGGTTTGGTACAGAATCATCGTAGAAACTTCTGGTTTGTGTCACTACCTTCTCAAGAGACAACTTTTATTCGACAAGGTCAGAGGTCAAGTTGACGATTTCGTAAGTACCAGTCGATGAGTGCTTGTTTGTTTGTAGGCACGATAACTCGAGAACGGAAGATGCTTCCAATGTGAAATTACACCATGTGATTCAAGAGGGTGATGGCAAGTGCTGATTAGATTTTTGTCAAAATCGGTCAAAGGTCATGGTGGTCACAGTGAGGTCAAACATCCAACTAATGATAACTCGAGAACGGAAGAAGCTTCCAATGTCAAATTAAACCACGTGATTCAGGAGGGTGATGGCTCGTGCTGATTAGATTTTGGTCAAAATCAATCAAAGGTCAAGTTCACAGTGAGGTCAAGCATCCAAAACATTTGATTGTTGATGGTTTGGTGCAGAATCATCATAGAAACTTCTGGGTGCGTCGCTGCCTTCTCTCGAGACAGCTTTTATTAGACAAGGTCAGAGGTCAAGTTGACGATTTCGTAAGTACCAGTCTATGACTGCTTGTTTGTTTGTTTGTAGGCATGATAACTCGAGAACGGAAGAAGCTTCCAATGTCAAATTACACCACAGTAGGGTGAATATACTGGTTCTGGCTCACTTCTCCCCATGTAAATGAATGGGGGATTTTCAGCGATTCATATTTTTTTTCCCTAAAAATAAACCCCCTTTTTATCCCAAGGTATATTTATTTGTCTCCCCTTTTAACCTGGAGACACTTTTTTTTTTCAAATAATCCATGCAATAAGATAAAGATTTGTTCAAGTACTAAAGTGGTAATGTGATTTGTTAAAGGTGATTCGAAAGAAATATCTGAAACGTCTAAGCCTCGGGACACTCTTTATCAAATAACCGATGCATATTGTTTAGCTCACTCATTGAACCTATAAAGATTTGTTCATTCTCAAATTCCTTCAAGAGTTTAATTTTCTTTGCACAATAATCCCCATCTAAAATATTGAAAAACAAAACATTTGAATCTTTATATTTTTTAAGATACCCCTTTTGTGCCATTACGAAATGATAAACTTCTCTTAATGCTCTTGTTTGACCACCTCCTGAGCCACATATCATTTTGAGATTATAGTAAATTGTTTTTTCATTGTTCAATTGATAACCATCAAAGTTTTCAGTCCATTCAAGGATATTCATTTTTTTCTTTACATCCTCCAACTTACTACTTTTTAAATTGATTCGCTTATTTGTTTTATTTACCTTTGTTTTAGTTATTTTTTTAAATAAGACTTATTTGATATTTTTCACATTCATTATGTTTTCCATTTATATACCAAGACTGAGATTTTCTCCACTCTTTAGTTTGATTAATACTTGGTTTGACCATTTATATATTGCAAAAAAACGTGGCGGTAGCCCTTAAAAAACCCTAACCCATCTTCCCATCGTTAAAACACAATCTATTCCATTATCTAAAATAAATCTCTTATCATCAAAGGCTCCTAATGCCTTTTTATTTACTTCTTCACTATATATGTTATGTTTATAACTTCTTATTGTGTTCATTTTCCTATATTCTTCTTTCTTATTCATCAAACAATTATATAATAATAATTTCTAAAAGTTATTGATTTCTTTATTACATATTTCTTTATTCCCTTTAACCTCTTATCAATCTGATCACCATACTTATAAGCATATGCCTTTGCTCTCAATCCAATAAACTCACTCATTACTTTTCCACCCAACTCATCCTTAAACTTACCAATAACCTTTTCATTCTTTTTGGAAAATAACTCACTCTTCTTGCTGAAATTACTTGTATCATATAGTCCAATATTTTTCTTCATATCTTTATAAACATCATCAGTTTTTATATCTCGGATAAAACTATCAGTGTCCATATACAACAATGAAACATTTTCACCATACTCTTTCTTTAAGTCATTATACAAATAATCATACATCAATATCTTTGATAAATCAAGAACTGCTGTTCCAATATAAATTGGTTTATCCATTACAATACTTTCCTTTTTCATATGAATTGCAGAAAAGTTCTCTGAAAAAAAACTCTTCTCTCTCTCAAAACTTGGTTTATTTATCAATCTCGAAGCTTCTTTCCAAGATGTTGCGAATCTAATGTTTTGCCTGTTTCTAACATTTTCCATAGTCTTTCCAAATACAGCATTATTCATTAATTTATAAAAGTCCCCTTCAAATTTTACTTTTGTATATGCTCTCATATCTGTATTGAATTGAATATACTTTTTCACCCAAGGACTTTGTTTAAATTTTAAAACTCTATGAATTTTAGCTACTCTCAATCCTTCTCACAAAAACTGTTTTAAGCTTCTCTGATGCAAAACATATCCCTCTTTATCATAGAATGTTGTTAATAACTTTTCTGTTGATTTGCCTTTAATATTAAAACTTTTATGATAATCACTGAACCATTCTTTGGGCTTTCTTTCTCACATGCAAAAGGAAGGTCTTTATGCTTATTATGAAGATCACTCGGGTACCTCAAATCAACTTCAAAATAATAACCTTCTTCTTCGTCATTCAATTCCTCTTGAGAAGAAATAACAATATTCATCAAAGCCTTTTCATAATCCTTTTCTTCCACCCACTCTAATTTACCATAAGGCAGAGATTGAGACATTGCCCATCCATACAAATTATTAGCATCAAAATACATCAAATAATTACTATCTTTTTCACTATCATAATTTGGAAGATATTTATTATTTGCTTTAGCATATCTTTTTGAACATACTTGTGATATTCCACCTCTCTTGGACTTCTCAATCATCAAAAGCATATCAACATCACTGATTAAATCTATATCTTGTTTTGTCATTTTCAACATTGCACTCCAAGCTAAACCAGGAGCTGTGAAATAGTGGGCAGGATCTAATCCATAACAATTTTTATTATGACAGAGTGATCTAAAAGCTTCAAACACATCAGCTAACAATAAAACATCTGTTTTTAGATATAAATCATGATATTCTCCAAGGTTCTTTATCTTAAATATTTTCCATATTTCTTGTGCGTGTTTATATTCCTTATCACTTATCTCTTCTTCATAAAGGTTATTATAGAAACTTTCTTTTGAAAGAAGTTGTGTTTCTTTAAATCTCATAAATGAATCCATATAATCATAAGGATAAATTCCCTTACTTGTAAGAATTTTCTCTTTACTTTGAATTTCATTCCTTGTTTGAATTTCCTCTCTCATAAGAATTCCTTCTTTAATCAGAATTTCATCTTTAATCTGAATTTCCTCTTTAGTTGGAATTTCATTCATTGTTCGAATTTTCTTTATAATTAGAATTTCATCTTCAGTTAGAATTTCTTCATTAATTTCCTCATTAATTCTAATTTCCTCTTTACTTTGAATTCTCTCTTTAATCTGAATTTCCTCTTTAGTGAGAATTTCCTCTTTTGGAAAGAATGAATTAAGATTTGGAAAAGAGTCCGTAGAGCTTAGATTTGATGCGAGGTAGGCGAGTGGTGTTCCCATAAACTTGTAAGAATCTCGAAACCTAATACGAGTTAAAGGTTTTGTGAATATCATTTTTGTAAATGAAATATAGTTTTGACTTGTGTTTGTTATGGCAGAAATATTCCCTGGTGTTTTTGAAAGTTCATTTATAAATAGATGTGTATCATAGTTGGCGCTGTTGTGAAGAAACACTGGAATAAAAGAAGGTAATTTATAATTAAGATTACAACAGGAATGAGCGGGACCTCTATATTTACCAGTAAGATGACAATGATCCCTAACTTTAGACTCCTTAATTTCCCCCTCACAAATATGACAGATATTGTTCTTTCTAAATTCTAATTTTTCTTCTTTGGTTAATTTCATCGGTTCATTTGTTTCTTTCATTAATTTAGTGAGTCTTATACAATCCTTTTCTAATCGTTTTACAAACTCTTGTGAAGCTTTTTTTCCACTATAATGTTCAAGTTTGTTATACTTTTCTCCAACAGATGATTTGATATAATAACAGAAACCACAAGGAATATGTTTTTGATATTTATTTGTATATGATTCTTTTGGATTAGGAGAAGCAGTATTTATCTTTTTAAGGATACACTCAAAATCAGCGTATATCACAAATGGGTGCATGATAGATTTATTATAATCTTCAAAAGAAATCTTTTCACCAGGTTTAAGCATTGTAATTACAGCTGATTTATGATTACGACAATATTTTGAATGTTTTTCCAATCGTTCTTTTGTCTGAAATGAATTAAGACATCGCTTGCAAGGATATATTTTGTTTGCTGTTCTGAATACCTGAGAAGAGATTAATCTTGATAAATTATTGATGTATGTGTAATGTGAATTATTTCCAACACTAAAATATAAAAGATCAATGTGTGTTTCTTCATTTTTATAGTTGTTTGAAATTTTTAATATTTGAACTTTGTTTGTATCCGTTAATCCATATACATTGATAGAAAGATTATTCTTTTTCTCAAATTTAGGAATATCTGTTAGTGGCATTGGGAATTTAAAATCTTTAATGTCCAAGGTATTCTCATATTTCATATATTGTTTTACTCTTTCTGAATTACATTTTGGTGGATGAAAGTGAGCAAGAACAGACCAGAGAAAACATTTATTATCATTGTTCTTAATATTAACAACTGCCTTCTTTAGTTTTATTTATTTTGGTAATTCAATATAAGAAGAAGCTTTAAGAGGGTTTGATTTTAGAATGTGTATATGTAAAGAGATGATTTTTTTTAATATTGAATCCACTTCCTACCACTGTATTATTAACATCCTCCTCTTGTTTTGATAGTTCTTCATAAACCCCACTATTTAAAAAATCTTGAAATGATGTTATAAAATGAAGATCTGTTCTCATATAAGGAGTTTGTTCTTCATCTTGTCTTTTCATATTCATTTTCACTCCCATATAAAACTTTAAAGTTTTCATTTATTTTAATGTCTTTTTAATAACTTTTTCAACATCAGGTTTCACTATTTCAATTGATTCAGCTATTGATGATGGACCGGGTTCTCCAAATTGAAAAATCCTTATTTTTATATGCCCTTTAAATGCCCCATCAGTGTTTTGAATATAATAGTCTCCCTTTACTTTAAACTCATTTTTCTTGTGTTTTTGTGATTGAAGATGTTTGTTATAACTTCTCTTCAAAACATCCTTTGAACAGATATCACAATGTTTTCTTTCCAACTCAAGAGGAGATATTTGATGAAATAGATTAAATGTGTGTTTGTTGGTTCAGAGGTGTTTTCTATAATGTTTATATTTGTGATTACAAACATCGCAGTATGTTGTATTCACCATATTTATATAATAAATCTTTGCTTAAACTAAAATTTTCTTGATGAAAATGTCGTTTATTTTACAGGTGAATCTGTGCTTAAAACCATTTTATCCTCCAACTTTTTCACTTAATAAATACAATGTTTCAAGACACAAAAGACAAGTTTCAATCAATCTCTTCATTTGTTAAAGATACTGAGAAATATGTCAAGGATGTAAAATTGAACAAAGATAAATTTAACAACTATTGGATAAAAACAATTATGGTAAATAATATGAGTTCTTCAATTTCCTTCAGTGGAAGGGCTTTTAGTATACCTGGTAGAACATCAATTAAAGTATCTCTAACAAAAGTTTCTCCTCTCCTTCTGGTAATGTATTCAAAACTAGAAAAAGCAATGAAACAAGAAAAAGTATCAAAAAACAAAAACCTTATGGATGAAGCTTTAGAAAGAAAAGATAAGACCATCTGTAATATGCAAGGAGAAATTTGTATTTTTTTCAACAACCCTAAAGATGTAAATCCTGATGAAATAAAGGATGTTAATATATCAGGTGAAATGACATTTCGTTCAATAGTAGTTAACGATCATTTTAAAATTACCTTAAATATAAAAAATGTTGTCGTTGAATCTGGTAATGAAAAAAAGTATATCGATATCGATGGTAATATTATTAAATATGAGTCAATATGCAACTGAAAGTATAGATGAATTTCAGTTTAAGTAAAGTTTTACTTTATAAATATGCTAGACTTTCCTGATTCTCCATATGACAAATTTGAGAATTGTCCTGCGTGTGAAAGACGGGGATTAAACACAGAGTCAAAAGCCTATAAACATTGTATATTCTGTGATTATCTTCTAATTAATGATAATAAAAAATATAAAAAGGAAAATAATTCTTTTAGATTTACACCAAAAATGAATTACTTTATAAGATTGATTAGAGAAATGAATGTAAATTATGAGGGTGATAACACACCTTTCCTTACAAGGGAAGAAACTGAACGTATTAGAGAAATGTTCAAAGGATTGTTGTCATATATTTTTCATGGATGTGATTTTCAGGGAAATATCAACACAAGATATTGTATAAATAAAATAATGGATTATCTTGAAATTAAACCTGAACTAAGGATAAAATATAGTTTCTAAAAAAGCCAATAATAAATTAAATAACCTGTTTTCCAAATATATAAATGAATGATTTTTTACCCATTTGGGAAAATAAGATAAACTTTAAAAACCATAAACATCTCCCAAATTCATTAAGATGTCTCATAGTTGGTTCAAGTGGATGTGGAAAAACCTGCTTACTTTTAAAGATGCTCCTCACTTCCAACTTTTTAGATTATGATAATTTAATAATTTTCACAAAGTCGAGTTTTCAACCAGAGTATCAACTACTCTCACAAGGTTTTAATGCTAGTCTTCAAAAAGAAGATATAATCGGTTTATTTAAACGTCAAAAAAACCTAAATGATTATAACATTGAAGATATAATTCAACTATTTTGTGATACACAGAGATGTAAAAAGAAATCAAATCCGATAACTTGTATTCTTAGTGATAATACGGATGATATACCATCTCCCCAAGATTTGGATAAATCAAAAAAGAACCTCGTTATCTTTGATGATTGTGTTAATGAGAGAAACCAAACGGTAATGGACAGCTACTACACAAGAGGGAGACATTCTTCTTGTAATTGTATTTATCTTGGTCAATCGTACTTTCAACTTCCTCGTCGTTCCATCAGAAACAATGCTAATACTTTTATTTTATTCAAGTTAAATTCAATAGATATCAATAATTTTTGGAGAGATAATTGTTCTACATTATGTAGTAAAAAGAAATTTGAGGATTACATGAAGCACACGACTGAAAAATATAAATATATTGTTGTGAAAGAAGATGAGATCTTAAGGGATTTATTTTTTGTTTTATAAACAATTACAAATATAAATGACAACTATTATTGTAAATCTTGTGGGTAAATCTGCTTCTGGAAAAAAACTTTCATAAATCAAGGTTCTTGTGTAGTACAAAAGAGAATATTGTAAATTTACTTAAAAAACACCCCGTGATACGCATTGTATCAACAACAACTAGAGCAATAAGACCTGGAGAAGTAAAAGGTGAAGATTATCACTATATTTCAGTGGAGGAACATATGCGATTGAGGAATGAAGGTCAAATATTTGAGGAGGTTTCTCTTGTTACAACAAAATATTCACATTGTAAGAGTGAGTTAAGGAAACTAAAATCTGGTGGTCTTGGGATATCAGAAACTAATCCAGAAGGAACGAGACAAATTATTAAACATCTGAGCGGAGTGAAGATTTTATCATTCGGTTTTGATGTTGATGAAGAAACTTAACGCAAACGTATGAAAAGCAGAGATGCAAGTATTAGTGAAGAAGAAATTACAACTCGCATTAATGTTAATAAAGAATTTGATGAAATATTTAAAGAAAAGGATTTATTTGAACACATCTACTTGAATGATGAAGAAAAGGAAAATTTCCCTGTTGATCTTTACAATTCATTAAATGATATTTTACAATAAACAAATGGATGCAAAAGAAAGAGCAAGAAGATTTAAGGAACATCAAGAGTTGGTTTCAAAAGTTGTAAAACAACAGGAAGACATAAAGAAGAAACGCAGACAGAAACTAATGGGCGAAGAAGCATTTGAAAGAAAACAAGATAAATTTTTTAAACCACTTTTAAAAACTTCCCAAGAAAAAATGAAAGACATTTCCACAGTTCCCACAGTAGAATATACTCCTAAAAAACTTCAAATGTTAAAAGATTTTGATCAAATGACGGAGGAAGAATTAGAGCATTTAGGAGAATTGGAATATGATGATGAAGGTTTATTTCAACAACTGGAAGAGATTAATTGACCCCCTGATTATTTTGTGAATGCTCTTCAAAACAATGAATATTCCGCGGATTCAAAAACCAAAGCAGGACTCATTCCAACAGAACAACCAGCAATATTTCATCTTGTGCAAGAAAAGGTATTGATATTTAATGATGAATTAAGGTTCTTGGGTTCTGCTCAACCCCCTGTTAAACTAACTCCGAGATTAATGTTTCTTCTCACAAAAGATGGAAGACAAGGTTCAACTGTGAGGGATGAATCAAAGTATATTGATAAACCATTGGATATGAAAAATAATGATGATAGAGTATATATTGATCTGCTGAACACTCTAAATTATAGTTTTAGTATTTCTAGTAAAAGTAGGAAAAATGAGAAGGAGAAACACATTATTCAGGCTTTAAGTATCCTTGGTTCAGGTATTAGTTTTCTTCCAAATGACCCATCGCAATTAGTTAATAGACTGTTATTGCTGTTAGGTAGTAAGAAGGCTGGAAATAACCATTGTTTTAATGAAGCATCAGCCATTTTAGACCAGTTGATGAACATGAAAATAATTAATAAATCTCAATATAAAGACATTTTATCTCATATTAAATAAGATGAGAAGCACAATCCTGAGTTTTAATTTCACAACAAGTGACCACACATCTTCATTCCCATATCCACTACAACTTGACCCAACAAAAGAATATGAGGCATCTTTATTGTCCATGGAAACTTATAATACCTTATTTAATATAACTGATAAAAATGACAAGTTTAGTTATAATCCCGGAAGTGGATACAAAACGATAACAGTCTCACCCAGAGCATATGAGATTTCTCAAATATCTTCCGAAATTGCTCGTCTTATGAAAGAACAGGGTGATGAACCAAAAAATATTGTTATAGACATTCAAAAACATACTTCAAAATCAACGATTAAAGTTAAAAATAACTACAAGGTTGATTTCACAATTGATAATTCATGTAGAGAGTTATTGGGTTTCTCCTCAAAAAAGATTGAAACTAATGGGACGTTTTACAGTGATAATGTCATTCAAATATCCTCAGGAATAAATTCGGTGTTAATTCACTGTGATTTGATTGATGGTGCTTATAATGATGGAAAAAAAACAAATGCAATATTTTCATTCAGCGCATACTCAACCCCAATTGGTTATAAATTTTATATGGAACCCAAAAATTTGGTTTATCTCCCTGTGTCAGGAAAAACCATACACAGAGTAAATTTTAGGATAACCGACCAAGATAATCGTATGATTTCTTTTAATGGAGAAGTTATATCCATCAGAATTCACCTACGTGAAGTTTTCCAATAAATAAATACGATGGTTATTGTGAGGAAACATGAGTTGGGAAAATATAAAATAATTACAGGGGATGGGATGTTCCTTTCCCCATACTACAAGGGTGAAGGGATGTATCTTGGTAGAGGATACTATAAACCCAAGAGACAAAAGGGTGTTGGACATCAATTTAGAGGAGATGGGATAATTGATACTCTAATGGGTATTGGTTCAACTATTCTTAAACATAAAGATCTAATTGGTTCAACTGCTTCTGCTGTGGGAAATGTAGCAGGTGTTGTAAAGAGCATAAAAGATGCCCAGAAGGAATCTCATAAATTACAAGCAATAAAAGAAATTAAGAAAGGCAAAACTCAGTTGTCCCCCCAAGAACGACAGAAAATAATTTGAATACTTGGATCAGGGTTTCAAAAGTTTTAACATCTTTTTTCCTAAATAAATACAAGTATGGAAGCAATTGATAGTATCTATGATTTGGATGATACTATTATTATCTCAAACTCCACTAAAAAAGAAGATTACTTCAAGGTAAATGCAATAACTGGAACAGACTGGAATACGAATGGTACAAAAAGTTTTGAAATAAATAATAAACAAACCTATTTGAATCTATCCGAAAGTTTCTTGTTGTGTAAATTTAAATTCACTAAGGCTGCGACTAACACAAATGCTACACTTGTAAATGATTTCTTCTGGAAAATGTTTGATAGTGTGCGTTTGTATATTGGAACACAAGAAGTTGAAGCGGTTGATTATGTCTCTGCTGTATCTGAAATGATGAAATTTACACTCTATACATTCAGTGATAGAATGGGAAAGGGGTCTGTCGAAGGTTTTATTCCTGATATGTCAACAGGAACAAACACAGACCCTGGATATACTCAAAGGAAAGGAGCGTATAATGATGATACAAAAGCAGAAAATAGTTTTACTGTGGCAGTTCCTCTTAAAGGTATATTTGGATTTTGTGATCATGATAAAGTTCTGTATGGTCTTAAAATTAGATTTCAACTACAAAGGAATGATAATGAAAATCGATTGCTTTTTGGTGATGGTAGTGCTTTTGGTGAACAGAATAAATTTGTAATTGAGGAAATGAGTTGGTATATCAGTGAATGTGCTCCTAATCTTAAAACAGAAGAGATGTTGAATAGAAGACTTAACTCAAAGAAACCACTAAGTGTATCATACCTCAAAAGAAGATGTCAACACATTAAACTCAACCAAACTACTTACACGTGGAATTTGGGTGTTCTGGAAGGAAAGCCACG
Source organism: Eptatretus burgeri (assembly GCF_056783735.1). Taxonomy (NCBI): domain Eukaryota; kingdom Metazoa; phylum Chordata; class Myxini; order Myxiniformes; family Myxinidae; genus Eptatretus; species Eptatretus burgeri. The sequence goes on from NC_140969.1 coordinate 62,968,087, forward strand.
ATATCTGTGGATCATTTTTAAAAAGCCAGATGGTGATACTGCGACTGATAAGAATAATGCATTGAGTGATAATGATAAGGTGAAACAACTTCGCGTTTCTCTAGATGGAACATTTTATCCACGAGATAGATTGGAAATTAATTGGGAAAAAAATGATTTTGCTGAAGCATACAAGTCTTACCAAAAGGTGTGTGAAAGTAATGGAAATAAAGAACCTATTTTGGATATGACAGCATTTAAAAGTTTGTATACAATCTATGCGTTTGACCTGAGCGCTCAAAAGGAAACTATAAAGTCTAATCGAGTGGATACTTCCCTATACATTGAAAGAGGAGAGAGTGAAGAAGTTGATACATATTGTTTTCATTTGGAAGAAACAGAATTACAGATGAATACAGATAATGGTGTGATGATTAGTCTCACATAATTTTTTGTTAAATAAATGAGTGGCAAAGTACCAACTGGGGTATATGTTAATCAAATCAATCTTCATAAACTATCATCTTGTGTTCAAAATCAAAAGCCTTGTACGATTAACGTTAATACAATTCAGAGAAAAGGAGCAGTAAGAATTGATGTTTTGCTCACAAGAGAACAGGTTAAAATCTTGAATGACACTGGCTCACTTAAAATTAAAATGACAAAACCAATGTTGAAAAAATATTCAATGAGAGAGACGAGAGGAGGATTTCTCCCATTTCTAATTCCTTTATTTGCTGGTTTAAGTGCGGTTGGAGCATTGACGGGTGGTATTTCAACAGCGGTGAAAACTGCCAACGAAAAGAAGGCTCAACTCCAGGCTCAAAAAGAATTGGAAAGACATAACAAAGAGTTGGAGAAACAAATTAGTGGAAGTGGTGTAATTGTAGATTTTGCTGAAAAACTTGAAGGTCTGCCTGATAAAGCGAGATTGTTAGTTGGAGATATGCTTTCTTCTATAGCACAAGCAGGTGTAAAATTAACGAAAAGAGGTAATGGATTATATCTTTCTAATAAATAAATGAGCATTGATGAGTGGTTTAAAGAATTTGGAAAGAATACAACATCAAATTTACAACTTGTCAAATATTGTAAGAAATTAAAAATTCATCATGTGGTTATTTGTATGAGAGATGAATTAACAAATGTGCCGAAACATACAAAGAATATTATTATGAACTTCGAAGATAATGATGGGAACGGTTCTCATTGGGTTTGTATTTTTAATAGTCAAGACAAATATTATTTTGATAGTTTTGGTCTTCCACCACCTGTTGAAGTCATAAAATTCTTACAGAATGGTGTTTATCAAACATTTCAAGTCCAAGAATTAAATTCCAAGTGTTGTGGTCAATTATGTCTATATGTGTTATTTCAACTCAACAAAAATAAAAAAATTTATGATATTATTTTTAATCTAATATAAATGACTTATGTTGGTAAAGATGGTTCTATCTTTGGTGTATCTCAAGAACTGGATATTGATTTATCAAATTATTACACAAAGGCACAGGCTGAACGACATAAATATAATATAACCAAAAATATTAACATGAAAAATGCTTATAAATTAAAAAAATTATCCAAGCCCAACTGACGCGAATGACTTGGTGAGATTAAGCGATTTATCGCAATATATATCTTTAAATAAAACGGCCGTGTATTCCAAAGATACAGAAGTGTTGATATTATCTCCAGGTCATACAGAATTCACAGTTCAAATTAAAAAAAAAATTTATAAAGAAGGGCGTATCGTTTGTAGGAGAATAGAACAATGGGGGTATGATATGAATGATTTAGGGTATAATTGGTCATTTAAAATTAACCTCGAAGACCTGGAACAATTAAATCAGTCTCGTAAGGAAGAATATTATCCACTTGGTATTGAGAATGAGTTTTGTGGGGCCACGATTAGTAAACAACAAATAAAAGAATTTAATAAGGGTAAATATAATAATGGTTTTGCCCTTGTTTATCTCATGAAAACAGAAAAAACAGGATTATATATAATAAGTAAGGAAATACAAAATGATTTAACTATGGGAAGATGGGGAGGTGTTTTGTGCCATAATATTATTCTAACATATATTTCTAATACATAAATGACAGCAAGAAGGCTTCAAGAAAATTATCATTTCTGTGTCCAAGCATACCTTCAAGAAAAGGGTATTCGGTATTTTAATAAATATGTTCGACAACATAAGAATGAGGTATTTTCAATAAAAGATTGGCATTATGCTGATGTTGATAAACCGACAACTTTAGATTTAATTAGAATGTTAAATAATGAAAAAATTATAAAGTTAAGAAAAGGTAAGGCTCTTTGAGAAATTCAAAAGAAATTTTATTGGTTTCCTGTTGTAAAAATAATTATTTTGGATACAGGAATAACAAGAAATCCTGATGAATATATGTATGATATTCTATGTGGTGTAAGCGATTCAAGGATAATAAGGGATGAGGAAGGAGTTGAAGAAGAGAGGGAAGAGGAGGAAAAGGAGAAGAGAGAGAAGGAGGAGAGGGAGAAGAAAGAGAAGGAGGAAAAGGAGAAGAGAGAGAAGGAGGAGAGGGAGTAAAAAGAGAAGGAGGAAAAAGAGAAGAGAGAGAAGGAGGAGAGGGAGAAGAGAGAGAAGGAGAGGGAAGAGAGAGAGAAGGAGAGGGAGGAAAGAGGGAGACAAAATAAATATCAAAATATGGAAACCAGTGAGATTAAAAAAAGATTGGTGGTATTACAGAAAATAACTCAACCCACCGAGGAGGAAAACAAAGAATTGACAAGTCTATTTGAAATATTTTCGACAAGACTATTGACGTCGACAAGATATTCATTTTAATTCAAGTTTTTCATTTTTATTTTTTTTCTTAAATAAATGGAGGAGAGAGTGAAGGCGTTTCTAAGGATTCTTTATGTTTTAAAAATTAAGATTCAAATGTGCATGTTGGAAACTAAAAAGGTTTTTGCACTCTGCAGGAATTTTTCACATAAATAAATGAGTTATTGTCTCAAATGTAAAAAGAAAACTTATACTAAAAATATTTCATATATTAAAAGAAAAATAACAGGGTTATACAAAAAGGTATATGTTCGGTGTGTGGTTCAAAAAAAAATCAATTTATCTCCAAACACAAACTAGGAGGAGATATACAAAAGTTTTTATCAGGAAGTAAATTTACAACTACTGGAATACCAGGGGAATTACATCTACCAGGGTATTCTTTCTGTGGTCCAGGCACAAACTTGGATAAAAGATTAGATGAGGCAGACAATCCTAAATCATGGAGTAAACCCATCAATAGAGTTTAAAAGCCTGTTCGTGTTCTGAGATAAAATAGAAACACGAGGCCTTGTCTCACAGAATAGTTCCTATTTTTTCACAGCATGACTGTCCAAAAACACTTCCTCATTTTCACAGCATGACCATGTCAAAAAAAACACTTCCTCATTTTCATGGCACGAACTGAAAACATTTGAAACAAAACTTTTTTATGGCATGGTTTATGCACAAAAATGATTTGCAACTCGGGCGGTGGCCAGATGAGATCATTAAGAGAAGTTTATCATTTCGTAATGGCACAAAAGGGGTATCTTAAAAAATATAAAGATTCAAATGTTTTGTTTTTCAATATTTTAGATGGGGATTATTGTGCAAAGAAAATTAAACTCTTGAAGGAATTTGAGAATGAACAAATCTTTATAGGTTCAATGAGTGAGCTAAACAATATGCATCGGTTATTTGATAAAGAGTGTCCCGAGGCTTAGACGTTTCGGATATTTCTTTCGAATCACCTTTAACAAATCACATTACCACTTTAGTACTTGAACAAATCTTTATCTTATTGCATGGATTATTTGAAAAAAAAAAGTGTCTCCAGGTTAAAAGGGGAGACAAATAAATATACCTTGGGATAAAAAGGGGGTTTATTTTTAGGGAAAAAAATATGAATCGCTGAAAATCCCCCATTCATTTACATGGGGAAAAGTGAGCCAGAACCAGTATATTCACCCTACTCACCACGTGATTCAGGAGGCTGATGCAAGTGCTGATTAGATTTTGGTCGAAATCGGTCAAAGGTCAAGGTCACAGTGAGGTCAAATATTCGATTTTTGATGGTTTGGTGCAGATAACTCGAACGGAAGAAGCTACCAATGTCAAGTTACACCCCGTGATTCAGGAGGGTGATGGCTGGTGCTGATTCGATTTTGGTCAAAATCGGTCAAAGGTCAAGGTCACAGTGAGGTCAAACATCCAAAAAATGATAACTCGAGAACGGAAGAAGCTACCAATGTCAAATTACATCACATGATTCAGGAGCGTGGTGGCTCGCGCTGATTCCATTTTGGTCAAAATCGGTCAAAGGTCAAGGTCACAGTGAGGTCAAACATCCAAAACATTCGATTTTTGATGGTTTGGTGCAGAATGATCGTAGAAACTTCTGGGTTGCGTCGCTACCTTCTCCAGAGACAGCTTTTATTTGACAAGGTCAGAGGTCAAGTTAACGATTTCGTAAGTACCAGTCTATGACTGCTTGTTTGTTTGTTTGTGAACAGTATTACGGAAAAACTCCTGGACGGATTTCGACGAAACTTGGTGGGGGGATTAGGTATGGTCCAAGGATCATGCCATTAGATTTTGGACTTGGTCCAAAGTCCAATATGGCTGCTATGGTGGCCATTTTGAAAAAAATATTTGAATTTTTGTTTTTGCATTTCTACATGTTTTCAGTGATTTCCAACCCCCCCCCCCAAAAAAAAATTGTTGGAGGAAAAAAAACCCAGAAATTTTGCAACTTTTTTTTCAAAAAAATTCGTTTTTTTTTTTGGCATTTCTACATGCTCGTCGATCTCGTTTAGTTTATTCAATCGTGGTTCAGTAGAGTCTGATCCATTTTGACCGACAATGAAAAGGATATCAGGTTCACTTAAGTGACCCTGCAGTATTGGCGGCAGAGGTTTTGCACTCTTCCGAGTGCTCCCCCTCTAGTTAGTCTTCATATTCTCATAATAAAGGTTTGTTGGAAATTTTATGACAAAAGCTGAAATGGTAACACACACTTTGAGAATTTTTTTTCAACTATTAAAATGTATCGACATAAGGATATGTCATGTCAGGTCAGGTATGGGAGCATGCGCCGGAGCAGTGCGTCACTGCGTCCACTTTCCGCCGGTGCTCCAGGGCCTCTGTCTGGTCATCCTCCAGGCAGATGCCTGGCCCATCCCCATCCCTTTGAGATGCTGATCAACCTGCTGCAACCATGAGGCACATGGTTGCAGCCCGTTGGCCTCCTCCTCTTTTGAGGTTCCCTCGCTGAGAGAATCTGGTGGGCAGGATCAGCATCCTGGTGGGCAGGATCAGCATCAGGAAAACGAGGCACATGTCCATACATCCACAGCTGACGCTCACGGAATGTGCAGGTATCAAATTTCATTTGAGTCTCTCTCAACAACCGCTCGTTGGACACAAAGTCTGACCAGCGATGCAGAAGGATTCTCCGAAGAAACCTGGTTCCAAAGGAATTAAGTCTCCGTCTCAGATCCCTGGTCAGAGTCAGTCTCACACCCGTAGATCAATACTGGAAGCACCAAGGAGCTGAAGACTAAGACCTTTGTCCTCCCGCACAGGTGCCGGCAGTGCCACACCCCATGATCCAGTGAATCCATGATGCCCCATGCCTGGCCCAGATGTCTACTGTCTTCTGGCTCACAGCCAGCAGAGACATGAATATCCCTGCCAAGGTAAGTGAATCTCTCTGTGATCTCAACATCCTCACAACAAACAGGTTCAGATAAGATAGCAGCATCCAAGATGTCATTGAAAGTCTTGATCTTGGTGTTGGCCCAGGAAACCTGTAATCCCAGTGTCTCTGACTCCTCATTCAGCACCTTAACGGCCCCCAAAAGGATATCCAGAGTCTCTGCAAAGATG
>NC_140969.1:62974489-62979489 GCF_056783735.1 Eptatretus burgeri
TTCAGCATTTAGACATAAGAGTGGCAGTTTTTAAGATGGTTGATGATAATTGTTCTGTTCTTGAATGTAAATAGGACTCACAGAAATATACAAATACGAGAAATATACGTGGATGAGATGTGCCAGGCTTGTACCATTTCCTGTTAGTATAATTATTTAGCGTGGCAGTGGATATGAAAAACACACATATATATATATATATATATATATATATATATATATATATATATATATATATATATAGTCACGGGCCAGGGGTCGGCTGAGAATACCACCAGGGGAGGACGCTATCTCGGGTTCCCACCAGACTCCCCGGAATCGCAGGCCGTCGTACACGGATAATTCCATGACGCAGGTCACTAGCCGACTGTGAACGCCAATAACTCAACCACGTGACTTAGGGTCCTCCATCTAGTTTATCCGTTTGCCGAGAAAAATAATTACGTGATCTAATTACCGGGGGACAAGCCCTCGGAACACCTTGTCCGAACCGGATCACTTTACCGGATTAGATGCAGCTGAGCGACACTGCCAAGGACATATCGGCTAAAAGGAATGGATCGTTGGGAATAAAGTCCCAGCAAGGTTAGGATACGGACCATGCTGGATCAATGTAAGAAAAGACAAAAACGAGCTGGGAACATTTCTACAAAGGATTTATTACAGGCAGGTGAGGAAAGATATGTGGCACAGTGAATGTAGTTTATTGTTGCGTGTAAGTAGAGATAGAAAAAAAATTGTGGTGCAACAATAAAACAAGCAACTTACAAAAGCAAACACAGAGCAGAGTTATCCCAATATACCTTCTGCAATCTTAACTTAAGCGAGGACAGGCACCATGACACACACACACACACACACACACACACACACACACACACACACACGCACCCCGATGAAGAAGAGTTAATGAGAAGAAAAAGGAGAGGAGATTAGGCTAACAGTCTCTCAATAACTTGCAGGATTGACCGTCTGTGCCACCCAGTACATTGTGGGGGGATGCTTCGCTGAGCGATACCTCCCTGACAGCCAGCGCATCGTCCACTGCTTCATCACACTTCGTGCAGCTAAACGTCGATCCAGAAAATGGGGCACGACCATCAGGTGTGAAGGAGGGACTTTGGATGGAGCCAGCAGCGAGTGGGTGGAGAAAGGCGGAGTCAGCAGCAAGTGGGCGTAGTGGCAGACAGGATCAGGTGGATGGGGGGGGAGCCAGCGACGAGGCGGTGAAGAAGGCGGAGTCAGGAGTGAGTCGGTGAAGGAGGGCAGAGTCAGCAGGTGAATGGGCGGGATGAGGAGGAACCAGCAGGAGTGAGCAGACAGGAACGATGAGCAGGAACGCAAACAGGAACTGCAGACGGCCACGCGACCCGTCCTTTATCGACCCTGCGGTGCAGGGCGGGGCGTCACCTCAAAGTGATATTGTCACCCGAATCGGTCGCTCTGATTGGGCCCCGGCCACCGCAAAGCCCGGCCGCCATGAGCGTAAGCGACCTCACTGTACATTCAGCTCACCAGAGCTAAGTTGCAGAATCGTCTTGTTACGAACCCTGTGATAGGAATTGCCCTGCACCAAACTCTTGGGCCGTGCCCCGGCGACTGGCAGTTAGCGCTGGTCAATGTGTTGTTTGTCCATACGCCATGCGGCCCGAGTGATCCGGGCCATACAGCATGCCTCTGCTTGTCGGCAGGCTCACCAGGTGGAGGGCGTGAAGATGTCTGCCGCCCGCGGGAGACACCCGCGGCCGCGGTGGTCAGCAAAGACTGACGGTAAGATGCGATTGTAAACCCATGCGCAGACCCGATCAAGATCCATGCCCCGCTCTGTGTACGATAATAAATTATCACGGGCTGCACGTGGGTCCGCCAGCCATCGAGCATGCGGTTATTCATCAAAGGCAGTGGCGTGCGTGGTGCTGGCCCTGATCTGTGTCTGGAAATGAAGGAAAAGATTGGATATAATGATTATTTTATTAGATGTAGATTTGGGTTGAAAAAGAGCGCGCCGCATGTGTACTGTACGGCGTTGGCATTTGGTGTGTTCCAGTATTCCCCCAGGTGTGGCATTCCTGCAGTGACACCATCGTGTTGTTGATGCTTCTGGTCTCCTCAAGAGTGGGTGGAGGTTGTTGCTATGCCACATGCATTCCGTGCTGTCTTGTGGTCATGGTGGTCTGTTTTTCTATCCCCCCCCCACCCCCCGGGGTACGGCACGCGCTGGCGATGCTTGTGCTGCCTTTTGCAAAGATGCATTCTTGCAGTGAAGGGCGTGGCCACGGCTTTTACAGGCAGCCGTTGCTTGGATTTATCTCAGGAATAGAGAAAAAGAGTAGGAATGAAGTTACAGATATAATCAGACCTAACTATGAGATTCACACAATGCACTTGTCCCCTTTGACCCATTAGACAAGAAGGAAGGGTCTAACTGTACGTATATTAATGAAATAACTGTCTGGGGACCACTGTATGATGGATACCATTGCTTTGGAGGAATGCGGTTCCCGGAACGGCAACAATATATACACATGCAGGTAGTGGACAAAAAAAATGGAAACACCAATGTAAAATCACTTAATCAGGCAATGGGCCACCACATGCAGTCAGTACGGCCTGTATGCGCCATGGCATAGAGTCCACAAACGTCTGGAATTCTGCCCAACGGATACGGCACTATTCCTCCAAAAGAAAGTCAATCAACTCACATATGTTTGATGAAGGTGGAAAACGGTCTCAGGCATCGTTTCAGAATATCCCATAAATGTTCGATTGGTCAGATCTGGTGACTGATAAGACCCTGACATATGGATAACATCAGTATCATGCTTATCAAACAATTGGCGACCACACTTGCTCTGTGGATGAAGGCATTGCCATCCTGGAAGACACCCCCCCCCCCCCAGCAGGAAGGAAATGCTGCAACATGGGGTGAAGATGATCACTCAGTACCATTAAGTAATAACTGGCATTGACCTTGCCTTCGAAGGGAATGACTGCACCAAAACCATGCCAGGAAAATGAGCCGCAAAACATTACAGAACCCCCAGAACCCTTCACTGTTAGAAACAAGGACTCAGGATTATAGAGTTCTATTGGCTGGCACCACATGTGCACTCGTGAGTTTGTGAAGAACATGGTGACGAATGATTTGTCTGACAATACCACATTTCTACACTGCTCGGTTATCCATCTCCTGTGCTCTTTGCACCACTGGACTTGCAAACGTGCTTTGCCAGGTGTGATGAGCAGTTTGTGCACTGCAACCCGACGATGGTATCCCACTCTGTGGGCTCCTTGGCAGACCGTTTTTGAGGAAACTGGCTGCTCATGCCCCAGGTTAAATTTTACAGTTAATTGAACGGCAATTGCTCACATACTTTGCCTTGCATTTCGATATCACGATTCTGGATGATGCGCTCTCACTCACTGTTGCCCTTTGCAAATGCTTTTCCCTTGGAGTTCCATGCTGACATCATCTTCAACAATGTTGCAAGTTGAGCTGTTTTTGCGAGTGAAGCTCTTGCCAAACCCACCCCAATAATTAGCCCTCTTTCAAAGTCATTGAGGTCTCCCCTTGCAGCCATGCTAGCCATAATTATAAGCAATCATGTCTGTCCCAGGCAAAAGTGCAACAGTTAGAACTACAGTATATGAGAGTTGTACTCTCATTTACTATGGTTGGAAACAGGTCCTATTGCAGTAATCTGCAGGGAATTACAACAGCAAAGGAATGCTATTTTTGCCTGGGGTGCAGCATTTTTATACATGACCCTAAGCATGCTGGGATGTTATTTGCTAAATTAACATGAGCCGCACCTGTGTGGAAGCCATTGCTTTCATGATACTTGATGTCTCTGATTTACCTAGGCATTTCCATTTTTTTTGCCAACTGCATGGACATATTGTGTATATATATATATATATATATATATATATATATATATATATATATATATATATATATATATATATATATATATATATATATATATATATATATAGTCGGGGGCGAGAAGACCACGAGGGGGGGGGGGGGCGGAAGCTACTTCGGGTTCACACCAGACTCTCCGGAATTGCAGGCCGTCATACATGAATACTCTGTGATGCAGTGGGTAGCTAATCGACCGTGAACGCCAATAACTCGACCACGTGACTTCGGGTCCTTCGTCCAATGAATGGTCCGGTTACCTAATGGTCACGTGAACTAATTACTGGGGGACACACCCTCGGTACGCCTTGTTCAAACCGGATCACCTTACCAGATCAGATGTAGCCGAGCGCAACTGCCAAGGACGTATCGGCTAGAAAAACAGATCGTTGAGGGATAACGTCCGGCTAAGCTTGAATATGGACCATGCTGGACAAATGAAGGAAAATACAGAAACGAGCTTGGAATATTTCTACACAAGCATTTATTTACAATCAAGCGAGGAAAGGTATGTGGCACAGTGAATGGGGTTAATGGTTTGTAAAGCAGGGACAGCAAGGAATTTGTGGGGTGCAACAAAAGGCATGCAATTTACAAAAGCAGACAAAGTGCAGAATTATCCTGTTCGAACTTCTACAATTTTAACTTATGCAACGACAGGCGCCATCACATACACAAACACACAAACCCGAGGAAGATTAGATAGCCAGAAAGAAAGAGAGCAGATGAGGATAAATGGCTTCGCAATATCTGGCGCGGTCAGCCGACCAACGCAACCCAGTACGCTTTAGGGGAGGTAGGAGGGAGAAATACTGGTGTCTAAAGTGTGGGGGTGGGAGTTATGGGAGTGGGAGGTGTGGTGTGTTGCAATATGGGGGGTACAGTGTTGTGCAAGAGGAAACTGTGATTGTGAATCTGTAATGGATATAATCGTTTTTGTTGCCATAAAATATTTTAAATCACAAGATGAATTTGTCTTTTGAAGAACAGGGTGTTCCAAAAAGACCTGGACGACTTTGGTCATGAATATATTTAGTACCACAAATTATATCATGATACCCTTTGTTTTATATGA
>NC_140969.1:62984489-63016989 GCF_056783735.1 Eptatretus burgeri
AGTTGTTAGGGTGGCGGCTTGGGATCCCAGGGTCCTGAGTTCAAATCCCGTTGGCTGCTGAATTAACACCAGGGGGTTGACTCAGCCTGCCATCCTTCCGAGGTCGGCGAAATGAGTGCCAGTGTACTGGTCCCGGTGTATGCCCCGGTTAGAATAGGTGTACCGTATCCCTGTGTGTCGTAAGAGGCGACCAGGGTTGGTGTCAGGAAGGGCATCCGGCCATAAAACATTGCCTCAAGAAAAAGCCAAACCCCTGCACAGCAGGGAAAAATGGCTGTAAAAACGGTCATTTTTTTATTTCCCCTTTTAACCTAGGGGCTCTCTATTCAAATAGCCCATACAACAAGATAAAGATTTGTTAAAGGTGATTCGAAAGAAATATCTGAAACGTCTAAGCCCCGGGACACTCTTTATCAAATAACCAGTGCATATTGTTTAGCTCACTCATTGAACCTATAAACATTTGTTCATTCTCAAATTCCTTCAATAGTTTAATTTTCTTTGCACAATAATCCCCATCTAAAATATTGAAAAACAAAACATTTGAATCTTTATATTTTTTAAGATACCCCTTTTGTGCCATTACGAAATGATAAACTTCTCTTAATGATCTCATCTGACCACCTCCTGAGTTGCAAATCATTTTTGTACATAAACCATGCCAGAAAAAAAGTTTTGTTTCAAATGTTTTCAGTTCATGCCGTGAAAATGAGGAAGTGTTTTTTGACACGGCCGTGCTGTGTGAATGAGGAAGTGGTTTTGGACTGTCATGCTGTGAAAAAATAGGAACTATTCTGTTAGACAAGGTCTCGTGTTTATATTTTATCTCAGAACACGAACTGAAAACATTTGAATCAAAACTTTTATGGCGTGGTTTATGTCCAAAAACGATTTGCAACTCGGGCGGTGGCCAGATGAGATCATTAAGAGAAGCTTGTCATTTCCTGTGCCCACACCCAATGATTAAGCAATTTCCTCATCGTTGCTTTATAAGCGGTTCGCCAGACAAAGTTTCTGCCAGACGGGATTTCATTTTTACAACTGAGGCATGGACGATATTTCTTCCGATGAAGCCAACAGCCCACTACAGAGTTGGTAAGTTTGTGTATGCTTTTCTCTTTGAACGATGAAGCAAATGATTATTAATTAAATCATGATAATTCTGATATATATATATATATATTTTTTCCCTGACAGGGCATTGGAAGAAATTGAGTTCACATATCACGACGTGGTTCATGAAATTAATACTCTTATTGAAGAGATCAATGATTTTAGAAGAGAATTGAAAGACATTTTCAATGAGTGGCATGAAGTCTTATCACGTCCTCTCATCTCGAAGGAATTAAACCAATGGTGAGACACGTGTGTGTGCCTCTCTCTCTGTCTGTCTTTCTACCTACCTCTCTCTGCTCTTATTGAAGAGGCCAATGATTTATAATGACTGGTCTCTGATCTCGAATGAATTAAACCAATGGTGAGGCACGTGTGTGTGTGTCTATGTGTGTGTGTATGTGTGTGTGTGTGCGTGTGTGTGTGTGTGTGTTGCTTTCCCTGTCTGTCTCTTCATCTATACCCTTGACTTTTTTTTTTTTTCAGCACTATCGCACAACATCAGCTGTTGAAGCAATCTTGTACAACACATGATTTTCTGGAGGTAAATATTTCTGAATTATTATTAATATCACTCGTACAACACATGATTTTCTGGAGGTAAATATTTCTGAATTATTATTAATATCACTCTCTCTTTAGAATGTCGCCTTATGTTGGTTGCATCATTAGTTTGGACGTGGTTTTGTCAGTACACTGGAATTCATTTTATTGACCTTGAAAGGATGACAGGCTCCTGGTGTGTTAATTCAGTGGTCAACGAGGCTTATTCATATTACCATGTAATTATCTTTATAGAACCTAATTATTATCCACTTTTTGTTTCAAAACAGAATATGGTGTCTGAGTTTCGAAATCACAAGGCATCTGAAGAAGATTGCTGGGAAAGATTGTACATTCTCGCAAATGAATATTTAATATTTTCAATATTAATAAATTATATTTGTTTTGTTTACAATTACTTGATTCTGAATTACAAGAAAAGAATAAAAGAGATGTAAAGGGGGGTTGGGGGGAGGGGGGTAGGTGCGCTCCCCCAATGACCCATCACCCCCTCATCCCATCCCTCCCCTCCCCATGTGTGTGTGTGGGGAAGGGTGGGGGTGGGATGAGGGAGGTGGTGGGTCAAAGGTGGGGGCGCACAGGGGGGATGAGGGGGGTGGGGTGTGTGTGGGAGGGGCTTGTGTGGGCGGGGTGTGTGTGGGTGGGGCTTGTGTGGGTGGGGCTTGTGTGGGCGGGGGTTTATGTGGGTGGAGCTTGTGTGGGAGGGGTTTATGTGTGTGGAGTTTTTGTGTGGAGCTTGTGTAGGCAGGGCTTATGTGGGAGGGGTTTATGTGGGCAGGGTTTATATGGGCAGGGGTTTATGTGGGTGGAGCTTGTGTGGGAGGGGTGAATGTGGATGAGGCTTATGTGGATAAATGGATGGGTGGAGAGATGGGGGGATGGGTGGATGAGTGGAGCTTGTGTGGATGGGTGGATAATTTTTTAATTAAATAAACATGTTGTGTGTGTGGGGAACTAATTAACTAATCACTAATTATGTGAATATGATGAATATGGGTGGAGCTTGTGTGGGGTTTGTGTGTGTGGAGCTTGTGTGGAGTTTTTGTGTGGAGGTTGTGTGGAGCTTGTGTGGGGTTTGTGTGGGCGGGGCTTCGGTGGGAGGGGCGTGTGTGGGCGGAGTCAAAAAGGGGCGGAGTCAAAAATTTCAATTTATTGGAGCTTGTGGTGGGTGTGTGGTGGGGTTTGTGTGGGATTTGTGTGGGCGGGGCTTGTGTGGGCGGGGGCTTGTGTGGGTGGAGACAAAAAGGGGCGGAGTCAAAAAATTTCAATTTATCTTTGTCTTTTGTAATTCCTGTGAATAAAATGAACCTAAAATCTCTTCCCTTCCAAATCATATATCTTATAAGTCCAAGGAACCGTATCTATTACATCAACAATTTTAAAAAGCTCGTTGGTCCATCTTTTCGTATAACCTTTTTCAAAATGAGATTTCCACCTATATATTCTTACGATATCACCAACTTTGAACTTAGGTTTTCTGACATTAATCTCTTTTTCATATTTTAATTTTGTAAATGTTTCTGATGGCTTCATATTTGTTGACGTGTGAATCGTGTCATTGTACTTATCCACAATATCTTGAATAAAAGATGACCATTGTTGTGAACCGAGTTGTGTGAATTTTTATATAGTCTCTCTTTTAAGGTACGATTAAAACGTTCAACAACAACTGCCTTCCCTTCATTAAAGGTACTGTATAATGTAATACTGTTATTTTTTAGAAAAATTCATAAATGTCTTGTTATAAAACTCCCTACCCTCATCAGTCCACAATTTTTTAGGTTTTCTCTTACTTTTATTAAATATCTGTTGGAAGGCTAACATAAGAGTATTACCTGTTTTGTTTTTTAATGGTACAACCCACGCATATCTACTCCTCAAATCAATAACGGTTAAAGCATACTTGTACCCCTTATCATTATTGAGTTCAATCAAATCAGCAGACCAGATATAATCTACTTCCTTGGAATAAACTTTCCTTCTCTGAAACTTTGTGAATATTGGTTTATGTAATTCATCAGCTAATTGCTCTTCAGTCTTAATGGCATCATTAGAGCCTATAAGTTTTTGAATTTCCAAGTCCAAGTTTCAATTTAGCACTGATCATCTTCTTCACAATGAACCGATCAACTTTTTCTCTCAAGGTTGGATTTTGTATCAGAGACAAATTATACAACATTTCTCTATCGGCTTCATGCTTTTCTTCCAACGTTGTGGTATTCCCATAATCAATATCGTGTCTCATGCACACTTCATCAACTCTATTGATAGGCTTACTCCAGGATTTAGGATTGTCTGCCTCATCTAATCTTTTATCCAAGTTTGTGCCTGGGCCACAGAAAGAATACCCTGGAAGATGTAATTCCCTGGTATTCCAGTAGTTGTAAATTTACTTCCTGATAAAAACTTTTGGATATCTCCTCCTAGTTTGTGTTGGGAGATAAATTGATTTTTTTGAACCACACACCGAACATATACCTTTTTGTATAACCCTGTTATTTTTACTTTTAATATATGAAATATTTTTAGTATTAGTTTTCTTTTTACATTTGAGACAATAACTCATTTATTTATGAGAAAAATTCCTGCAGAGTGCAAAAACCTTTTTAGTTTCCAACATGCACATTTGAATCTTGATTTTTAAAACATAAAGAATCCTTAGAAATGCCTTCACTCTCTCCTCCATTTATTTAAGAAAAAAAAAAAATGAAAAACTTGAATTAAAATCCATATCTTGTCGATGCCAATAGTCTTGCCGAAAGTATTGCAAATAGACTTGTCAATTCTTTCTTTTCCTCCTCGGTGGGTTGAGTTATTTTCTGTAATACCCTTAATCTTTTTTAATCTCACTGGTTTCCATATTTTGATATTTATTTTGTCTCGCTCTTTCCTCCCTCTCCTCCTTCTCTCTCTTCTCTTTTTCCTCCTTCTCTTTCTTCTCCCTCTCCTCCCTCTCCTTCTCTTTCTTCTCCCTCTCCTCCCTCTCTCTCTTCTCTCTCTCCTCCCTCTCTCTCTTCTCTCTTTCCTCCCTCTCTCTCTTCTCCCTCTCCTCCTTCTCTCTCTTCTCTTTTTCCTCCTTCTCTTTCTTCTCCCTCTTCTCCTTTTCCTCCTCTTCCCTCTCTTCTTCAACTCCTTCCTCATCCCTTACTATCCTTGAATCGCTTACACCCCATAGAATATTATACATATATTCATCAGGATTTCTTGTTATTCCTGTATCCAAAATAATTTTTTTTACAACAGGAAACCAATAAAAATTTTTTTGAATTTCTAAAAGAGCCTTACCTTTTCTTAACTTTATAATTTTTTCATTATTTAACATTCTAATTAAATCTAAAGTTGTCGGTTTATCAACATCAGCATAATGCCAATCTTTTATTGAAAATACCTCATTCTTATGTTGTAGAACATATTTATTAAAATACCGAATACCCTTTTCTTGAAGGTATGCTTGGACACAGAAATGATAATTTTCTTGAAGCCTTCTTGCTGTCATTTATGTATTAGAAATATATGTTAGAATAATATTATGGCACGAAACACCTCCCCATCTTCCCATAGTTAAATCATTTTGTATTTCCTTACTTATTATATATAATCCTGTTTTTTCTGTTTTCATGAGATAAACAAGGGCAAAACCATTATTATATTTACCCTTATTAAATTCTTTTATTTGTTGTTTACTAATCGTAGCCCCACAAAACTCATTCTCGATACCAAGTGGATAATATTCTTCCTTACGAGACTGATTTAATTGTTCCAGGTCTTCGAGGTTAATTTTAAATGACCAATTATACCCTAAATCATTCATATCATACCCCCATTGTTCTATTCTCATACAAACGATACGCCCTTCTTTATAAAAATTTATTTTAATTCGAACTGTGAATTCTGTATGACCTGGAGATAATATCAACACTTCTGTATCTTTGGAATACACAGCCGTTTTATTTAAGGATATATATTGTGATAAATCGCTTAATCTCACCAAGTCATTCGCGTCAGTCGGGCTTGGATAATTTTTTAATTTATAAGCATTTTTCATGTTAATATTTTTGGTTATATTATATTTATGTCGTTCAGCCTGTGCCTTTGTGTAATAATTTGATAAATCAATATCCAGTTCTTGAGATAAACCAAAGATAGAACCATCTTTACCAACATAAGTCATTTATATTAGATTAAAAAATAATATCATAAAATTTTTTATTTTTGTTGAGTTGAAATAACACATATAGGCATAATTGGCCACAACACTTGGAATTTAATTCTTGGACTTGAAATGTTTGATAAACACCATTCTGTAAGAATTTTATGACTTCAACAGGTGGTGGAAGACCAAAACTATCAAAATAATATTTGTCTTGACTATTAAAAATACAAACCCAATGAGAACCGTTCCCATTATTATCTTCTAAGTTCATAATAATATTCTTTGTATGTTTCGGCACATTTGTTAATTCATCTCTCATACAAATAACCACATTATGAATTTTTAATTTCTTACAATATTTGACAAGTTGTAAATTTGATGTTGTATTCTTTCCAAATTTTTTCAACCACTCATCAATGCTCATTTATTTATTAGAAAGATATAATCCATTACCTCTTTTCGTTAATTTTACACCTGCTTGTGCTATAGAAGAAAGCATATCTCCAACTAACAATCTCGCTTTATCAGGCAGACCTTCAAGTTTTTCAGCAAAATCTACAATTACACCACTTCCACTAATTTGTTTCTCCAACTCTTTGTTATGTCTTTCCAATTCTTTTTGAGCCTGGAGTTGAGCCTTCCTTTCGTTGGCAGTTTTCACCGCTGTTGAAATACCACCCGTCAATGCTCCAACCGCACTTAAACCAGCAAATAAAGGAATTAGAAATGGGAGAAATCCTCCACTCGTCTCTCTTATTGAATATTTTTTCAACATTGGTTTTGTCATTTTAATTTTAAGTGAGCCAGTGTCATTCAAGATTTTAACCTGTTCTCTTGTGAGAAAAACATCAATTCTTACTGCTCCTTTTCTCTGAATTGTATTAACGTTAATCGTACAAGGCTTTTGATTTTGAACACAAGATGATAGTTTATGAAGATTGATTTGATTAACATATACCCCAGTTGGTACTTTGCCACTCATTTATTTAACAAAAAATTATGTGAGACTAATCATCACACCATTATCTGTATTAATCTGCAATTCTGTTTCTTCCAAAAGCAAACAATATGTATCAACTTCTTCACTCTCTCCTCTTTCAATGTATAGGGAAGTATCCACTCGATTAGACTTTATAGTTTCCTTTTGAGCGCTCAGGTCAAACGCATAGATTGTATACAAACTTTTAAATGCTGTCATATCCAAAATAGGTTCTTTATTTCCATTACTTTCACACACCTTTTGGTAAGACTTGTATGCTTCAGCAAAATCATTTTTTTCCCAATTAATTTCCAATCTATCTCGTGGGTAAAATGTTCCATCTAGAGAAACGCGAAGTTGTTTCACCTTAGCATTATCACTCAATGCATTATTCTTATCAGTCGCAGTATCACCATCTGGCTTTTTAAAAATGATCCACAGATATCGTGGCTTTCCTTCCAGAACACCCAAATTCCACGTGTAAGTTGTTTGATTGAGTTTAACGTGTTGACATCTTCTTTTGAGGTATGATACACTGAGTGGTTTCTTTGAGTTAAGTCTTCGATTCAACATCTCTTCTGTTTTAAGATTAGGAGTATATTCACTGATATACCAACTCATTTCCTCAATTACAAATTTATTCTGATCACCAAAAGCACTACCAACACCAAAAAGCAATCGATTTTCATTATCATTCCTTTGTAGTTGAAATCTAATTTTAAGGCCATACAGAACTTTATCATGATCACAAAATCCAAATATACCTTTAAGAGGAACTGCCACAGTAAAACTATTTTCTGCTTTTGTATCATCATTATACATTCCTTTCCTTTGAGTATACCCAGGGTCTGTGTTTGTTCCCGTTGACATATCAGGAATAAAACCTTCGACAGACCCCTTTCCCATTCTATCACTGAATGTATAGAGTGTAAATTTTATCATTTCAGATACAGCAGAGACATAATCAACCGCTTCAACTTCTTGTGTTCCAATATACAAACGCACACTATCAAACATTTTCCAGAAGAAATCATTTACAAGTGTAGCGTTTGTGTTATTCCCAGCCTTAGTGAATTTAAATTTACACAACAAGAAACTTTCGGAGAGATTCAAATAGGTTTGTTGATTATTTATTTCAAAACTTTTTGTACCATTCGTATTCCAGTCTGTTCCAGTTATTGCATTTACCTTGAAGTAATCTTCTTTTTTAGTGGAGTTTGAGATAATAATAGTATCATCCAAATCATAGATACTATCAATTGCTTCCATACTTGTATTTATTTAGGAAAAAAAGATGTTAAAACTTTTGAAACCCTGATCCAAGTATTTGAATTATTTTCTGTCGTTCTTGGGGGACAACTGAGTTTTGCCTTTCTTAATTTCTTTTATTGCTTGTAATTTATGAGATTCCTTCTGAGCATCTTTTATACTCTTTACGGCACCTGCTACATTTCCCACAGCAGAAGCAGTTGAACCAATTAGATCTTTATGTTTAAGAATAGTTGAACCAATACCCATGAGAGTATCAATTATCCCATCTCCTCTAAATTGATGTCCAACACCCCTTTGTCTCTTAGGTTTATAGTATCCTCTACCAAGATACATACCTTCACCCTTGTAGTATGGGGAAAGGAACATCCCATCCCCTGTAATTATTTTATATTTTCCCAACTCGTGTTTCCTCAAAATAACCATCGTATTTATTTATTGGAAAACTTCACGTAGGTGAATTCTGATGGATATAACTTCTCCATTAAAAGAAATCACACGATTATCTTGGTCGGTTATCCTAAAATTTACTCTGTGTATGGTTTTTCCTGACACAGGTAGATAAACCAAATTTTTGGGTTCCATATTGAATTTATAACCAATTGGGGTTGAGTATGCGCTGAATGAAAATATTGTATTTGTTTTTTTCCCATCATTATAAGCACCATCAATCAAATCACAGTGAATTAACACCGAATTTATTCCTGAGGATATTTGAATGACATTATCACTGTAAAACGTCCCATTAGTTTCAATCTTTTTGAGGAGAAACCCAATAACTCTCTAAATGAATTATCAATTGTGAAATCAACCTTGTAGTTATTTTTAACTTTAATCGTTGATTTTGAAGTATGTTTTTGAATGTTTATAACAATATTTTTTGGTTCATCACCCTGTTCTTTCATAAGACGAGCAATTTCGGAAGATATTTGAGAAATCTCATATGCTCCGGGTGAGACTGTTATCGTTTTGTATCCACTTCCTGGATTATAACTAAACTTGTCATTTTTCTCGGTTATATTAAATAAGGTATTATAAGTTTCCATGGACAATAAAGATGCCTCATATTCTTTTGTTGTGTCAAGTTGTAGTGGGTATGGGAATGAAGATGTGTGGTCGCTTGTTGTGAAATTGAAACTAAGGATTGTGCTTCTCATCTTATTTAATATGAGATAAAATGTCTTTATATTGATATTTATTAATTATTTTCATGTTCATCAACTGGTCTAAAATGGCTGATGCTTCATTAAAACAATTGTTATTTCCAGCCTTCTTACTGCCTAACAACAATAACAGTCTATTAACTAATTGCAATGGGTCATTTGGAAGAAAACTAACACCTGAACCAAGGATACTTAAAGCCTGAATAATGTGTTTCTCCTTCTCATTCTTCCTACTTTTACCAGAAAGAATAACCTTATAATTTAGAGTGTTCAGCAGATCAATATATACTCTATCATCATTATTTTCCATATCCAATGGTTTATCAATATACTTTGATTCATCCCTCACAGTTGAACCTTGTCTTCCATCTTTTGTGAGAAGAAACATTAATCTTGGAGTTAGTTTAACAGGGGTTGAGCAGAACCCAAGAACCTTAATTCATCATTAAATATCAATACCTTTTCTTGAACAAGATGAAATATTGCTGATTGTTCTGTTGGAATGAGTCCTGCTTTGGTTTTTGAATCCGCTGAATATTCATTGTTTTGAAGAGCATTCACAATATAATCAGGGGTCGATTAATCTCTTCCAGTTGTTGAAATAAACCTTCATCATCATATTCTAATTCTCCTAAATGCTCTAATTCTTCCTCCGTCATTTGACTGAAATCTTTTAACATTTGAAGTTTTTTAGGAGTATATTCTACCGTGGGAAATGTGGAAACATCTTTCATTTTTCCTTGGGAAGTTTTTAAAAGTGGTTTAAAAAATTTCTCTTGTTTTCTTTCAAATGCTTCTTCGCCCGTTAGTTTCTGTCTGCGTTTCTTCTTTATGTCTTCCTGCTGTTTTACAACTTTTGAAACCAACTCTTGATGTTCCCTAAATCTTCTTGCTCTTTCTTTCGCATCCATTTATTTATTGAAAAATATCATTTAATATCTCATCTTGTTTCACAACAATATATTTATATTTTTCAGTCGTGTGTTTCATGTAATCCCCAAAATCCTTTTTACTACATAATGTAGAACAATTGTCTCTCCAAAAATTGTTTATATCTATTGAATTTAACTTGAATAAAATAAAAGTATTAGCATTGTTTCTGATGGAACGACGAGGAAGCTGAAAGTACGATTGACTAAGATAAATACAATTACAAGAAGAATGTCTCCCTCTTGTGTAGTAGCTGTCCATTACCGTTTGGTTTCTCTCATTAACACAATCATCAAAGATAACGAGGTTCTTTTTGGATTTATCCAAATCTTGGGGAGACGGTATATCATCCGTATTATCACTCAGAATACAAGTTATCGGTTTTGATTTCTTTTTACATCTCTGTGTATCACAAAATAGTTGTATTATATCTTCAATGTTAAAATCATTTAGGTTGGTTTGAAGTTTAAATAAACCGATTATATCTTCTTTTTGAAGACCAGCATTAAAACCTTGTGAGAGTAGTTGATACTCTGGTTGAAAACTCGACTTTGTGAAAATTATTAAATTATCATAATCTAAAAAGTTGGGAGTGAGGAGCATCTTTAAAAGTAAGCAGGTTTTTCCACATCCACTTGAACCAACTATGAGGCATCTTAATGAATTTGGGAGATTTTTATGGTTGTCAAATTTTATCTTATTTTCCCAAATAGGTAAAAAATCATTCATTTATATATTTGGAAAACAGGTTATTTAATTTATTCTTGGCTTTTTTCGAAATTCTATATTTTATCCTAAGTTCAGGTTTAATTTCAAGATAATCCATTATTTTATTTATGCAATATCTTGTGTTGATATTTCCCTGAAAATCACATCCATGAATAAGATATAACAACAATCCTTTGAACATTTCTCTAATACGTTCAGTTTCTTCCCTTGTAAGGAAAGGTGTGTTCTCACCCTCGTTCTTTACATTCATTTCTCGAATCAATCTTGTAAAGTAATTCATTTTTGGTGTAAATCTAAAAGAATTATTTTCCTTTTTATATTTTTGATTATCATTAATTAGAAGATAATCACAGAATATACATTGTTTATAGGCTTTTGACTCTGTGTTTAATCCCCGTCTTTCACACGCAGGACAATTCTCAAATTTGTCATATGGAGAATCATGGAATTCAAGAGGCTCAAAATCGAGTAAACTATTCATATTTATAAAGTAAAACTTTACTTAAACTGAAATTCATCTTCGATATCATCTTCGATACTTTCAGAATCATCTATACTTTCATAACTATCATTTGAACACAAACTCTCGGTGTCATAACTATCGTTTGAATGCAAACTCTCGGTATCATAATCACTCTCATAATCTTCAAAATCTTCAGTTGAATATTGGCTCATTTAATTAGTAGAAAAAACATTACCATCGATATCGATATACATTTTTTCATTAACAGATTCAACTGCTACATTTTTTATATTAAAGGTAATTTTAAAATGATCCTTAACTACAATTGAACGAAATGTCATTTCACCTGATATATTAACATCCTTTATTTCATCAGGATTTATATCTTTAGGGTTGTTGAAAAAAATACAAATTTCTCCTTGCATATTACAGATGGTCTTATCTTTTCTTTCTAAAGCTTCATCCATAAGGTTTTTATTTTTTGATACCTTTTCTTGTTTCATTGCTTTTTCTAGTTTTGAATATATTGCCAGAAGGAGAGGAGAAACTTTTGTTAGAGATACCTTAATTGATGTTCTTCCAGGTATACTAAAAGCCCTTCCACTGAAGTAAATTGAAGAACTCATCATATCCACCATAATTGTTTTTATCCAATAGTTGTTATATTTATCTTTGTTCAATTTTACATCCTTGACATATTTCTCAGCATCTTTAACAAATGAAGAGATTGATTGAAACTTGTCTTTTGTGTCTTGAAACATTGTATTTATTAAGTGAAAAAGTTGGAGGATAAAATGGTTTTAAGCACAGATTCACCTGTAAAATAAACGAAATTTTCATCAAGAAAATTTTAGTTTAAGCACAGATTCACCTGTAAAATAAACGAAATTTTCATCAAGAAAATTTTAGTTTAAGCACAGATTCACCTGTAAAATAAACGAAATTTTCACCAAGAAAATTTTAGTTTAAGCACAGATTCACCTGTAAAATAAACGAAATTTTCATCAAGAAAATTTTAGTTTAAGCACAGATTCACCTGTAAAATAAACGAAATTTTCATCAAGAAATTTTTAGTTTAAGCAAAGTTTTATTATATAAATATGGTGAATACAACATACTGCAATGTTTGTAATCACGAATATAAACATTATAGAAAACACCTCCGAACCAACAAACACACATTTAATCTATTTCACAAAATATCCCCTCTTGAGTTGGAAAGAAAACATTGTGATACCTGCTCAAAGGATGTTTTGAAGAGTAGTTATAATAGGCATCTTCAATCACAAAAACACAAGAAAAATGAGTTTAAAGTAAAGAGAGACTATTATATTGAAAACACTGATGGGGCATTTAAAGGGCATATAAAAATAAGGATTTTTCAATTTGGAGAACCCGGTCCATCATCAATAATTGAATCAATTGAAATAGTGAAACCTGATGTTGAAAAATTTATTAAAAAACATTAAAAGAAATGAAAACTTTAAAGTTTTATATGGGAGTGAAAATGAATATGAAAAGACAAGATGAAGAACAAACTCCTTATATGAGGACAGATCTTCATTTTATAACATCATTTCAAGATTTTTTGAATAGTGGGGTTTATGAAGAACTATCAAGACAAGAGGAGGATGTTGATAATACAGTGGTAGGAAGTGGATTCAATATTAAAAAAATCATCTTTTTAGATGTACACATTCTAAAATCAAACCCTCTTAAAGCTTCTTCTTATATTGAATTACCAAAAGAAATAAAACGAAAGAAGGCAGTTGTTAATATTAAGAATAATGATAATAAATGTTTTCTCTGGTCTGTTCTTGCTCACTTACATCCACCAAAATGTAATTCAGAAAGAGTAAAACAATATATGAAATATGAGAATACCTTGGACATTAAAGATTTTAATTTCCCAATGCCACTAACAGATATTCCTAAATTTGAGAAAAAGAATAATCTTTCTATTAATGTATATGGATTAACGGATACAAACAAAGTTCAAATATTAAAAATTTCAAACAACTATAAAAATGAAGAAACACACATTGATCTTTTATATTTTAGTGTTGGAAATAATTCACATTACACATACATCAATAATTTATCAAGATTAATCTCTTCTCAGGTATTCAGAACAGCAAACAAAATATATCCTTGTAAGCGATGTCTTAATTCATTTCATACAAAAGAACGATTAGAACAACATTCAAAATATTGTAGTAATCATAAATCAGCTGTAATTACAATGCCTAAACCTGGTGAAAAGATTTCTTTTGAAGATTATAATAAATCTATCATGCACCCATTTGTGATATACGCTGATTTTGAATGTATCCTTAAAAAGATAAATACTGCTTCTCCTAATCCAAAAGAACCATATACAAATAAATATCAAAAACATATTCCTTGTGGTTTCTGTTATTATATCAAATCATCTGTTGGAGAAAAGTATAATAAACTTGAACAGTATAGTGGAAAAAATGCTTCACAAGAGTTTGTAAAACGATTAGAAAAGGATTGTATAAGACTAAGTAAATTAATGAAAGAAACAAATGAACCGATGAAATTAACCATAGAAGAAAAATTAGAATTTAGAAAGAACAATATCTGTCATATTTGTGAGGAGGAAATTGAGGAGTCTAAAGTTAGGGATCATTGTCATCTTACTGGTAAATATAGAGGTCCCGCTCATTCCTGTTGTAATCTTAATTATAAATTACCTTCTTTTATTCCAGTCTTTCTTCACAACAGCGCCAACTATGACACACATCTATTTATAAATGAACTTTCAAAAACACCAGGGAATATTTCTGCCATAACAAACACAAGTCAAAAGTATATTTCATTTACAAAAATGATATTCACAAAACCTATAACTCGTATAAGGTTTCTTGATTCTTACAAGTTTATGGGAACACCACTAGCCAACCTCGCATCAAATCTAAGCTCCACGGGCTCTTTTCCAAATCTTAATTCATTCTTTCCAAAAGAGGAAATTCTAACTAAAGAGGAAATTCAGATTAAAGAGAGAATTCAAAGTAAAGAGGAAATTCTAATTAATGAGGAAATGAATGAAGAAATTCTTACTGAAGATGAAATTCTAATTATACAGAAAATTCGAACAAAGAATGAAATTCTAACTAAAGAGGAAATTCTGATTATAGATGAAATTCTGATTAAAGAGGGAATTCTAACTAGAGAGGAAATTGAAACAAGGAATGAAATTCAAAGTAAAGAGAAAATTCTTACAAGTAAGGGAATTTATCCTTATGGTTATATGGATTCATTTATGAGATTTAAAGAAACACAACTTCCTTCAAAAGAAAGTTTCTATAATAACCTTTATGAAGAAGAGATAAGTGATAAGGAATATAAACACGCACAAGAAATTTGGAAATTATTTAAGATAAAGAACCTTGGAGAATATCATGATTTGTATCTAAAAACAGATGTTTTATTGTTAGCTGATGTGTTTGAAGCTTTTAGATCACTCTGTCATAATAAAAATTGTTATGGATTAGATCCTGCCCACTATTTCACAGCTCCTGGTTTAGCTTGGAGTGCAATGTTGAAAATGACAAAACAAGATATAGATTTAGTCAGTGATGTAGATATGCTTTTGATGATTGAGAAGTCTAAGAGAGGTGGAATATCACAAGTATGTTCAAAAAGATATGCTAAAGCAAATAATAAATATCTTCCAAATTATGAGAGTGAAAAAGATAGTAATTATTTGATGTACTTTGATGCTAATAATTTGTATGGATGGGCAATGTCTCAATCTCTGCCTTATGGTAAATTAGAGTGGGTGGAAGAAAAGGATTATGAAAAGGCTTTGATGAATATTGTTATTTCTTCTCAAGAGAAATTGAATGGCAAAGAAGAAGGTTATTATTTTGAAGTTGATTTGAAGTACCCGAGTGATCTTCATAATAAGCATAAAGACATTCCTTTTGCATGTGAGAAAGAAACCCCAAAGAAAGAATGGTTCAGTGATTATCATAAAAGTTTTAATATTAAAGGCAAATCAACAGAAAAGTTATTAACAACATTCTATGATAAAGAGGGATATGTTTTGCATCAAAGGAACTTGAGACAATATTTATCTGCTGGGTTGAGAGTAGCTAAAATTCATAGAGTTTTAAAATTTAAACAAAGTCCTTGGATGAAAAAGTATATTAAATTCAATACAGATATGAGAACAAATACAAAAGTAAAATTTGAAGGGGAATTCTATAAATTGATGAATAATGCTGTCTTTGGAAAGACAATGGAGAATGTTAGAAACAGGCAAAACATTAGATTTGCAACATCTTGGAAAGAAGCTTCTAGATTGATAAATAAACCAAGTTTTGAGAGAGAAGAGGTTTTTTCAGAGAACTTTTCTGCTATTCATATGAAAAAGGAAAGTATTGTCATGGATAAACCAATTTATATTGGAACAGCAGTTCTTGATTTATCAAAGATATTGATGTATGATTATTTGTATAATGATTTAAAGAAAGAGTATGGTGAAAATGCTTCATTGTTGTATATGGACACCGATAGTTTTATTCTAGATATAAAAACTGACGATGTTTATAAGGATATGAAGAAAAACATTGGAGTATATGATACAAGTAATTTTCGTAAGAAGAGTGAGTTATTTTCAAAAAAGAATGAAAAGGTTATTGGTAAGTTTAAGGATGAGTTGGGTGGAAAAGTAATGAGTGAGTTTATTGGATTGAGAGCAAAGGCATATGCTTATAAGTATGGTGATCAGATTGATAAAAGGTTAAAGGGAATAAAGAAATATGTAATAAAGAAATCAATAACTTTTAGAAATTATTATAATTGTTTGATGAATAAGAAAGAAGAATATAGGAAAATGAATACAATAAGAAGTTATAAACATAAGATATATAGTGAAGAAGTAAATAAAAAGGCATTAGGAGCCTTTGATGATAAGAGATTTATTTTAGATAATGGAATAGATTGTGTTCCATATGGATATTGTATGATAGAGTGTATAAAATAGATTGTGTTCCATATGGGTATTGTATGATAGAGTGAATAGAATAGATTGTGTTCCATATGGACACAAGTTTTAATGATGGGAAGATGGGTTAGGGTTTTTAAGGGCTTCCGCCGCGTTTTTCACAATATATAAATGGTCGAACCAAGTATTAGTCAAACTAAAGAGTGGAGAAAATCTCAGTCTTGGTATATAAATGGAAAACATAATGAATGTGAAAAATATCAAATAAGTCTTATTGAAAAAATATCTAAAACAAAGGTAAATAAAACAAATATGCGAATCAATTTAAAAACCAATAAGTTAGAGGATGTAAAGAAAATAATAAATATGTTTGAATGGACTGAAAAATTTGATGGTTATCAATTGAACAATGGAAAAATAATTTACTACAATATCAAAATGATATGCAACTCAGGAGGTGGTCAGATGAGATCATTAAGAGAAGTTTATCATTTCGTAATGGCACAAAAGGGGTATCTTAAAAAATATAAAGATTCAAATGTTTTGTTTTTCAATATTTTAGATGGGGATTATTGTGCAAAGAAAATTAAACTATTGAAGGAATTTGAGAATGAACAAATGTTTATAGGTTCAATGAGTGAGCTAAACAATATGCATTGGTTATTTGATAAAGAGTGTCCCGGGGCTTAGACGTTTCAGATATTTCTTTCGAATCACCTTTAACAAATCTTTATCTTGTTGTATGGGCTATTTGAATAGAGAGCCCCTAGGTTAAAAGGGGAAATAAAAAATGACCGTTTTTACAGCCATTTTTCCCTGCTGTGCAGGGGTTTGGCTTATTCTTGAGGCAATGTTTTATGGCCGGATGCCCTTCCTGACACCAACCCTGGTCGCCTCTTACGACACACAGGGATACGGTACACCTATTCTAACCGGGGCATACACCGGGACCAGTACACTGGCACTCATTTCGCCGACCTCGGAAGGATGGCAGGCTGAGTCAACCCCCTGGTGTTAATTCAGCAGCCAACGGGATTTGAACTCAGGACCCTGGGATCCCAAGCCGCCACCCTAACAACTAAGCCAACACCAGGCTCCAGGTTAAAGGGGAGACAAATAAATATACCTTGGGCTAAAAAGGGGATTTATTTTTCAGGGAAAAAAAAGAAAAATTTCATGGCTGAAAATCCCCATTCATTTACATGGGGAAAAGTGAGCCAGAACCAGTATTCTTTCCCTACATATATATATATATATATATATATATATATATATATATATATATATATATATATATATATATATATATATATATATATATATATATATATATATATATATATATATATATATATATATATATATATATATATATATATATATATATATATATATATATATATATATATATATATATATATATATATATATATATATATATATATATATATATATATATATATATATATATATATATATATATATATATATATATATATATATATATATATATATATATATATATATATATATATATATATATATATATATATATATATATATATATATATATATATATATATATATATATATATATATACATACATACATATATATATATATATATATATATATATATATATATATATATATATATATATATATATATATATATATATATATATATATATATATATATATATATATATATATATATATATATATATGTATATATGTATATATGTATATATATGTATATGTGTATATGTATATATGTATATGTGTATATGTATATATATATATATATGTATATATGTATATATATATATGTATATATGTATGTATATATGTATATATATGTATATATGTATATATGTATATATATATGTATATATATATGTGTGTATATATATATATATAAGTAGGGTAAGAATACTGATTCTGGCTCACTTTTCCCCATGTAAATGAATGGGGGATTTTCAGCGATTCATAATTTTTTTCCCTAAAAATAAATCCCCTTTTTATCCCAAGGTATATTTATTTGTCTCCCTTTTAACCTGGAGGTTGAACCTCATTGAATTGAACACCTGGGGGTTGAACAGCTCACTCATTGAACCTATAAAGATTTGTTCATTCTCAAATTCCTTCAATAGTTTAATTTTCTTTGCACAATAATCCCCATCTAAAATATTGACAAACAAAACATTTGAATCTTTATATTTTTTAAGATACCCCATTTGTGCCATTACGAA
The DNA here is from genome assembly GCF_056783735.1 of Eptatretus burgeri. Lineage (NCBI taxonomy): Eukaryota > Metazoa > Chordata > Myxini > Myxiniformes > Myxinidae > Eptatretus > Eptatretus burgeri. The sequence continues at coordinate 63,003,080 of NC_140969.1, forward strand.
ATGATAAACTTCTCTTAATGCTCTCATCTGACCACCTCCTGAGCCACATATCATTTTGAGATTATAGTAAATTGTTTTTTCATTGTTCAATTGATAACCATCAAAGTTTTCAGTCCATTCAAGGATATTCATTTTTTCTTTACATCCTCTAACTTACTAGTTTTTAAATTAATTCGCTTATTTGTTTTATTTACCTTTGTTTTAGTTATTTTTTCAATAAGACTTATTTGATATTTTTCACATTCATTATGTTTTCCATTTATATACCAAGACTGAGATTTTCTCCACTCTTTAGTTTGATTAATACTTGGTTTAACCATTTATATATTGTGAAAAAACGCGGCGGTAGCCCTTAAAAAACCCTAACCCATCTTCCCATCGTTAAAACATAATCTATTTTATACACTCTATCATACAATATCCATATGGAACACAATCTATTCCATTATCTAAAATAAATCTCTTATCATCAAAGGCTCCTAATGCCTTTTTATTTACTTCTTCACTATATATGTTATGTTTATAACTTCTTATTGTATTCATTTTCCTATATTCTTCTTTCTTATTCATCAAACAATTATAATAATTTCTAAAAGTTATTGATTTCTTTATTACATATTTCTTTATTCCCTTTAACCTCTTATCAATCTGTTCACCATACTTATAAGCATATGCCTTTGCTCTCAATCCAATAAACTCACTCATTACTTTTCCACCCAACTCATCCTTAAACTTACCAATAACCTTTTCATTCTTTTTGGAAAATAACTCACTCTTCTTGCTGAAATTACTTGTATCATATACTCCAATATTTTTCTTCATATCTTCATAAACATCATCAGTTTTTATATCTAGGATAAAACTATCAGTATCCATATACAACAATGAAACATTTTCACCATACTCTTTCTTTAAGTCATTATACAAATAATCATACATCAATATCTTTGATAAATCAAGAACTGCTGTTCCAATATAAATTGGTTTATCCATTACAATACTTTCCTTTTTCATATGAATTGCAGAAAAGTTCTCTGAAAAAACCTCTTCTCTCTCAAAACTTGGTTTATTTATCAATCTCGAAGCTTCTTTCCAAGATGTTGCGAATCTAATGTTTTGCCTGTTTCTAACATTTTCCATAGTCTTTCCAAATACAGCATTATTCATTAATTTATAAAAGTCCCCTTCAAATTTTACTTTTGTATTTGCTCTCATATCTGTATTGAATTGAATATACTTTTTCACCCAAGGACTTTGTTTAAATTTTAAAACTCTATGAATTTTAGCTACTCTCAATCCTTCTCTCAAAAACTGTTTTAAGCTTCTCTGATGCAAAACATATCCCTCTTTATCATAGAATGTTGTTAATAACTTTTCTGTTGATTTACCTTTAATATTAAAACTTTTATGATAATCACTTAACCATTCTTTCTTTGGAGTTTCTTTCTCACATGCAAAAGGAAGATCTTTATGCTTATTATGAAGATCACTCGGGTACCTCAAATCAACTTCAAAATAATAACCTTCTTCTTCGTCATTCAATTCCTCTTGAGAAGAAATAACAATATTCATCAAAGCCTTTTCATAATCCTTTTCTTCCACCCACTCTAATTTACCATAATGCAGAGATTGAGACATTGCCCATCCATACAAATTATTAGCATCAAAATACATCAAATAATTACTATCTTTTTCACTATCATAATTTGGAAGATATTTATTATTTGCTTTAGCATATCTTTTTGAACATACTTGTGATATTCCACCTCTCTTGGACTTCTCAATCATCAAAAGCATATCCACATCACTGATTAAATCTATATCTTGTTTTGTCATTTTCAACATTGCACTCCAAGCTAAACCAGGAGCTGTGAAATAGTGGGCAGGATCTAATCCATAACAATTTTTATTATGACAGAGTGATCTAAAAGCTTCAAACACATCAGCTAACAATAAAACATCTGTTTTTAGATATAAATCGTGATATTCTCCAAGGTTCTTTATCTTAAATATTTTCCATATTTCTTGTGCGTGTTTATATTCCTTATCACTTATCTCTTCTTCATAAAGGTTATTATAGAAACTTTCTTTTGAAGGAAGTTGTGTTTCTTTAAATCTCATAAATGAATCCATATAATCATAAGGATAAATTCCCTTACTTGTAAGAATTTTCTCTTTACTTTGAATTTCATTCCTTGTTTGAATTTCCTCTCTCGTAAGAATTCCTTCTTTAATCAGAATTTCATCTTTAATCTGAATTTCCTCTTTAGTTCGAATTTTCTTTATAATTAGAATTTCATCTTCAGTTAGAATTTCTTCATTAATTAGAGTTTCCTCTTTACTTTGAATTCTCTCTTTAATCTGAATTTCCTCTTTAGTGAGAATTTCCTCTTTTGGAAAGAATGAATTAAGATTTGGAAAAGAGTCCATGGAGCTTAGATTTGATGCGAGGTAGGCTAGTGGTGTTCCCATAAACTTGTAAGAATCTAAAAACCTAATACGAGTTAAAGGTTTTGTGAATATCATTTTTGAAAATGAAATATACTTTTGACTTGTGTTTGTTATAGCAGAAATATTCCCTGGTGTTTTTGAAAGTTCATTTATAAATAGATGTGTATCATAGTTGGCGCTGTTGTGAAGAAAGACTGGAATAAAAGAAGGTAATTTATAATTAAGATTACAACAGGAATGAGCGGGACCTCCATATTTACCAGTAAGATGACAATGGTCTCTAACTTTAGACTCCTTAATTTCCCCCTCACAAATATGACAGATATTGTTCATTCTAAATTCTAATTTTTCTTCTTTGGTTAATTTCATCGGTTCATTTGTTTCTTTCATTAATTTAGTGAGTCTTATACAATCCTTTTCTAATCGTTTTACAAACTCTTGTGAAGCATTTTTTCCACGATAATGTTCAAGTTTGTTATACTTTTCTCCAACAGATGATTTGATATAATAACAGAAACCACAAGGAATATGTTTTTGATATTTATTTGTATATGGTTCTTTTGGATTAGGAGAAGCAGTATTTATCTTTTTAAGGATACATTCAAAATCAGCGTATATCACAAATGGGTGCATGATAGATTTATTATAATCTTCAAAATAAATCTTTTCACCAGGTTTAGGCATTGTAATTACAGCTGATTTATGATTACTACAATATTTTGAATGTTGTTCTAATCGTTCTTTTGTATGAAATGAATTAAGACATCGCTTACAAGGATATATTTTGTTTGCTGTTCTGAATACCTGAGAAGAGATTAATCTTGATAAATTATTGATGTATGTGTAATGTGAATTCTTTCCAACACTAAAATATAAAAGGTCAATGTGTGTTTCTTCATTTTTATAGTTGTTTGAAATTTTTAATATTTGAACTTTGTTTGTATCCGTTAATCCATATACATTAATAGAAAGATTATTCTTTTTCTCAAATTTAGGAATATCTGTTAATGGCATTGGGAATTTAAAATCTTTAATGTCCAAGGTATTCTCATATTTCATATATTGTTTTACTCTTTCTGAATTACATTTTGGTGGATGTAAGTGAGCAAGAACAGACCAGAGAAAACATTTATTATCATTGTTCTTAATATTAACAACTGCCTTCTTTAGTTTTATTTCTTTTGGTAATTCAATATAAGAAGAAGCTTTAAGAGGGTTTGATTTTAGAATGTGTATATCTAAAAAGATGATTTTTTTAATATTGAATCCACTTCCTACCACTGTATTATCAACATCCTCCTCTTGTCTTGATAGTTCTTCATAAACCCCACTATTCAAAAAATCTTGAAATGATGTTATAAAATGAAGATCTGTTCTCATATAAGGAGTTTGTTCTTCATCTTGTCTTTTCATATTCATTTTCACTCCCATATAAAACTTTAAAGTTTTTATTTCTTTTAATGTCTTTTTAATAAATTTTTCAACATCGGGTTTCACTATTTCAATTGATTCAGCTATTGATGATGGACCGGGTTCTCCAAATTGAAAAATCCTTATTTTTATATGCCCTTTAAATGCCTCATCAGTGTTTTTAATATAATAGTCTCCCTTTACTTTAAACTCATTTTTCTTGTGTTTTTGTGATTGAAGATGTTGATTATAACTACTCTTCAAAACATCCTTTGAACAGATATCACAATGTTTTCTTTCCAACTCAAGAGGAGATATTTGATGAAATAGATTAAATGTGTGTTTGTTGGTTCGGAGGTGTTTTCTATAATGATTATATTCGTGATTACAAACATCGCAGTACGTTGTATTCACCATATTTATAGAATAAAACTTTGCTTAAACTAAAATTTTCTTGATGAAAATTTCGTTTAATTTATAGGTGAATCTGTGCTTAAAAACATTTTATCCTCCAACTTTTTCACTTAATAAATACAATGTTTCAAGACACAAAAGACAAGTTTCAATCAATCTCTTCATCTGTTAAAGATACTGAGAAATATGTCAAGGATGTAAAATTGAACAAAGATAAATATAACAACTATTGGATAAAAACTATTATGGTAAATAATATGAGTTCTTCAATTTCCTTCAGTGGAAGGGCTTTTAGTATACCTGGTAGAACATCAATTAAAGTATCTCTAACAAAAGTTTCTCCTCTCCTTCTAGTAATATATTCAAAACTAGAAAAAGCAATGAAACAAGAAAAAGTATCAAAGAACAAAAACCTTATGGATGAAGCTTTAGAAAGAAAAGATAAGACCATCTGTAATATGCAAGGAGAAATTTGTATTTTTTTCAACAACCCTAAAGATGTAAATCTTGATGAAATAAAGGATGTTAATATATCAGGTGAAATGACATTTCGTTCAATAGTAGTTAACGATAATTTTAAAATTACCTTTAATATAAAAAATGTTGTCGTTGAATCTGATAATGAAAAAAAGTATATCGATATCGATGGTAATATACAACTGAAAGTATAGATGAATTTCAGTTTAAGTAAAGTTTTACTTTATAAATATGCCAGACTTTCCTGATTCTCCATATGACAAATTTGAGAATTGTCCTGCGTGTGAAAGACAGGGATTAAACACAGAGTCAAAAGCCTATAAACAATGTATATTCTGTGATTATCTTCTAATTAATGATAATAAAAAATATAAAAAGGAAAATAATTCTTTTAGATTTACACCAAAAATGAATTACTTTACAAGATTGATTAGAGAAATGAATGTAAAGTATGAGGATGATAACACACCTTTCCTTACAAGGGAAGAAACTGAACGTATAAGAGAAATGTTCAAAGGATTGTTGTTGTATATTATTCATGGATGTAATTTTCAGGGAAATATCAACACAAGATATTGTATAAATAAAATAATGGATTATCTTGAAATTAAACCTGAACTTAGGATAAAATATAGAGTTTCTAAAAAAGCTAATAATAAATTAAATAACCTGTTTTTCAAATATATAAATGAATGATTTTTTACCTATTTGGGAAAATAAGATAAAATTTAACAACCATAAAAATCTCCCAAATTCATTAAGATGTCTCATAGTTGGTTCAAGTGGATGTGGAAAAACCTGCTTACTTTTAAAAATGCTCCTCACTCCCAACTTTTTAGATTATGATAATTTAATAATTTTCACAAAGTCGAGTTTTCAACCAGAGTATCAACTACTCTCACAAGGTTTTAATGCTGGTCTTCAAAAAGAAGATATAATAGGTTTATTTAAACGTCAAAAAAACCTAAATGATTATAACATTGAAGATATAATTCAACTATTTTGTGATACACAGAGATGTAAAAAGAAATCAAATCTTATAACTTGTATTCTTAGTGATAATACGGATGATATACCGTCTCCCCAAGATTTGGATAAATCAAAAAAGAACCTCGTTATCTTTGATGATTGTGTTAATGAGAGAAACCAAACGGTAATGGACAGCTACTACACAAGAGGGAGACATTCTTCTTGTAATTGTATTTATCTTAGTCAATCGTACTTTCAACTTCCTCGTCGTTCCATCAGAAACAATGCTAATACTTTTATTTTATTCAAGTTAAATTCAATAGATATCAATAATTTTTGGAGAGATAATTGTTCTACATTATGTAGTAAAAAGAAATTTGAGGATTATATGAAGCACACGACTGAAAAATATAAATATATTGTTGTGAAACAAGATGAGATATTAAGGGATATATTTTTTGTTTTATAAACAATTACATATATAAATGACAACTATTATTATAAATCTTGTGGGTAAATCTGCTTCTGGAAAAAACTTTCATAAATCAAGGTTCTTGTGTAGTACAAATGAGAATATTGTAAATTTACTTAAAAAACACCCCGTGATACGCATTGTATCAACAACAACTAGAGCAATAAGACCTGGAGAAGTAAAAGGTGAAGATTATCACTATATTTCTGTGGAGGAACATATGCGATTGAGGAATGAAGGACAAATATTTGAGGAGGTTTCTCTTGGTACAACAAAATATTCACATTGTAAGAGTGAGTTAAAGAAACTAAAATATGGTGGTGTTGGGATATTAGAAACTAATCCAGAAGGAACGAGACAAAGTATTAAATATCTGAGCGGAGTGAAGATTTTATCATTCGGTTTTGATGTTGATGAAGAAACTCAACACAAACGTATGAAAAGCAGAGATGCAAGGATTAGTGAAGAAGAAATTACAACTCGCATTAATGTTAATAAAGAATTTGATGAAATATTTAAAGAAAAGGATTTATTTGAACACATCTACTTGAATGATGAAGAAAAGGAAAATTTCCCTGTTGATCTTTACAATTCATTAAATGATATTTTACAATAAATAAATGGATACAAAAGAAAGAGCAAGAAGATTTAAGGAACATCAAGAGTTGGTTTCAAAAGTTGTAAAACAACAGGAAGACATAAAGAAGAAACGCAGACAGAAACTAACGGGCGAAGAAGCATTTGAAAAAAAACAAGAGAAATTTTTTAAACCACTTTTAAAAACTTCCCAAGAAAAAATGAAAGATGTTTCCACAGTTCCCACAGTAGAATATACTCCTAGAAAGCTTCAAATGTTAAGAGATTTCAGTCAAATGACGGAGGAAGAATTAGAGCATATTGGAGAATTAGAACATGATGAAGGTTTATTTCAACAACTGGAAGAGATTAATCAACCCCCTGATTATATTGTGAATGCTGTTCAAAACAATGAATATTCAGCGGATTCAAAAACCAAAGCAGGACTCATTCCAACAGAACAACCAGCAATATTTCATCTTGTTCAAGAAAAGGTATTGATATTTAATGATGAATTAAGGTTCTTAAGTTCTGCTCAACCCCCTGTTAAACTAACTCCGAGATTAATGTTTCTTCTCACAAAAGATGGAAGACAAGGTTCAACTGTGAGGGATGAATCAAAGTATATTGATAAACCATTGGATATGGAAAATAATTATGATAGAGTATATATTGATTTGCTGAACACTCTAAATTATAAGGTTATTCTTTCTGGTAAAAGTAGGAAGAATGAGAAGGAGAAACACATTATTCAGGCTTTAAGTATCCTTGGTTCAGGTATTAGTTTTCTTCCAAATGACCCATCGCAATTAGTTAATAGACTGTTATTGTTGTTCGGCAGTAAGAAGGCTGGAAATAACAATTGTTTTAATGAAGCATCAGCCATTTTAGACCAGTTGATGAACATGAAAATAATTAATAAATCTCAATATAAAGACATTTTATCTCATATTAAATAAGATGAGAAGCACAATCCTGAGTTTTAATTTCACAACAAGCGACCACACATCTTCATTCCCATACCCACTACAACTTGACACAACAAAAGAATATGAGGCATCTTTATTGTCCATGGAGACTTATAATACCTTATTTAATATAACCGAGAAAAATGACAAGTTTAGTTATAATCCGGGAAGTGGATACAAAACGATAACAGTCTCAATTCGGAGCATACGAGATTTCTCAAATATCTTCCGAAATTGCTCGTCTTATGAAAGAACAGGGTGATGAACCAAAAAATATTGTTATAAACATTCAAAAACATACTTCAAAATCAACGATTAAAGTTAAAAATAACTACAAGGTTGATTTCACAATTGATAATTCATTTAGAGAGTTATTAGGTTTCTCCTCAAAAAAGATTGAAACTAATGGGACGTTTTACAGTGATAATGTCATTCAAATATCCTCAGGAATAAATTCGGTGTTAATTCACTGTGATTTGATTGATGGTGCTTATAATGATGGATTAAAAACAAATACAATATTTTCATTCAGCGCATACTCAACCCCAATTGGTTATAAATTCAATATGGAGCCTAAAAATTTGGTTTATCTACCTGTGTCAGGAAAAACCATACACAGAGTAAATTTTAGGATAACCGACCAAGATAATCGTGTGATCTCTTTTAATGGAGAAGTTATATCCATCAGAATTCACCTACGTGAAGTTTTTCAATAAATAAATACGATGGTTATTGTGAGGAAGCACGAGTTGGGAAAATATAAAATAATTACAGGAGATGGGATGTTCCTTTCGCCGTACTACAAGGGTGAAGGTATGTATCTTGGTAGAGGATACTATAAACCTAAGAGACAAAGGGGTGTCGGACATCAATTTAGAGGAGATGGGATAATTGATACTCTCATGGGTATTGGTTCAACTATTCTTAAACATAAAGACCTAATTGGTTCAACTGCTTCTGCTGTGGGAAATGTAGCAGGTGCTGTAAAGAGTATAAAAGATGCTCAGAAAGAATCTCATAAATTACAAGCAATAAAAGAAATTAAGAAAGGTAAAACTCAGTTGTCCCCCCAAGAACGACAGAAAATAATTCAAATACTTGGATCAGGGTTTCAAAAGTTTTAACATCTTTTTTCCTAAATAAATACAAGTATGGAAGTAATTGATAGTATCTATGATTTGGATGATACTATTATTATCTCAAACTCCACTAAAAAAGAAGATTACTTCAAGGTAAATGCAATAACTGGAACAGACTGGAATACAAATGGTACAAAAAGTTTTGAAATAAATAATCAACAAACCTATTTGGATCTCTCTGAAAGTTTCTTGTTGTGTAAATTTAAATTCACTAAGGCTGGGAATAACACAAACGCTACACTTGTAAATGATTTCTTCTGGAAAATGTTTGATAGTGTGCGATTGTATATTGGAACACAAGAAGTTGAAGCGGTTGATTATGTCTCTGCTGTATCTGAAATGATGAAATTTACACTCTATACATTCAGTGATAGAATGGGAAAGGGGTCTGTCGAAATAGTTTTATATTAGTTTTACTAATAGTTTAACCAAAGAAGAAAAAGTTTTATTAGCAGAAAATAGTTTTACTGTGGCAGTTCCTCTTAAAGGTATATTTGGATTTTGTGATTATGATAAAGTTCTGTATGGTCTTAAAATTAGATTTCAACTACAAAGGAATGATAATGAAAATAGATTGCTTTTTGGTGTTGGTAATGCTTTTGGTGATCAGAATAAATTTGTAATTGAGGAGATGAGTTGGTATATCAGTGAATATACTCCTAATCTTAAAACAGAAGAGATGTTGAATCGAAGACTTAACTCAAAAAAACCACTCAGTGTATCATACCTCAAAAGAAGATGTCAACACGTTAAACTCAATCAAACTACTTACACGTGGAATTTGGGTGTTCTGGAAGGAAAGCCACGATATCTGTGGATGATTTTTAAAAAGCCAGATGGTGATACTGCGACTGATAAGAATAATGCATTGAGTGATAATGCTAAGGTGAAACAACTTCGCGTTTCTCTAGATGGAACATTTTATCCACGAGATAGATTGGAAATTAATTGGGAAAAAATGATTTTGCTGAAGCATACAAGTCTTACCAAAAGGTGTGTGAAAGTAATGGAAATAAAGAACCTATTTTGGATATGACAGCATTTAAAAGTTTGTATACAATCTATACGTTTGACCTGAGCGCTCAAAAAGAAACTATAAAGTCTAATCGAGTGGATACTTCCCTATACATTGAAAGAGGAGAGAGTGAAGAAGTTGATACATATTGTTTGCTTTTGGAAGAAACAGAATTGCAGATTAATACAGATAATGGTGTGATGATTAGTCTCACATAATTTTTTGTTAAATAAATGAGTGGCAAAGTACCAACTGGGGTATATGTTAATCAAATCAATCTTCATAAACTATCATCTTGTGTTCAAAATCAAAAGCCTTGTACGATTAACGTTAATACAATTCAGAGAAAAGGAGCAGTAAGAATTGATGTTTTGCTCACAAGAGAACAGGTTAAAATCTTGAATGACACTGGCTCACTTAAAATTAAAATGACAAAACCAATGTTGAAAAAAATATTCAATAAGAGAGACGAGTGGAGGATTTCTCCCATTTCTAATTCCTTTATTTGCTGGTTTAAGTGCGGTTGGAGCATTGACGGGTGGTATTTCAACAGCGGTCAAAACTGCCAACGAAAGGAAGGCTCAACTCCAGGCTCAAAAAGAATTGGAAAGACATAACAAAGAGTTGGAGAAACAAATTAGTGGAAGTGGTGTAATTGTAGATTTTGCTGAAAAACTTGAAGGTCTGCCTGATAAAGCGAGATTGTTAGTTGGAGATATGCTTTCTTCTATAGCACAAGCAGGTGTAAAATTAACGAAAAGAGGTAATGGATTATATCTTTCTAATAAATAAATGAGCATTGATGAGTGGTTGAAAGAATTTGGAAAGAATACAACATCAAATTTACAACTTGTCAAATATTGTAAGAAATTAAAAATTCATAATGTGGTTATTTGTATGAGAGATGAATTAACAAATGTGTCGAAACATACAAAGAATATTATTATGAACTTAGAAGATAATGATGGGAACGGTTCTCATTGGGTTTGTATTTTTAATAGTCAAGACAAATATTATTTTGATAGTTTTGGTCTTCCACCACCTGTTGAAGTCATAAAATTCTTACAGAATGGTGTTTATCAAACATTTCAAGTCCAAGAATTAAATTCCAAGTGTTGTGGTCAATTATGTCTATATGTGTTATTTCAACTCAACAAAAATAAAAAATTTTATGATATTATTTTTAATCTAATATAAATGACTTATGTTGGTAAAGATGGTTCTATCTTTGGTGTATCTCAAGAACTGGATATTGATTTATCAAATTATTACACAAAGGCACAGGCTGAACGACATAAATATAATATAAACAAAAATATTAACATGAAAAATGCTTATAAATTAAAAAATTATCCAAGCCCGACTGACGCGAATGACTTGGTGAGATTAAGCGATTTATCACAATATATATACTTAAATAAAACGGCTGTGTATTCTAAAGATACAGAAGTGTTGATATTATCTCCAGGTCCTACAGAATTCACAGTTCGAATTAAAATAAATTTTTATAAAGAAGGGCGTATCGTTTGTATGAGAATAGAACAATGGGGGTATGATATGAATGATTTAGGGTATAATTGGTCATTTAAAATTAACCTCGAAGACCTGGAACAATTAAATCAGTCTCGTAAGGAAGAATATTATCCACTTGGTATCGAGAATGAGTTTTGTGGAGCCACGATTAGTAAACAACAAATAAAAAGAATTTAATAAGGGTAAATATAATAATGGTTTTGCCCTTGTTTATCTCATGAAAACAGAAAAAACAGGATTATATATAATAAGTAAGGAAATACAAAATGATTTAACTATGGGAAGATGGGGAGGTGTTTCGTGCCATAATATTATTCTAACATATATTTCTAATACATAAATGACAGCAAGAAGGCTTCAAGAAAATTATCATTTCTGTGTTCAAGCATACCTTCAAGAAAAGGGTATTCGGTATTTTAATAAATATGTTCTACAACATAAGAATGAGGTATTTTCAATAAAAGATTGGCATTATGCTGATGTTGATAAACCGACAACTTTAGATTTAATTAGAATGTTAAATAATGAAAAAATTATAAGGTTAAGAAAAGGTAAGGCTCTTTTAGAAATTCAAAAGAAATTTTATTGGTTTCCTGTTGTAAAAAAATTATTTTGGATACAGGAATAACAAGAAATCCTGATGAATATATGTATAATATTCTATGGGGTGTAAACGATTCAAGTATAGTAAGGGATGAGGAAGGAGTTGAAGAAGAGAGGGAAGAGGAGGAAAAGGAGAAGGAGGAAAGAGAGAATAGAGAGAGGGAGGAAAGAGAGAGAATGAATAAATATCAAAATATGGAAACCAGTGAGATTCAAAAAAGAATAGAGGTATTAAAGAAATTAACTTATCTCACCAGGGAGGAATACAAAGAATTAAAAAGTCTATTTGCAATACTTTCGACAAGACTATCGACATCGAGAAGACATGTATTTTAATTCAAGTTTTTTCTTAAATAAATGGAGGAGAGAGTGAAGACATTTCTAAGGATTCTTTATGTTTTAAAAATTAAGATTCAAATGTGCATGTTGGAAACTAAAAAGGTTTTTGCACTCTGCAGAAATTTTTCTCATAAATAAATGAGTTATTGTCTCAAATGTAAAAAGAAAACTAATACTAAAAATATTTCATATATTAAAAGTAAAAATAACAGGGTTATACAAAAAGGTATATGTTTGGTGTGTGGTTCAAAAAAAAATCAATTTATCTCCAAACACAAACTCGGAGGAGATATACAAAAGTTTTTATCAGGAAGTAAATTTACAACTACTGGAATACCAGGGGAATTACATCTTCCAGGTTATTCTTTCTGTGGTCCAGGCACAAACTTAGATAAAAGATTAGATGAGGCAGACAATCCTAAATCCTGGAGTAAACCAATCAATAGAGTTGATGAAGTGTGCATGAGACACGATATTGATTATGGGAATACCACAACGTTGGAAGAAAAGCATGAAGCCGATAGAGAAATGTTGTATAATTTGTCTCTGATACAAAATCCAACCTTGAGAGAAAAAGTTGATGGGTTCATCGTGAAGAAGATGATTAGTGCTAAATTGAAACTTGGACTTGGAAATTCAAAAAACTTATAGGCTCTAATGATGCTATTAAGACTGAAGAGCAATTAGCTGATGAATTACATAAACCAATATTCACAAAGTTTCAGAGAAGGAAAGTTTATTCCAAGGAAGTTGATTATATCTGGTCTGCTGATTTGATTGAACTCAATAATGATAAGGGGTACAAGTATGCTTTAACCGTTATTGATTTGAGGAGTAGATATGCGTGGGTTGTCCCTTTAAAAAACAAAACAGGTAATACTCTTATGTTAGCTTTTCAACAGATATTTAATAAAAGTAAGAGAAAACCTAAGAAATTGTGGACTGATGAGGGTAGAGAGTTTTATAACAAGACATTTATGAATTTTCTAAAAAATAACAGTATTACATTATACAGTACCTTTAATGAAGGGAAGGCAGTTGTTGTTGAACGTTTTAATCGTACCTTAAAAGAGAGACTATATAAAAAATTCACACAACTCGGTTCACAACAATGGTTATCTTTTATTCAGGATATTGTGGATAAGTATAATGACACGATTCACACGTCAACGAATATGAAGCCATCAGAAACATTTACAAAATTAAAATATGAAAAAGATATTAATGTCAGAAAACCTAAGTTCAAAGTTGGTGATATCGTAAGAATATATAGGTGGAAATCTCATTTTGAAAAGGGTTTTACTGAACGATGGACGAAAGAACTTTTTAAAATTGTTGATGTAATAGATACAGTTCCTTGGACTTATAAAATATATGATTTGGAAGGGGAAGAGATTTTAGGTTCATTTTATTCACAGGAATTACAAAAGACAAAACTAAGCAGATAATACACCTTTGTGGACACTCGAGGGCCAAGTCCGAGGTGTATAACAGTATATAATGTGTGTCAAGGGGGACGTTCTTAGATCTGTGAACCCCAAACA
>NC_140969.1:63030989-63038489 GCF_056783735.1 Eptatretus burgeri
CATTTCAGCAATCATGACCAAACTGGGTACAGACGTCGGCCATGGTCCAACTTAGACACTTGTCGTTTTTGGTGAATATAGGTCAAAGGTCAAGGTCACCGAAAAACCGAAATTCTTATTTTCGCAATAACATCCGCGAAAATGGTTGTATCGACTTCAGACCAAATCCAAAATGTGCATCTTCCAATTCTGCATCCAACCATATGTCTCATTGGGGTGTCACACCAACACCCTTCTTTGCGGTCAGGGGGGTCGGGTCAAAAATTTCAAATATATAAAAACGTCATTTAGATCCCGATTGACTTCCAATTTGGCTTGTGGTATCTTGGTACAAGTCTCCTATTATATGCCAAAAATGATGAAATTTGGTCCAGCCACTTCCAGTTACCATGACAACAAAGTACCCTTATGATAAACAAATGCAAATTTTCAGATTTAAAAAAAGTTTGACAGTGTCCACAATTGTGCAGATTTGTTCACCAATATTTGCACCAATGTAGGCAATGGCACTGGCTACTGATGTGTTAAGTTTGGTTGACCTTCAATCAAGGTCAATGTCAAGGTCTACTATAAACTGTGAATCGTTTTTTTTGTCATAACGTACTCAAAAATGGCTGTATCGACTTCAAACTAGGCTTAAAATGTTCACAATTCATATCCCTAATTATGATTTTGCACATTTGCATGCTAAATAATGCAAAGTTTAGAAGTTCACCCCAGGTCGAAGTTGAGGGGGGTCACGTAAAAGTTGATTTTCACTTTAAAACGGCCATAACTCAAAAAACAATGACAGATAGCGAATACATTATCATGATCAACATATAGGAACTTGCATATGACCTTTTATTTGACACCAAATTTGTTGACTTTGCATGACCATGTGAGATCAAACACGTGGTCGCCGGTTTTTACAATGATGAGAAAGTGGCCATAACTTCAAGAGTTTGAAAAATGAAAAATGAAAAAAATAAACCAATGTCACCCTCAGCGTGACCCGTATCTTGCCAAAAGGTGATCACGTGTGACTTCTTTTAGGTCACACTGAGGTGAACAGATCTGCTATCCACCAGGAGCGACTCCTTGAGGAATATCTGCCTACGAGAGATTCCGATGAGAATCGTTCTCCAGAGTAACCATGAAAAATATGCGTTTGCCTCATAACGTCACCAAATGACGTCATAATATCTCAAGCTTGACATATCTAGAAAGCACTCATCGAGGTGTTCAATTTGAGGTACTACACGATATGGTTCCTAAAACTTGAAAATTTGACCTTGGGGTCAAATATGTTTGACCTGAGGTGATAACCATGAAGGTCAAGGCCAATCGCCACCAAAAATTAATCAGCTGAGCGCCAGACCATGAACTATATTCCCATGACGTTTGAAGACGATCCGATCAAAATTACTCAAAAAATAAGGGTTTCGTCGACTCCCCTGATTTGCGACAGTGACCTTGACCTTTGACCTTGACCTTCAAAATTTTATGCGCTGAAAGGGACCTCTATTGGCCTCTGATATGCGAAGTTACAAAAATTTCCAATGATAACTGTGCTCTGCAGAATTTTTTATTCGTGATTACAGACAAACAAACAAACAAAACAAAAAAAAACATACAAGCTGACTAACATATCTTGCAAAAACTCCGTTTTGGCAAGATAAAAATGAATTCACATTCCAATCACCACCATTCACAAATTCTGTTAGGATTGTAGAGCATTACATTGTTAAAAAAAATTAAATGGCTGCATCGACCCACATGAATCTGTGACCGTCTGGAATTTGTTGGAATGTGATGTTGGAATCCATGCTAACCCTAACCCTAACCTACTACCCAACTTGCCGGGAAAGCAACGAGGTTTACGTCATATTAATCGCCATCGAAAAGTAGCGAAATGCATATTTTTAGTTATTCTCTATCACTTCCAGTTTTCGAGATATCTTGAAAAATAGTGTATTTTTGGTGATATTTCTGTAATTTTGTTTGAAGATATAACTTCTGGAATATTCAAGATATAAAAACAGAATTAACGCCATATTGTTCGCAATTGAAAAGTAGGACTATATGTGTTTCTCGTTTTTCTCTATCGCTTCCTGTTTCCGAGATATAACGTGTCAAAGTTGACGCGCATTCACGAAAAAGAAAACTTCAAACTGCGATAAAAATGTCATTTTCGGACCAAACGAGTTCAGATTTCGTGTGTACTCTTTTACTATGAATATCCGTTATTACTCCAAAAAACAGAGTAATTCCAGCTATCCACTTCCAGTTACCATGGCAACGAATTTTCATCATGATGAACAAATGGTGAGTCAAAAATTTCAAATTGCAATAAAAACGCCATTTCAAGTCCGATTGACTTCCAAGTTATGATCATGACCAAACTAAGTGCTATAACTCATTAAACAGTAGCACTATCGACTTGTAAGAACCAAATTGATTTCCAGGTTTTTGTTTTTTCAGAGATCATGGAGATATGACAAAGTTATTCCGGCAATTCCTTGCTCAACGAGCAATTTCATTTGTTTGTTTGTGTGCAGGATATCTCAAAAAGTTGTGAACTGATCCGAATGAAATTTTGTGGACTGGTTTAGTGTGTGACAAGGACGAACTAATTAGATTTTGGTGAAGATCCGGATCCAGATCCGACTACTAGAATTTTTTTAGTGATTCTTCACCAATGAGAGATCCGGCCCAAAACGATATATAGCACGATATCTCAAAAAGTTGTGGACGGATTCAGATGAAACTTGGTGGATAGGTTGGATGTGTGACCATGATAAATTGATTTGATTTTGATGAAGATCCAAATCTGGATCCGACTACTAGAATTTTTCGTGATTTTTCACCATTGAGAGATTGGGTCAAAGACGATTTTGTAGCGTGATATTTCACAAATGTATTGGGCCGATATGTTTTCATGGATCATGCATTATGTGCTGGAGGTATGCGCTCAACCAAGTGCCCTTATAGTTTATATATTGACTGCTTTTGACATTTGCACATGGTACATGCTTGGGGGCCTCATTGGTATGTATTGCTGTCTGCGCTGTCACTGATGATTCACCAATAAGCGAAGAAACCGCTTTTTAATAATAAGCGATAAATCAATGTTGTTATGAGTTCAACCAAACTTTATGATACAGTATCTTGATGACGCATAAATTGAGGTGTTTTTCTGAACTGCATTTGTTTTCAAAGGTCTGGCAGCTGAGGGGGTGTGTCGCATTGGGATTCTTATGTATGTACTATTTGTGAATGTCTTTATAGCTGTGGAGGAACTTTGGGAAGAGCTTGAAACAGGAAAGCGCTTTCCTTGTGTGGGCCTTATTGGTTGCTTCATGTTGCTTCTTCGGCGAGAAGAGCATGGGAATTGTATACTGTGTGTGTGTGTGTGTGTGTGTGTGTGTGTGTGTGTGTGTGTGTGTGTGTGTGTGTGTGTGTGTGTGTGTGTGTGTGTGTGTGTGTGTGTGTGTGTGTGTGTGTGTGTGTGTGTGTGTGTATATATACACACACAGACACAGATACAGACACACACACACACATTCCCCCTACCCTTTTGCCTCACACAAATTGCCGACTGGTTTGTACAGTACCCACTACCCATCACAAGAAGCAAGGTATTTGTGATGACTTCTAAGTGTATTAAAACAGGTCAGCGTTGGTTCTCTCTTTGCTCTTCCTGCTCTTTTCTCCTGCACTTCGCTACTCTCCTCTCGCTCTCTTGGGAGATTGGTGATTCTCAGCGTGGGGCGAGTCCAGTTAGTCGGAGCCTGAAAAGCTTGCGCTTTCTCCAGGATCGGTGGTTAAAAACCCCAAAAAGACCTACCTTGATCCTGCAATGCTAGACAAAGCGAAGTTTGTACATGTGCATTATATCAAATGACAGCACTTAAAGACTGACTTCATAAAACACCACAAAGTTTTTGAAGAATTACTATTGACATACTAAGGCTTAAAGTGAGCCTTATGTGAATCTAAACCCAATAATTAGCTGAATGTTTTGGTCTCATTTTTAACCTACATTTTATCTTAGCTCGCATATTTCTATCGACATTGTTGTGAGTTCATCCAAACTTTATGATACAGTATCTTTATAACACATGAATAGAGGTGTTTTTGTGAAATGCATTTGTTTTCAAAACATCTTTATTGTTGTGCCATTCAAGTTTCAGTAAATCATCTTTTACTAGAGCTTTGGGAAGCAGTGCAGGATAGGGATCTTAGGAGAAATCTGATCATGAATGTCACGAGATGTCAGCCATGACTTGACTGAACTAGATAACTGGATAATTCTGCTTTAAACAATATTTTTCATCATTTATTGAGATGCTCTTCCATGATCATTTAGTGCTGTTCATTTGAAATTTTTTTTCTTGGTTGAAACTACCAACTTGTATTTTGGACTTGACACTTTGATCAAATCGTATGTCATTGTGTGTTGTTTTTCTCAGATATCCTCATCTTATTCTCAGCAAAATTGGAAGAAAACATGTTTTTCAATTTTCCATCAGTGTGAAACGGCATTTTTCATAGTTTTAAAATAAATCAGTGGGAATGTATGACTGGAGACTTGGTAAGGTCAAACTTGACCTTTTTGTCTGGTTGTCATCTCAACATTACATTTCATAACTACATTGCTTCAGGACGAATTTTTTTTTGGCAAACTCTGCAGATAATTTCTTCTACGCTATGTACTCTATTTTGTCGATGGAGAGAAAAAGAGGGCAATGGGAGGAAATGGTTCGGAAGAGAGTATTTATTACTTCTTGAATTTAAACTTAAACGTGTAGAAACTCTCAGCAATTTTCCCAATTTTTTCCCCCTCAACACAAAATTGTAACTTGCTATGCACCGATAATTTTGATTTTATTTTGGATCGCTTGTTAGAAAAGGCATGTGAAATGACTATCTCACATGGCATTGTGTGCTTACTACGTCGCCACCACAATCTACTTGTGCACACCAATAATTAATCGATAACATACCATTTGTCATGTCGAACAGAAGATTACACATTGTGACTGATTGCAGCATTTGCTGATCTGCTTCAGGTCACCAAGCTCCAGATCATCACATGTATTTTGCACGTTGCTCTCGCCCTGCAAGTTTTGCATGCATCATGAAATTGATAGCTTTATGATGTCCATGCAGAAGTGTCTCCAGAGATTCAGCCCAGATGCATGTTGCTCACAGACTGAGAAGATTCTGCAGGTGGCCGAAAGCCTTGTGGGAAAGTACGTGTGGTGCTCTTATGATCTGCTTATTTTGCCCCCATCATTCCCATACGGGGGCATGGAAAACCCCTGCATCACCTTCGTTACGCCAACATTAATTGTAAGCTCATATCAAACCAGGACCTCATTTGTTTTTTCTTGTGTGTCAGTCTCACATGCAGCAGACGTCTGTTGTGTTTGTTTTTTCCCCATCATTTGCTTATCATGTGACAGATGAGCCTTGAGTAATACAAATCAGATTGCTTGTTTTTAATACACCGGGGAATATCCAGGGAGAATCTGGCAAGGCGCTGCTGCTGTTGGCAGGTTTTATAAACAACAATATCCTACTTGTGCAGATAAAATTGGTGGAGTTGTTGCAATTGCTTTCCTCCCTGTGCTTACCTCGTACAAAGCAAATTATTTGAATTCTATCTGCTTTTCAAATAAACGAAAACTTGTGCTATGCTTTTTCAATCGAATCCTTATTGTCTGCTCATGACTTCCCACTGTCCCATTGTTACTATTCTACACTTCCAACATACCATAAACACATATGTTGACTTTATTTGGGGATGGGTATGGGTCCACAAATCCTGAGGGGAATGGAAGACGAAATGATGGGATTAAAGCTTGAGACTTGTAATAAAAGTAACTCAGTCACGTGCACTCAGTATATTGATGTTTCACGCAAAAAGCCTCTTCCATACTGTTTGTCATTTAGCGTACACACAATGTAGATGAATCTTCATTTATTTATTTTACATAAAATGAGACAAATAACGGCAATCGGGTATTTTTATTGCTTTTCAGGCGGGTGACAGATCATTGGCTGGAGTGAGTATCGTATGCATTTGTAGTTGAAGGTTTAACTTTTAGTGCTTGGTGGGGTTTTTTGTAAGATAATTTGTTCAATTCTGTTTACAATTGACTCCATAAGCACATTTTATCACATTTCAAATGTACACATTCATTATGTGCACTTGTAAAGTAAAAAAACAAGTGAACCCCCACCCTCACCCCCCCCCTCGCCAAACCCCTCAACACACCCCAACAGGTGGTGGCCCACGAGATAGCTCACAGTTGGACTGGGAATCTCGTTACCAACAACAATTGGGAGCATTTTTGGTGAGCGGTCTTCACTGGATATTTTTCAGTTCACATTAAAGAGTGCATTGCAAACTCGGTTCTAAATGAAAATATAAACCTATGAAAAACTATTATGAATGCATTATCTTCAATATTTGGAAAGCATTCTGAAAATTGTGTTTGTAATTTTCTTTTGTTGTTGTTCAGGCTCAACGAAGGCCACACAATGTATCTGGAGAGGTTGATTTGTGGAAAAATGTTTGGAGAGCCATTACGTCAGTTGGAGGCGATTGAGGGTTGGAACAGACTCAAGGATTCGGTCTGTTCTTATGTTAATTCCTGGAGAGCTTGATCTTGTTTCTGTTTTTTTATGAACTTACTAAATCTTTTTTTTTGTTCAGGTTGTCTAACATTGATTATATATCTGTCTTTCCATGAACTTTCCATTTTCTCTCATCATGAACAGGTGAAAGTTTTTGGGGAGCAAAACCCACTGACAAACCTGATTCCCAACTTGGATGGTATTGATCCTGATGATGCATTTTCTTCCGTTCCTTATGAGAAAGGCTTTGGCTTGCTTCTTCACCTGGAGCAGTTGCTCGGAGGACAAGGTTACATCTGTTTTCCTTCTTACAATTTCCCTGGACAAATTAATATCCTATTGGATATAAAAAGTGAATATCTAATGATGTGTACCATGCATGTTTTTGTTTATACAATGTTTTTACTGTGGGCTTATTATTCAGGTAACTGTTGAGGTCTGATATGACCCTGGAGGGGCCTTTTAAATGCCACAAATATTGCACAGTAACAATACTCCAATTTATTTCATGAGGGAGTCGTAGATCAAATATCATTCTTGTTTCATAACACACAAGGAATGTTGGCATAGGGGAGGAAATTCGGCCCAGAATGCCCTCTTCCCAGTATCGTCACCCATCCTCACACAAGCCAGCCACACAAGTTACACATTCACATTTATTCAGAACTCCTCTTTTTTTAATCAGATATTAAGGCTTATGGCACAGCTGAGTGACAGGAGCGTATGGCGTTGCCATTCAAGGTAGGACGTAGAAATAGGGAAGTAACGAACACAGAGGCAGCATAAGTTGAGACATACAGACAGGACAGGGGAACTGAGTGGGCTGAATATACAAGAAACATCGAAGCGGACCATTAAAGCTGCCAAAAATGG
>NC_140969.1:63043489-63055989 GCF_056783735.1 Eptatretus burgeri
CATGGCCCCATCCATCCTCCCCTCTATACTGTGCAGTCGTCCTGTCCCCTTTGCAGAAAAGCATCCTCAAAAAATGGTGTTTCCACCTCCATGCTTCGTGGTTGGGATGGTGTTCTTGGGGTTGTACTCATCCTTCTTCCTCCAAACACGGCGAGTGGAGTTTAAACCAAAAAGCTCTATTTTGGTCTCATCAGACCACATGACCTTCTCCCATTCCTCCTCTGGATCATCCAGATGGTCATTGCTAAACTTCAGACAGGCCTGGACATGCGCTGGCTTGAGCAGAGGGACCTTGCGTGCGCTGCAGGATTTTAATCCATGATGACGTAGTGTGTTACTTATGGTTTTCTTTGATACTGTGGTCCCAGCTCTCTTCAGGTCATTGACCAGGTCCTGCCGTGTCGTTCTGGGCTGATCCCTCACCTTTCTCATGATCATTGAGGCTCCACGAGGTGAGATCTTGCATGGAGCCCCAGACCGAGGGAGATTGACTGTTATCTTGAACTTCTTCCATTTTCTAATAATTGCGCCAACAGTTGTCGCCTTCTCACCAAGCTGCTTGCCTATTGTCCTGTAGCCCATCCCAGCCTTGTGCAAGTCTACAATTTTGTCCCTGATGTCCTTAGACAGCTCTCTGGTCTGAGTGGTGGAGTCTGATTGCTTGAGTGTGGACAGCTGTGTTTTATGCAGATAACGAGTTCAAACAGGTGCAGTTAATACAGGTAATGAGTGGAGAACGGGAGGGCTTCTTAAAGACAAAACTAACAGGTCTGTGAGAGCTGGAATTCTAACTGGTTGGTAGGTGATCAAATACTTATTTCATGCAATAAAATGCAAATTAATTATTTAAAAATCATACAATGTGATTTTCAGGATTTTTGTTTTAGATTCCGTCTTTCACAGTTGAAGTGTACCGATGATAAAAATTACAAACCTCTACGTGCTTTGTATGTGGGAAAACCTGCAAAATCGGCAGTGTATCAAATACTTGTTCTCCCCACTATATATGTGGATATAGCAGCCAACAATAGCAACTTCCACATACACACTGTGTGTTCAGTGCACATGCAGTGTATGTGTAATATATATATATATATATATATATATATATATATATATATATATATATATATATATATATATATATATATATATATATATATATATATATATCTTATATGGGTGAGGAACCTGAAAATGGAAACACCAATGTGAAGTCACTTAATTGGGCATTGGGCCAGTACAACCTGTCTGCACCATGGCAAAGGGTCCACTTGTGTCTGGAATTGTGCAGGATGGATGCGGCACCATTCTTCCACGAGAAAGTCAATCAACTCACACCTATTTGATGCGGGTGGAAAACACTGTCTCAGGCATCGTTCCAGAATATCCCATATATTCTCGATTGGGTTCAGATCTGGTGATTGAGAAGGCCAGGACATCTTATATATTATTTCCGAGTTTGTGATTTCGTGTCACGCTATCTTCGACTTTGTTCTGCGCTCGAGTAATGTGATATTCGGCTTACATTATCAAAAAGACCATTTGAGGTGCATTGTACAAAAAAAAAAAAAAATGGTTCTGAAACAGTGAAATCGTATTCCACTTACTGCATTAAAGTAAAATTACTACTGATACTCTGCATCAGTTCCTTTTTCAAACACACCCACCCCAACATGTCGCGCAGACCGCAGGTTATGCTAGTGTGGATAACATCAGTGTCATGCTCACCAAACCATTGACCAACCAAATGTGCTCTGTGGATGGGGGCATTGTCATCCTGGAAGACACCCCTCCCGGCAGGAAAGAAAGTCTTCAACGTGGAGTGAAGATGATCACTCTGTACCATTAAGTAGTCATTGGCATTGACCTTGCCTTCTAAGGGAATTACTGCACCCAAACAATGCCAGAAAATGTGCCCTACAACATTACAGAGCCACCAAAACCCTTCACTGTTGGAACTAAGCATTTAGGGTTGTGGAGTTTAAGTTGGCGCCACACATGCACTCGTCCATTTCTCGAGAGCATGGTGAAGGATGATTCATCTGACCATATCACATTTCTCCACTGCTCGGTAGTCCATTGCCTGTTCTCTTTGCACCACTGGACCTGAAAATGTGCATTGCCAGATGTGATGAGTGGTTTGTGCATTGCAACCCAACTATGGTATCCTGCTCTGTGGAGCTCCCAGCGGACCGTTTCTATGAAATTGACTGCTCGCACCCGAGGTTGAAATTTTCAGTCAATTGATACTGAAGTTGCTCATATGCTTTGCCTTGCACTTCAAATTGATGCAAATTATCACGATCTTGGAGTACATGCTTCATCCCAATGTTGCCCTTTGCTGATAATGTCTTTCCCTCGAAGTTCCATGCCGACAACACCTTAGATACAATTGCTTGTGAAGCATCAACAAGTTGAGCTGTCTTTGTTGCTGAAGCTCCTGCCAAATGTGCCACAACAATCACTCCTCTTCCAAAGTCACTGAGGTCTCCTCTTGCAGCCATCTATCTATATATTACTAAAACTCTCATCTTGTATGTCTGTATGTATGTTTCCGAAATGCAGCCAAAACGGTACACGATAGCGCAAAATTTTTACGGCCATCTTACTCACCATTCGCCTGCTGTGTGCAGTATCAAGTTTCGTTCAAATCGGGCAACGAAAAAAAAATATAAAAAAATCAATTCCCAATTCAGTCAAGTACTCTTTGGGAGAATTTGATCAATGCAAACAACCTCAGTGGTATAGTTCACTGGAGCTATCTTTTTATTTTTTCTTGAAATGATTTTTTTTCATCAACCACTGTCACTATGGGAACCCAACGGGTTTACGGGTCGTCTCGTGCTCACTATAATTATAGGCAACCAGGTCTATGCAGAATTTTTATACTTGACCGTAAGCATGCTGGGATGTTATTTGCTTAATTAAAAAATGGGCCATAATTGTGTGGAAGCTGCTGCTTTCAATATACTTGGTGTCCATCATTTACCCAGGTGTTTCCATTTTTTGTCCACTACTTGTATATATGTAGACTCACACACGAAGGTGGATACTTCCAGAGCTCGGATGGCTCCGTTCCATCTTTTGAAACCCACTTATGAAGATGACAACCAACAACACACACTGTCAATCACATAATTTATGATGTCTAATTTGCAGATTGTTTTTTAACGATTGCATAATTGATCTTGAAACCCAACTATTCTCATGAAATAAAAGCTTAATTGGTGTTGCTGAGAATAGACATTATGTGCCACTGGCCAAGATAGCTCAAAAGAGCAACAGGGGAGCTCAGTTAATAAAGTGATCAGACTTAAATCCCCACCAGGGAGAAACAGCTTCTGAAACTAATACTGTTGTTTTGGTGCAATTCTGACTTGGGGGTACTGCATCTCGAAATATGCTGTTTGGAGAGGATGTAAAGCCAGCTCTCATGTTGCAAAGTGAATGATAATTACACGGTATATTTTGGAAGGGATATGCGTTTGGCTTTTTATGATGGATTTATCGACCCTCTTTATCGAATAAATGGGATCAGACAATCAAGTTTCCAGGTTAATTGAATAGAATTGGTAGAGGGTAAATGTTTCAAGAAAATGCAGGTTATTGAGAGATAAGTTAATGAAATGTGATTGGCCAAATGACCACCATGGCAATGTCCCATACATGCCTCAGGTAATTCACTCTGGATGTTTCATTTGTTAATATAAAGGACCCCAGCTTTGAAAAGAACAACTTTGCTTTTGTTCACCACAATAATGATCAGCAGATTTGGGGGGGGGGGGTTTGGGGGGGTGCAGGAGGGGAAGGAGGGGGGGCACTTTTTATCGAACACACTTTGCACGAGATCTCCATTTTACCCTCGAGATTTATACCACGTGAGAGATTTACCACAAGATTTATTTATGATTTTGAAAATGTCCGTTTTTTTTACTTGTAATCCTGTTGCTATCACTGTATGCTTCTACAGAAGTCTTTGTTGGTTTTGTCAAATCATACATAGACAAGTTTGCCTACCAGAGTGTTACCAGTGAGGATTGGAAGAACCATCTCTACGAATACTTCAAAGATAAGGTTCGTAGCTAATATGGAGAGGTGTACATCTGTACGACTTTCAAAAACTGTGAACATCGGGCAAAATCACCTTCACATTTAGAGATGAGATTGAGGTAAATCTAAAATGTGACCACCTACCATGAAAAACGCAAAAATGTGACTTGTGGTTATAATTTGCCATTTCCAATTTGTTTTTCAGCTTTGGATAGTTCAACTGTTTTGCTTTTTCCCTCTGCACATTTCAATGACTCAAATCTTCCTTGACACTGCTTTTTAGAGTATTTATGGTGATATTAAGAAAATGTGGCTTTTGTCAATCTCACCTCCCCCCACCCCTCCCCAACACACACCCTTGCCCACCTCAAACTGCCGACCTCAAGACAACATAGGATGTCTCAATTTGATGTTTGCCTCCAAATCTGATGTACTGTATTTTGAATAAACATTTGGTAGTCCAAAATTTGATAATAGCAGAAAATATAACAGACATTGTCAAAACTTTTCGTCTTGCACCTCGTCTGAACATATGCAAAATACCAGATATGCAGACACAAAATGAAACAATTTATTTGTTCAGACAGTTGGGGATTGGTTCTTTCGACTGTTACTGACACGAACATACACATCATGGCCTTGAGGCACTAAGGTAACCTGTGACCTCCCATTTTTCATTGGATCCAGGTCAGAACAAATGCGGTGTTTGCACATGCTCTTTTTGTTCGCAAAGAGCAGGAGCTCATGTGTGTATAAATGTGGCTTCAAGAACACATAAATGTGCTTCAGTACGCACACGTGCCACAATGTGCTTCAGTACACACACTTAGAAGGTTGGTGGCAGAATTTGCACTCCGGCCACCGTAAAACCCTTCATTCTGCAAAACATTCCAAAAGCATAAAAAATCTGAAAACCCACTCCGTGGGAGTACCTAATGTGCAGCTTCCGTTCGCAAGGCAGCTCACCAGATGACGGGTTTGGGGCAAAGCCTTCGGGACCCCCAAACTTTGATAGGAGGGAAACCATGGGGTAACATTCCCAGGCCAGATTGCGGGAGAGTGTCAGGGTGGTACTGAGGTGTCGTCCACCAGACTGCGGTCTCTTTGGATTAACCTGAGGCGGTCCCTTTAGGTGTGGACCTGGAATGTCCTATCCCGAAGAGAGGATGATCACCTGTCTCTGTTATCGTCTGAGCTCCAAGCGTTTGGACCATCGGTATTGCAGCACTCGGAGGTGCGGAGATCAGATTGCGGCAAGATCATGGCGGGTGGTTTCACCTACTTGTTGATGGTCGCTGGAGGATGATCCAGAAGTGCAGGGTCTACCGGAGTGCTCAGTTCCTCAATACTGACCACTGGCTTGTTGTAGCAACTCTTAAGTTGCAGCTTAAATCCAGAATGGTACCATCCCAGCCGAGGCAGGATGTTGGCAAGCTCAAGGATGAGAGGGCAACTGAGGAGTTTGCGAACAGGCTGAGTGGAGATTTGCGGGGTCTGGGTGCTTTGTGGGATCTTGAAGAGCTGTGATGTGCCTTCAAGATCACTGTCCTTGATGTTGCCAGCAGATGTTTTTTTGAACTCACCGGAGGGCGAAGAAGAATTTTGGCTCTCAACGGACACTGGATACCATTGCCCAAAGTCTCAGGGCCAGGCTGAATGGCAGAGCTGAGCTGTTCAGGGAGCTGAGGCATAGAACTGTACATTCACTAAGGGTGGACAAGGAGGCCTATGTGCGAGGAATCTGTGAGGGAGTTGAGCATCAACTGTGGTCAAGTGATTCTCGTCCTGCTTATCGGTGAATTTGTGCATTGCGTTCGTCGAAGCCCATCCCTTGGTTTACTGCAGTTAGAGCAGAGGGTGGTGGGCTCTGGACAGAGGAATCTGAAGTGAAGGCCCGCTGGGCTGGTTACTTTCAGCGGCTGTACCAGGCTGATCCACCAGCTGTCGAGTTGGATGTTCAGCGTGTTGCATTCCCTATTGCTGACCCTCCAACCAACTGTGCTCCACCTTCGTTTGTGGAAATACAGGCTGCGGTGAACCTATTGAAATGGGGTAAAGCTCCTGGGATCTGTAGCATCCATACTGAACTTCTCAAAGCTGGTGGAAATGCTGCACTCACGTCCCTGCATGCAGTTCTGTGCTCTTCCTGGAACACAGGCATCATCCCAATTGACTTGAAGAGGGGTCTTGTTGTCCCTCGCTGGAAAGGGAAGGGTGATCTCCAAGACTACAACTACCGAAGGATGACGCTGCTCTCAGTGCCGGGCAAGGTCTTTGCTCAGATAATTCTTGACGGTTCGTCACCATCTGCTTGCTCACCAGATTCCAGAGCAGTCACGCTTTACACCAAAGAGGTCAATGATTGACCGTATCCATGCTCTTTGGGTCCTCACCGAATGTAGATGACAGTTTCGGCAGGGGCTGCTTGCTACCTCTGTTAATCTCTGTAAAGTGTTTGATTCAGTGAATCGGGATGCCCTCTGGAGGAGTCTTGCTCTTCGTGAAGTGTCAACAAATCTGATTGATCTGATATCTGAACAATACTCTATTACTGAGAGTGCTGTGAGATTTGGTGGTACCATCTCTGACTTATTGTTGCTGGAGTTCGGGTGTGCCCTGGCCCCCACGCTTTTCAGCATTCATATGGACTGGATTCTGGGGAGAATGTCAGGATTCTGGGGAGAATGTCAGAGAGATCAAGCTGCGGTGCATTGTTTGGGAATGTCAAGATATCTGACCTTGATTTCGCAGATGTTGCAGTCATCTTTGCAGAGACTTTAGATATCCTTTCGGGGGCCCCTTGAGGTGCTGAATGAGGAGTCAGAGCCGTTGGGATTACGGGTTTCCTGTGTCAAAACTAAGATGCAGGCTTTCAATGACAGGCGCCACAAACAGACACACGCACACCCAGACAGAAATGGTGGCTATTGCCTTTAATATGACTTTCAGCTCAGAGGGACAGGCGAGCTGAAAGCCAGGGTCTATCTTGGACCTGTCCTCGACGACGACCACGATGGCAATCACCAAGACGAGAAGGCTCCAGACCTCCCCGATGACGACCAAGCCAACGACGACGAAAACGACGATCATCCAGACGACCACCAATGCCACGACGACGAAAACGACAGACGACCAGCAAATGTCATGTACTGAGATGTGATGTACCTCAGCGCGCGCGCAGACCACACTGATTACTGAACAGAACGAACACGAGCGCGCGCAGACCATGCTATTTTTATCTCCCCCTCTTCAACATATATATGTATGTACATATATATATATATATATATATATATATATATATATATATATATATATTTATTGTTGTAGTTTCACCGGCGCGTCGCCACGAGCACAAACCCTCGATGGAGCAGTGGGGCTGCCTCGGCTCGATCGCCGGGAATTACAGATCTCTGGCCCGGAGAATTCCGAGGTTGGTGGGTCCTAGTTATTTTGGACCTAAATATGCCAATGGGTAGACCACGTGGGGTAGGGTCAATTGTCAACTTCAGTTTACCTAAGTACCCACGTGATCCAGCAACCGGGGTATTTCACCCTCGACGGAACTCATACAGAAGCAAGCCGCTAAAGCGAGCCCGTTCCGTGTGCGATGCCAAGCGGTTTTATAATCGCCGAATTCCGCCGGCCCGATTATCCTGTTACTCCGTTATAGCGGCAATGACTGCTCACTCTCCCACACGCACGACACACCAGTCAATGGAGAAATGACACGACGAGCTGAGTACATTTAAACAATTGGGTATATTTATTTACCAATGATGGGGGACAAAAGGGAGCACGCAAGAGGAGAGTTATACCGAATATCAAGCAAGGCAAATAATATACAGGGAAAAGCACTTAACAGATGGGCCCATGACACACACTCACACACACACACACACACACACACACACACACACACACACACACACACACACACACACACACACACACACACATACACACACACACACAGAAATTGACTCTCCTGGGTCTTTATTGCGGCTCTCCAGCCGAGGAGGACAGTCTGGCTGTGAGAGCCAGGGGGTGGCAGGCTACCTGGCCACGTAGCGTGGCTGGACGTCCCCTTCTCTTGGGGCTGGTGTCGCCGTACTAGCCAGCCGCAAAGGTGCGAGACGTAGGCTCTGGAGCTGGGACAAGGCCGGTTGCTGGAGAGGCCAAAGTGATGAGCCGGGAAGCGAGGAAGCGGGAGGAGAGGACAGAACTGCACCAGAACAACTTCAAGGGAGCCGACCCCGATAATCTCCTCAGGACCCTTATATCCGCCTCTCTCCTGCTCAGTCGAATTCTTGTTTCCTCCCCGCTCGCTCTCTCATTGGACAGGAACCATTGTTCGACTCCTTGTCCACTAGCCATTGGACAGGTGGGCGGGGCGCTCCCATCCCTCTGGGCAGAGTCTCCATTGGGGGAGTTTCGTGGATCCGCCTACTATTTCATCTCGATTGGTCGAGGGCCGCCGCGTGGCCACTCCCCGAGCTCCGCCTTCTTCACACCGGACGACCTGCGCATGCGCCCTCGCATTCCTCTCATTCGCTAAAACGGGTGGCAAACCCCGCGATTGGCCGGGTGGAGGAAGCGAATGCAGGTGAGGGCGATGTGGTGTGGTCGGCGGTAATGTCGGTGGCACTGGCAGTGGTGTAAAAATGAACGAAAAGAAAATCTGACTATTATAATAAATCACAGCACAGGAACATTTAATTACCCGTTAGACGAGGGAAAGGGCAATCTATTAAACACGTACTTACCGAGATAACTAGTCTATAGGAACCTGAATGTCTGTGTGCTCATGGCTTCCAGATTTGCAACAATATATACATGGAAAAAAAAAGTGTATATATATATATATATATATATATATATATATATATATATATATATATTTATATATATATATATATATATATATATATATATATATATATATATATATATGTATGTGTATATGTATGTATATGTATGTATATGTATGTATATGTATGTATATGTATGTATATGTATGTATATGTATGTATATGTATGTGTATGTATGTGTATGTATATGTATATGTATATGTATGTATATGTATATGTATGTATGTATGTATGTATGTATACATATATATATATATATATATATATATATATATATATATATATATATATACAGTATATGTATATGTATATATATATATATATATATGTATATGTATATATATATATATATATATATATATGTATATGTATATATGTATATGTATATATATAACATATAACACCTGTCTCACCTCCTCCCTAAATTCCACGCAACAGTCTTCCTCCTTCAGCTTCCACCATCTGGTCCTTGGTTCAGCCCTCACTCTCTTCCTCAACCTCACCTCCAAAATAATCCTGCAGACCAGCAATCGATGCTGTCGAGCTACGCTCTCCCCTGCCACCACCTTACAGTCCCTAATCTCTTTCAGGTTGCATCTCCAGCTTAAAATGTAATCCACCTGTGTGCACTTTCCTCCACTCTTGTACATCACCCTGTGTTCCTCCTTCTTCTTGAAATACATATTTACCACTGTCATTTCCATTCTTTTTGCAAACTCTACCACCATTTGCCCTTCCACATTCCTCTCATTGAGATCGTACCTACCCATCACCTCCTCATCCTCTTTATTCCCTTCCCCAACATGCCCATTGAAATCTGCTCCAATCACTACTCTTTCATCCTTGGGTATATTCTCCACCACTTCATCTAACTCACTCCAGAAATCTTCGTTATACTTCATCTCACACCCCATATGCGGGGCATATGCACTGATGACATTCATCATCACCCCTTCAATTTCCAACTTCACACTCATCACTCGGTCAGACACTCTCCTCACCTCCAATACCCCCTTGACATTATCCTCCTTCAGGATTACCCCGACACCATTTCTCCTCCCATCCACACCATGGTAGAACAGTTTGAAACCACCTCCAATGCTCCTCGCCTTACTCCCCATCCACTTGGTCTCTTTTACACACAGTATATCCACCTTCCTTCTCTCCATCATATCAGCCAACTCTCGCCCTTTGCCAGTCATAGTCCCAACATTCAGAGTTACAACTCTCACATCCACACTTCTACCCTTCCCCCTCTCCCACATTTGTCAGGTCAGGTTCGATCTGTGACCTGCTACAGGTACCATGTAAACCTGTCCGAACCTGTTCCATGGTCGGGTTGTCGGCGACTAAACCGTCTCCCCCACCAGGTTTTCTGGTGAGGGGGGTGTTTGGATATGGACACCCAGCAGGATTAAAAACAAAACCTATCAAAGGGCGGAGGAGCTCCTTGTGAGCCAACGGCCATCCATATCTATGCCCAACTGTGTCTGCAGACGTCCTCCTGCAGTTGGGTTACTTCTTATTAGGAGGTTGGTGGCAGGATTTGCACTCCGGCCACCGTAAAACCCTTCATTCCGCAAAACGCAAAAAAATCTGAAAACCCACTCCGTGGGAGTACCTTCTGAGCAGCTTACCTTCGCAGGGCAGCTCACCGGATGACGGGATTGGGGCAAAGCCTTCGGGACCCCAAATCTTTGACAGGAGGGAAACCACGGGGTCACATCCCTGGGTCAGATTGCGGGAGAGTGTGTTGGAGTGGTACTGAGGTGTCGTCCACCAGACGGCGGTCTCCTTGGGTTAACCTGAGGCGGTCCCTTCGGGTGGGTGCCTGGAATATCCTATCCCTAAGAGAGGATGATCACCTGTCTCTGTTATCATCTGAGCTCAAGCGTTTGGACATCGGGATTGCAGCTCTCTCTGAGGTTCGGAGACCGGATTGCGGCGAGATAATGGTGGGTGGTTACACCTACTATTGGTCTGGTCGCTTTGATGGTTACCATACCCAAGGAGTTGCTGTAGCTGTGTCCAATAAGCTGACCCCAATGATAATTGAGGTAACACCGGTCAACGAGCGTATTATGAGATTAAGGATTCGTCACTCCTTAGGTGTCATTTCCGTGGTCTCTGTTTATGCTCCGACTGAGGCGAGTGATCTCACCGTGAAGGATGCATTCTACGCCACGCTCGAGTCTGTGGTTAATCAGTGCCCCAGAAGAGATACACTTCTAGTCTTGGGGGATTTCAATGCATCGACTGGAACTGATAGGGATGGGTATGAGGTGTGTGTTGGTCCCCATGGGTCACGAACTATGAACCAGAATAGCACTAAGTTCCTTGACTTTGCAAGAAGTCATGGACTTAGGGTGGCTGGTTCATGGTTTCAGCGCCCACAAGCTCATCGCTGGACTTGGTATTCCAACGCTGGCGGTGTGGCAAAGGAGATTGACCATGTCCTCATTGACGGTCGTTGGAGGATGATCCAGAACTGCAGGGTCTACCGGAGTGCTCAGTTCCTCAATACTGACAACAGGCTTGTTGTAGCAACTCTAAAGCTGCACCTTAAATCCTGGAGAATGGTACCATCCCAGCCTAGGCTGGATGTTGCCAAGCTCAGGGATGAGAGAGTAGCTGAGGAGTTTGCGAACAGGCTGAGTGGACACTTGGGGGGTCTGGGTGCTTTGGGGGGTCCTGAAGAGTTGTGGAGCGCCTTTAAGACCACCGTCCTTGATGTTGCCGGTGGATGTCTTGGAACTCACCTCAGGGCAAAGAAGAATTTTGTCTCTCAAGGGACACTGGATACCATTGACCAGAGTCGCAGGGCCAGGCTGAATGGCAGAGCTGAGCTGTTCAGGGAGCTGAGGCGTAAAACTGTACGTGCACTGAGGGTGGACAAGGAGGCCTATGTGTGAGGAATCTGTGAGGGGGTAGAGCATCACCTGTGGACAGGTGATTCTCGTCCCGCTTACAGGGGAATTCGCGCATTACGTTCATCCAAGCCCATCCCTCGGAGCACTGCAGTTCGAGCAGAGAGTGGTAGGCTCTTGACAGAGGAGTCTGAAGTGAAGGCCCGCTGGGCCAGTTACTTTGAGCGGTTGTACCAGGCTGATCCCCCAGCTGTCGAGTTGGACGTCAAGGGTGTTACAATCCCTGTTGCTGACCCACGAATCAACTGTGGTCCACCTTCGCTTGTGGAAACACGGGCTGCGGTGAACCAGTTGAAACGGGGAAAAGCTCCAGGGATTTGTGGCATCCATGCCGAACTTCTCAAGGCTGGTGGAAATGCTGCACTCGTGTCGTTGCATGCAGTTTTGTGCTCTGCCTGGAACACAGGCATCATCCCAACTGACTGGAAGAGGGGCCTTGTTGTCCCTCTCTGGAAAGGGAAGGGTGATCGCCAAGACTGCAACAACTACCGAGGGGTGACGCTGCTCTCAGTGCCGGGCAAGGTCTTTGCTCGGATAATTCTTGATAGGGTTCGCCACCATCTGCTTGAGCACCAGCGTCCAGAGCAGTCAGGCTTTACACCAAAGAGGTCAACGATTGACCGTATCCTTGCCCTTCGTGTCCTCACC
>NC_140969.1:63060989-63068489 GCF_056783735.1 Eptatretus burgeri
CCTGCATTGGCCGGCGGAGTTGTTGTTCGTTGGGGGGGGGGTCCGTCGTCTGTTCTCCCTCGGCAAATGCCAGGCTTCTGGCAACCGTGTGCTGAGGTGGAAACGTTGTGGTGGTTGTAGTTGTCGTAATGGTGGCGTGGCTGGCGTTTTGTGGTGGTCGTGATGGTGGTGTGGTTGGGCAGTTGTGGTTAAGTTGGTTGTTCCGAAGGTGGTTGTGGAGAAGGTGGCTGTTGTGAAGGCGGTTGTGGAGATGGTGGCTCTGGTTGTTGAGATGCGGTTGGTGGTGGAGGTGGTTGTTGTGAAGCGGTTGGTCCAAAATAAAGATAGCAAAAGAAAAACACTACCTCAAAGATCACAGCCCGGTTACACAAATAAATCCCTTAGACATCGGTGGGGAAATCTAATATGAACACTCACTTATCGACATAACTGATCTCTGGGATACCTGAATGGTGTTTTGTGAATTTCCACAACTGTAACAATATATATATATATATATATATATATATATATATATATATATATATATATATATATATATATATATATATATATATATATATATATATATATATATATATGTGTATATACATATTTATGTATATATCTCCATCCTGCCTGTAAAACACAGAATATAATTGGTGCCGTAAAATACACCTGCCCCAAATACTCAACCCCCCACTCCCAAATCTTCATATCCAACCCCCACCACAGGTCCTAAACCCTCCCCCTCCCCCTCAAAGCCACAATCCCCTCTCCAAACTCTGTCCCCTCTTTGCTCCCCTTCCCCAGCTCTGTCCTCACCCTTTCTTCTTCAAGTCCTCAATCCCCCCCTTCCTTATCCCAAGTCCTCAATCTCCCTCAGCCCAAGTCCTCACCCCCCCTCCCTCCCAATGCCTCAACCTCACTCTCCCAACTCTCTGCCCCCCAGCCCCAATTCTTTCCTCCCCTCCCAAGTTTTTTTTCCCGTTCTTAACAACGTGGTGTAAGGATATGCAATAAACTGGTGCAGGAAGAGGCCATTCTGCCTCTCATGCCTGCTTTGTTCCTGTTAACATTCGTTAAGAAATATAATAAAAGTAATTCTCAACAGAACAACATTTCATCACAATCTCTTCGACCTTTCTTCCCTTTCTTCATTTTCCTGTTCCCATTTGTTGAGAACAGTATGTTAATTGTTAAAAAAATTTCAACCCTCCAAATTACAGTCTCAGGATAGTCATCATCTTGCGATTTTACAGGAAAATAGGAGATAAGTTTAGCTTTATTATTTGTAATGGAAAAATAATATACAACTGGAACTCCTCGGACACAGACCATCTTAATGAAATGGGATTTATGGTCCCTGGTCGAGTTGTTTGAAAGAAAATTGTCAGATAGACATAGAAACAACTGAATAGAATCAACATATTAGATAGGATTCAAACATTTAAAACATGTGCATTTCTTTATTCTCAACCAAATTGTTCTTGCTGTTTTTGTTCACCTGGAATGTAATGTAATGTAATGTAATGCAATCTTCCAGACATAATAAATCTGCATGGTGGTGAACAAAAGTCACAGATACAGGAAATATTGTTACAAATTGTTGATTTAATAAAGTATAAATTGATATACAATTTTGTAACGTTCCTTGTGTTGACATTCTGAGGATTTTTAGTTTAAATGTGGGTGTTCTGTTGTGATCTGTGCAGAACCATCTCTTGGAGAATGTTGATTGGAAAGGCTGGTTTTATTCACCAGGAATGCCTCCAGTTCAGCCAAAGTGAGACTATTTCTCTTGTGACTGTTTATTTTTAATATATATTATTGTATCAGAAATATAATTTAACTTTTGGTTATATTATTTGAGGAAATCTTACTCCCTTCACTGCTTTGTGGTTTTGATGTGTGCATTCATGACATACTGCTCCAATGGTTACATGGAGATCTGTACATCCACATTCATAAGTAAACACTGCAATACATAGATGGCCAGGAAAATATATGCTAATTAATTCATCACATCCACTTCTATGTACCTAAGAATAGCAAACGATGCCTTCAGAAAGTATTCACATCCCACAACTTTTGTCACATTTTTTTGCATTACAGCCTGAATTTAAGATGGATTAAATTCAAATTTTTGTCACTAATCCATGTAAAATACCCCCAAAATGACAAAGTGAAAACATGTTTTTAGAAATATTTACAAATTAATCAAAAGTGAAAAGCTGAAAAGTTTTGTCAATAAGTATTCAACCCCTGAGTCAATACTTTGTCGAAGCACCTTTGGCAGCCATTACAGCTTTGAGACCTCTTGGGTATGTCTGTATCAGTTATGTTAAGTTGGATAGGGAGCATCTGTGAACAGCAATCTTCAAGTCTTAACACAGATTCTCAATGGGATTCAAGTTTGGGATTTGGCTGGGCCACTCAAGGACTTTCACATTCTTGTTCTGAAGCTATTCCAGTGTTGCTTTGGCTGTATGCTTCGGGCCATTGTCTTGTTGGAAAGTAAATCTTCACTGCAGTCGAAAGTTTTTGCACTCTGAAGAAGGTTCTCATCAAGGATTTGCCTGTATTTGATGCCATTCATTCTTCCCTCTATCCTTACAAGTCTCCCAGTCCCTGCCGCTGAAAAGCATCCTGACAGCATGATGCTGCCACCACCGTGCTTCATGGTAGGGATGGTGTAAGATGGGTGATGAGCTGTGCTTGGTTTCTGCCAGACATAGCACTTTGTATTCAGGCCAACGAGTTCAATTTTCGTCTCGTCAGACCACAGAATCTTTTGCTTCATTCTCTCAGCCTTTCACATGCCTTTTTGCAAACTCCAGGCTTTCTGTCATGTGTTTTTCTTTGGAGTGACTTCTGTCTGACCAATAAAGCCAGGATTTGTGAAGTGCTGCAGAGACTGTTTTCCTTCCGGCAGGTTCTCCAATTTCAACCAAGGATCTCTGTGGTTCTGTCAGTGTGGTCATTGGGTTCTTGGCCACCTCCCTGACCAAAGTCCTTCTTGCCCAGTTGCTCAGTTTGGTCAGACGGCCAACTCTAGCAAGAGTCTTGGTAGTTCCATATTCTTTCCATTTGCTAATGATGGAGCTCACTGTGTTCTTGGTAACTTCCAACACTAAAAAATGTTTCATACCCTTCTCTAGATCAATGACTCCTCGCAATTCTATCTCGGAGTTCTACGGACAGTTCCTTGGACTTCATGGTAGAATTTCTGCTCTGACATTCACCGTCAACCATGAGACCTAATATAGAAATGTGTGTTTCTTTCTAAATAATGTCCAATCAATTGAATTGGCCACAAGTGGACTCCAATGAAGTTAGAGAAATATCTCAAGGATGATCAAAGTAAATTGGATGCACCTGAGTTCAATTTGGAGTGTCATATCAAAGGGGTTGAATAATTATTGATGCAAGGCATTTCAGCTTTTCATTTTTCATTCATTTGTAAAAATTTCTAAAAACATGTTTTCACTTTGTCATTAATGGGGTATTTTATGTAAATTGGTGACAATTTTTTAAAAAATTTATATTCAGGCTGTAACAGAACAAAATTTGACAAAAGTCGAGGGGTATGCATACTTTCTTACGGCACTGTATATTACATGCACAGCCATTGTTAGGATCGTACAACCCATGCAATTGCATTGGGCCTTGAGATGACAAAGGGCCCCCACATGCCCGATCATGGTTCACAATCTTTCGAGAGGGGCACCTGAGGGTGGAGTCTCACTTTGCCGATAAAACATATCAACTTGTGAGTGGTGATAACTGATACACACAGCGCAAAGGGAATGCTCTAAACTTAAGGAAAGAAAGCACCGTCACATAATGACTCGATTTAAAAAAAACATTTTCCCCGATGTTTAACTGGACAGAATTATTACAAAATGATGGGGTGAGGTGAGGCAAGTAGAGAAAGCGAGTGGAATAATAACTTTGTTTAACATATACAAATACAACAATAATCACAATAAAATTTGTGTAATTCCTAATGTTAATACATATCGATATTGTTCAACAAATCCATACTACAATTTATTGTATGATCACAAACACCCCTCATATCATGAGGAAATGGGCTAACCCATGCGCACAGTGGGACGTTGCTGTTTTCAAAATCAAAGCACCTGTCCCAAGGATGAAACAAAACTACCCAGTGGTGCTAAAAAGCGAAAATAGTAACAAAAGGGGAAAACGGTTGAAAATCTCCCGAAATTAACTTTTTTCATTACACAAGAGGCATAACTAGAAAAGGGTCCTAAGCCAGCTGGCACATGTGCTGGGGTGTATTCCATTACCAATCAGCTTGTAGAGCACTCGCCAAGTGGCATAAGCACTCAAACAAGCAGTCCAACAAAACAGTTCAAAAGGAATGGCTGGCTAGATAAGCAATAGCAAGCTGATTGGTAATGGAAAATAACCCATGGATCAGCTTTTTGCTTGTTTGTGTTTGCGGCTGGAGGTGAGAATAGGAGGTTACTGTTATTCCAATCACATGAAATAATTTGAAATTTCTCTACGGGAGCGGCCAGGGGAGATCATGTTATTACCTCCACCACCGAAGGTGAAGGAGGTTATATTTTCACCCGTCTGTTTTTTTTTTTATTATTTTTTTTTTGCATACACTGTCGAGGCTCATATGAAAACTAACACACAGAAATGCACAAGCGGAGAAGGAGACAAGAGGGACATGAGAGGGAAGGAAAAAAAACTGTGTGGAGCAGAGACATTAAATGTGTGGATGGGAGAGGGATGGGGCGGAGTACACGGGTAAACAAGATGGACATGACAGGGACTTGGGACTTTCAGGTCCTTACAAGACAGGGACTATGAGGAAGGAAAGCAGGAAATTTGAAGGAGGTGGGTTTAGGGTGGATTAGTGGGGGTAGAAAAGATCATGGCTTTGGATAGGGAATATAAGAGATGGTGGGAAACAGCTGTTTTGAAGACCTGGTGGGAAGAGTGGGATAGAAGAGAGTGTGGGAGTTTGTTCCAAAG
The DNA here is from genome assembly GCF_056783735.1 of Eptatretus burgeri. Taxonomy (NCBI): domain Eukaryota; kingdom Metazoa; phylum Chordata; class Myxini; order Myxiniformes; family Myxinidae; genus Eptatretus; species Eptatretus burgeri. Next base: position 63,065,985 of record NC_140969.1, read on the forward strand.
GCAGGAAAAAAAGTGGAATGAAAGAGTGAAGGTGAGCAGTGATTCTTGATTTTGGTAGTTTTACCAGAAGGGGGTTACTGGCAGACCTTGAGAGCACCCTGCGGAAATATACGTGGACGTATCTCAGACATAGCGGGGGGGGTGAGGCCGGAGGGGAGACGGTAGAAGACAGAAAGACCAGTGACCTGCCTGCGGTGAGAGAATGAGAGACCAAAAGACTCGGCCTCATCGCGGGAAATACCAATGATCCTAAATGCCTCGGTTTACACAGCGTGAAGCCAAGAAAGGTGAGAGGTGGGAACACCAGCCCAGAGGGGAGAGCAGTACTCCATCAGACTGTGAGCGAAACCTTTGTATGTTTGTTTGTTTGTCTGTCTGTCTGTCTGTCTGTGTACAGGATATCCTAAAAAGTTATGGACTGATCCAGATGAAATTTGGGGGGAAAGTTAGGTGTGTGACAAGGCCGAACTGATAAGGTTTTGGTGAAAATCTGGATCTGGCTACTCATATTTTTTAAATGATTCTTCACCATTGAGAGATGGGATCAAAAATGATATATAGCATGATATTTCAAAAATGTATTGGGCCTGATATGTTCTCATGGATCAAGCATTTCAGGGTGGAGGTATGCGCTCTACCAAGTGCCCTTCTCATTAGTAATATACTATCATCAACATTCTGAGGTGTCCTTGAAAATATTCCATGATATGGGAGAACGACACTCAATCTGAACATTGTATAATACAGTCATCCCCCGTTTATCGCGGGGGTTACGTTCCAACCCCCCCCCCCCCCGTGAGAAGTGAAAATCCTTAATGAATGCACGCCTCCCCCAAAAATGCCTATTTTTTTATAAACGCGGTGTATAAACACGATTGGGTTTGATTTATATCGAGTGCATAATAAACGCTGGGTGGTGTATTAACACGATTGGGTTTTATTTATATCGAGTGATTATTAAACGCTGGGTGGTGTGTAAACACGATTGGGTTTGATTTATATCGAGTGAATATTAAACGCTGGGCGGTGTGTAAACACGATTAGGTTTGATTTATAGCGAGTGAATATTTAACACTGGGCGGTGTATAAACACGATTGGGTTTGATTTATAGCGAGTGAATATTAAACGCTGGGCGGTGTATAAACACGATTGGGTTTAATTTATAGCGAGTGAATATTAAACGCTGGGCGGTGTATAAACACGATTGGATTTGATTTATATCGAGTGAAAATAAACCTTCCTCTGGCGCTTCGGTTCCTTTCCAGAAGCCTTAGAAGGTGCAAGGCGTTTGGGCGGCATCGTGGGGCTTGGAGAAAAAACGTAGAAAATATTCGAAGTTCACAAGCGAAACTTTGTCTTGTGCGTTGTGTGATTGGTCGAGCGCCACGCATTATAATTTATTGCTTAAATAATTTATATTTTATATATTATTACCGCGATATACCGGGGGAATCCGCAGAAAAAAATATTTCGGTTCCAACGGAAAAGCCGCGATGAAGCGGGGGCGCGATCGGTGAACCGCGATATTGCAGGGGATTACTGCACATCTTTCCAATGCAGAAAAAGGCAATAAAACGGAAATTCCTCTGGATTTTTTTGCAATCGAGGCTAAACCAGCATAGGCAAAGTGATTGTAAATAAAACAGTCCTCTCACTCATGAGTCGTGATTCAATTAAGTGTTAAGAAGCATCACCCATAATACTCTCTCTCCCACTACCACTGGGACCGGTGCTACACTGTACACATTTACAAATATAATTATCATCGCCCCACCTTCGGAACTCATGGTGAGGTATGCAAATGAAGCTGTTATAGCCTTTGTCATAGTCCCCTTAAGGCCCGGTCACACCTTGACGTTTTAGCCAACCTATGCCGATTTTTGAATTTTTTTTTCTAAAACGCTGGCACACGTTGAATACGTTATGGGTAAGTTTTGATAACATTGAGAGCACGCTGAAAAACACTGCCATACGTCGTTGTACGTTGGCTTTAAACGTTGTACTTTTTGGTTGTCCTCAAATTTTTTCATGCTTGAAATTTCACGACGTATGCCGGCGTATGACTCACACGTTCCGCTACACTGGCCACAGGTTGTAAGCACGGTCTGCGATCGTTGACAGACGTCAACACATGCTACTTGTAAGTTAATCATAAGTTGAGACACGCCGAGGTAATGTTTAGCGTACCCGAAACTTATTTCCAACCTATGATTAACGTGTTGTTGGCACGTTACACGATCGTTGCCACACGTCGACAGACGTTACTTTTAAGTTACTCATAGGCTGAAAGACGTCGGTATAATAGATCGTCTTTGTGTCAGCGTCCACGGCCACGGCCAGGACACTTATTTGCAGCATTCTTCAAACTTTTCTTCGGCATGACGAGGATGTTCACACTTCGATGTCTAGCTTGGCTATGATTCCAATTGTCCATCGGCAGCATCTATTTAAAATAGTCGAGTTTGAGCGTTTTAACACGTTCAGAAGAAACGCTTCAAATTTCT
>NC_140969.1:63080989-63095989 GCF_056783735.1 Eptatretus burgeri
AGGGATGTCGCTCCCTGAGGCAGGTGAAAAACAGCTACCCTGTTATTATGAGATATGTGTATCAGTGCCCTCGCCCAGACGGATCAAGAGGGTGAATCGTTAATCGCTCTTGATGGTTCTTTGAGAGCTCTTTTGTGCGTCTCAATCAGACAAATTAGAAGGTAGAAACAGAAATGAAACATCATGTAAATCCGTATGTAGGCCACTGCATCTGAAGGAACTCTTGCCACTGTTCACCCTTAGAGCCTCACTTCAGTGCAACTTGTCCTGCTACGTCCCTCGGATCAAGCAGTCAGGCCTGCTCTTCTGGTCCCTCGTTCAGTTCCCTGGGTGCAAGTTAGCCTCAATCTCTTTTTCCATTGTATTGAAATTGCCTTTTTCCATTTTCTATTTGCATTGCCTTTTCTATTGAAACAATGTCTGCCTATTATCAGGATTTGCCATAAATTTGGGGTATTTTTTTTCACAGGTCACAAACCGCAAGGAACCTATCGCCCTTTTTTCCCATTGAAACAATGCACAACATTTGACATTCGCAACCTTTTCCAGGAACGTATCCCCCATGAATAGCAGGGTCTGACAGAATCGTGTATTTATTCTCATATTGAATGTTTTGAAGAAGCACGGTCATTAAATGTCATTATAAATATGTCATTATTCTTCCAGCAAGAAATGTGAAACCCACCCCAGTGTATGTCTAAAAAAATAAAAATAAAATATTACATCATGTTTCATCTTTATTTCATGTTTTACCTTTGGTTTTGCTGTTAAATGTACTTTGGAAGTGTTTGCCAACAGATCATAGTTTGGACTGGAGAACAAAGTCCAGACTATCTGGGCCTCTAACATCATTGGCTCTGCCGTGTCAGGGGTCATGCAAGGCCGTCACCCAATAGTGAGCGAGTGGGGAGGGGTGAAGTGCGTCATGGCTTGAGGTGGGGCCAGACTTAATAAAAGTGCACAGCCTGGCAGAAATGGGAGATGCCTGAGACCAACACCAAGAGGGTGTGCTGATAGTGAATCGAGCTTGATCTTTGGCTCATCATGTTTGCAAATGACAGTTTCATCTGTTGGCTGGCAGGAAAATCTGTTTGAGATAGAGATTGGCCATGGTTTTGATCTGCTAAAAGTTTGGTATCACACAGACATTTGGTTCCTTGACCAAAATATAAGATCTGTCCCATGTTTTCCTTGGTGCATCACTCGCCCAGCACAGAGATTTAAATCGGCACGGAAACATGACACTGAGCATGGGACCCAACTGGAGATCTCTGCGCTGGGTGTCTGACGTGGTCACTACACGCCTCACCGGGTTGAACCCCGTGTACCGTTAAAGTATGTTTGTATGTATGTGTACACACACTCACCCTGCAAATGTTGATTCTGATTCAGTGCACAAAATTCACTTTATTCATGCATAATGTTCCGTGATTAGTGATTGTTTGAATGATATTTTCAAGGAAAGTTGATTTTATTGCTTGGTTGGAAGAAAGTCAAGATAAGGTGGGAAGGAATGTGAGAAAAGGAAGGTTGGAAGGTGAGAGTAGATGGGAGAAAAAGGTGGAGAGGATGTCGTCAGAATTAATGGGAGAAAAAGGTTGAGAGGATGTCGTCAGAATTAATGAGAGAGAATGAAAGAAAGGTTTGGAGAAGATATTTGTGTCGGGAGGAATGGAATGGAAGCTGGGAGTAGATGAGATTACCTTTTGAGGACCACAAGCATCGTTAAAGTAATTTTCAGACACTAGTCCAATTTTATTATCAGTTTGGCTAACTTTCAAATTTTTAAATTGAAATTCAAGAGTATGCATGACGAAAAATACATGTTTTTCGAAAAAATAACAAAACAAGAATGATGTCATGCATAGCACGGTACTTGTGAAATCCGGAAAACAAATTTGACCTCAAAAATAATTGGTGGTTCATCTCTTCTAGATCTGATTTTGACAAATTTCCCTGAAAATATCTGCTGTTATTCCTCCGGTCAAATCGGTATTTCTAACCACATGCTTGTCAAAGTAGACATCTCTCTGGCTGTTACTAGAAAACCACCTCAGCGCCGTCGAGTCTGGCATTTCACTCAGACTGACTGGCAAGGTCTTCAAGCAGCCATCAAACTTCTAGACTGGTCTCTCATTGCTACTTTCTCCAACATCAACTCATCCTGGGAATCTTTCAAAGAAACTTGCTCTCTCTCATGCACAGATTTATCCCCTCTCGTCTTCAGTTGGCCGACGCTTCCTCCCACCCATGGTTTACTGAAGCTTGTGGTGAGGATGTTATCCTGAAAAAACTTGCCTTTGCCTCATGGAAAGCAAACCCAACTGAGGGTAATCTCAGTTCCTTCCACAAAGCTCAGAACAAGTGTGTGTCTACCTTCAGGAGAGCCAGAAAACAACATATTTCTAATCTCATGTCTGAACTCTCAAACCACGAACCCTCCTCCAAATCCTGCTGGTGTCTAATCAAATCTGTTTCTAGGGTATGTTCCCCCTCCATCCCCTCCCTTACCTCAAATGGCTGCACAGCTGATACCGCACGTGAAAAGGCTGAATGCCTAAACTCGGTGCTTGCTTCTAAATATTGTGTCCAAAACCCTTTGCTTTCTTTACCCACCTTACCCAGTCACACCCAACTGTCCCTGGACTCTGTGTCCTTTTCTTCTGACAAAGTGGAGAGCTTGCTGTCAAACGTTGCCTCAGATTCTGCAACCGGTCCAGACGGCATCACCCCACGTGTCCTAACAACCTACTCTTCTGCTCTTGCTCACCCTCTCTCTGTTCTATTCACCCTCTCATTTGCTCAAGGTCATCTGCCATCTGCTTGGAAATTAGCAAACATTACAGCACTGCATAAAAAGGTGCAAAACAGATCCCTGCAACGACAGACCAATCATCTTTCTCCCAATCATCAGCAAGGTTATGGAATCCATAATTGCTTCAGACATTCAATCCTTCCTCTTCTCCAATGGCTTGATTTCCAATCATCAATTTGGTTTCAGACCAGATCACTCTTCCCTGGATATGCTGCTTCTGCTCTCCCAACAATGGATGGAGGTCCTCAATGTCAGACATGAAATCAGAGCCATGTCCCCTGACATGTAGCATGCTTTTGACACAGTCTGGCACCCTGCCCTACTCACCAAACTCTCTTCCGATGGTATCCAAGGCAATCTCCACTCATGACTCATCCACTTCCTCAACCGTCACAGCTAATGTGTGGCCCTAAATAGAGTTCTCTCACCCCCTCTTCCTATCCAGGCCGGAGTTCTTCAAGTCAGCATTCTGGGCCCTGTTCTTTTTCTGGCTTTCATCAATGATCTCTCCGACTCTCTGGAAAATCCTCTTTATCTCTTTGCTGATGACTCCACCCTCTGCCGTACCATCTCTCATCCCTCAGACCGGCAAGCAGCAGCTTCTTCACTCTCTGCAGATCTGGAGAAAATCACAAACTGGTCCAACACATGGAACATGTCTTTCAATCCTGACAAATCTCACACTCTCACCATGTCTCTCCGAAAGGACCGCTTAAAATCCCCCCTCCTCCCCCCCCATCTACTTTCTCAACAATCCTTTGGAAGAAGTCCTTTCATTCAAGCTTCTGGGTCTCACTATCTGCCCTGATCTTTCTGGGAAAGCCACATTTCCAACCTGGCCTCCAAAGCCAGTCGCCGACTGGGAATCCTCCGTCGTGTAAACTCCTTCCTCGGCCCACCTGAGCTCCTGACCACATACAAAGCTTTCTTCTACAGCCTGATGGAGTATTGGGCTCCCCTCTGGGCTGGTGCTCCTGCCTCTCACCTTCTTGGCTTCACGCTGTGGAAACCTAGGCATTTAGGATCATTGGTATCTCCCGCGGTGAGGATGAGTCTTTGGGCCTCTCACTCTGTCACCGCAGGCAGGTCGGTGGTCTTTCTGTCTTCTATGTCTCCTCTTTGGTTTTGCCCTCCTGCTCTGTCTGTGATATGTCCCACCTATATTTCCACAGGGCGCTCAAGGTCCGCCAGCAACCCCCTTCTGGTAAAACTACCAAAATCAGGAATCGCTGTTCACCTTCACTCTTTCATTCCTCTGTTTTCCTGCCTTTGGAATAAACTCCCACACACTCTTCAATCCATTTCTTCCCACCAGGCCTTCAAAACAGCTGTTCACCACCACCTCTTGTCTTCCCCCATCCAAAACCCCGATCTTTTCTACTGCCGTTAATCCACCCCAAACCCACCTCCCTCAAATTCCCTGCTTTCCTTCCTGAAAGTCCCTGTCGTGTCCATCTTGTATACCCCGTGTTCCCCGCCCCCATCCCTCTCCCTTCCACAGATCTCTGAATATCTCTGTTCCCCATTGTTTTGTCCTTCCCTCTCCTGCCCCTCTTGTCTCATGCCCCCTTGCTGTGTTGTGTGTTCGCTCTCATACGAGCCTTGACAATGTATACAAAAAAAAATTACCAAATTTGCAAATACTCTTCAAATTTCAAGTCAATTGGATTAAAATTGACAATTTTAGAAATATGGCCTATGATGTTGACGTTTTGGCCTATCTTGACCTAAAAAATACTTGTTTGTTGAATTCAATGACCTGAAATGAAAATCCTCTTCAAACTTCAAGTCAATGGGATGAAAATTGAGGATTTTATAAATTGCTCCTAAGTTGTTTACCTTTGGCCTATGTTGACCTCAAAAATAATTGGGGATTAAATGCAGTGTCCTGACATGCAAATCCTCTTTAAAATTCAAGTCAATAGGATGAAAATTGAGGATTTTATGAATCTGGTCTATGTTGACCTTTTGGCCTATGTTGACCTCAAACATTATTTGTGGTTGAATTCAATGACTTGATTTACAAATCCTCTTCAAATTTTAAGTAAATTGGATGAAAATTGACAATTTTAGAAACTTGGCTTATGTTGTCCTTTTGACCTATAGACCTCAAAAATAACTGGTGGTTGAATTCAGTGACTTGATATGCAAGTCCTGTTCAAATTTCAAGTGGTGGATGAAAATTGATGATTTTAGAAATTTGACAAAGTTGGTGTCCTTTGGCCTATGTTGACCTTTTGACCTCAAAATCAATAGGCTTCTTGCTTGTGATGAACTCTACCATGTGGTGACGTTTCCTGAAGATTGGTTTAAAATTATGCCCTCTAGGCGATTGATATGCATACAAACAAACAGACAGACAAAATACCACACAAGACTAACCAATATACTTGAAAAAAAATTTCGATTTTCGCAAGTAAAAAAAAATAAACGATGGAAATGACAAAAGCTTTTAACCAGTGTTCGCTCCACTATTTCCCAATGCAAAAACATAAAGTAATCTAGAATTCCAAGGAAAATATCAAAGATGCATCCATTTAAAGTTTAAGGTCATATGTGTCCTTTGGTCATTGAAGATTTAAATGGACAGAAAGATCAAGTGTCCTGCATAATGGTCATCATTGTCGCTTTTATGCAGTGCCTGGCTACAGGTTCACGTCACTTCTTGCAGGGGTGTGACAGTGCTGCTGATGTTGCGCTCCTTGTAGGGTAGAGCAGGAATTTGGAATTTGTTCAGGATTCTGGTGATAGCTCACTTCTTTTTCGTGAAGGACACTGTAGGATCTTTAACATCCACTAACTAATGTTGGCAGACAGGACGCTCAGTTTAACATCCATTCGAGTGATGGCACACACATTGATGTATTGGTCTGCCGCGAGACACCAGATTGATAGATTATAGCTGGGTCATGATTCAAATCCAGACAAGACATCTCAAGGATGAATGCTCATACCTCTCAGTTATAATGCTAGCCATGTATAATGGTTAAATACCTGCTGGAGTACAAACCCCCAAAAAATGGTTTTGTGAACCTGAGTGAAATAAAAATGGACATCACCACGACACAAAGGAAACTATGATTTTCTGAATTTATCTTCCATATGACATTGCAGTTTGTTTCTATAATATGTACAAATAATTATCCCCACACTTTTTGAAAAAAACGAGGAGTTACTGTAGTTGACTCCATCTCTGTCCGGCTGTCTGTTTGTCTGTCTGTGTCCATCTGCCATGCTATCTCCTCTTGGACAGTTGTGCATAAATTCACCAAACTTGGTAGTTGGGATCACCACATGACAAGAAGGTGCAAGAGTAGTATAATGTTTGGCACCACCCCTTGGGGAGTGGTCACAAGGTCAAACACCGAAAAATACAATTACTGGCACAAGTTGAAACATTTTTAGCTGAAGCTTTTTATATGCAATCAACATCGGGGGACGCATGAAATATGTAACGATTTTTTGGATTTGACCAAGTTCATGCCCCAGGAGGTGGGGACTTGGGTTAATGGATTAAAACGGAAAAAAAAAATTTTAACTCAAAATTTGATATGTCATTCCTGGTGGAACTTTGCATTAGGTGGGAAGCGTGGTGATTTGCGATGGTGTGCCATTGACTTCACTCTCGTTAAATTTTAAAGTTGAACAAGGAATTTATAAGCACCCTGTAAAAGAAACGAGAGAAAGGAAATCAAAAATTAAACTGAATGCAAAAATGTCTGCATGTTTTGGGCTTTTTTTTCATGCAAATGTTTTGGAAAGAAGGGTAGATCGTCCACATATTTTTCATTGATTCTTCACTTCATCTACATGTTGTACCACAAAAGGTAATTGAATAACACCTCTGGGAAACTAGATTTGTTGATGTATTGGTTGAAGCATCCACTCCGAGTTTGGGATTAAAATGATAAGTGCTGCTTCATTGCTTGACACTCGGCATTTAAATATGATGCAGCACGGATAATTAATCAACCATCGGTTACCAACCATTGTGCTGGCTTTATGGGCCAAGTGGTCTCCTACGTTGCATTCTCATCTGAGGAAACCCATATTATTATAACACAAAGTGTCCTCATTGTACACCATTACTGCACCTCCCACTGGAAGGAATGGCAATGCATCACATGCTTGGGATGTGGAAGAGCACCTTGACGTTGCGTTCGGTCCAAGGAAATGCAAACAGAGATGCAGCTGTTTGCTGACCCGATACAGACACTCTCATGGAGCTTGCTGATGCTTTCCGTGAAAATAATCTGACTTTATTTTGGCCATTTGACGAAGCAATAATTCCTCAAGTCATGTAATTCTGTTCTTGCTTGCTTCATTCCTGTCAAAACATCTTGATTATTTTGCCACATAATGGCAAATGGTATGCCACTTAAAGTTGTAATCACCTGGACGTCTTTAAAACACACAAGATAATTACCTTTGCCCAATAGGAAATGCTGTGTTGAATTTTTTTTTTAATGCATTCCTGGATAACATGTTTCTTGGAGAGAAACAGAATCCAAGAAATACTTTTTGAATCTGAGATGAGCTGTATTTTTCATTGGCTCCAAATATGCAACATTGCTTTTCAAGATAAACTCAATGCCAATCATGTTTGTCTCCCATAACTGCAAAATGTTAATAAAGGAAAGTTAATTTATCAGTTTGGAGAAAAACTGAGCTTTGCATTATAGGCCAAAAGAATAGCCCAAGGCTGCACTGTCGCTCTCATGAAAATCTCATCTTTGGTTAGGTAACTTGCATAATGTCTGGCTGTCGAGAGCTCACACGGGGAAAGTGCCTGGGTCATTGTTTAGTCAGTATTTGGTTGATTGTTAATAAGTGGCAAATCAGTTCTTAACAGCGGCATGCATTTGTCAATATTGCATTGTGTCCATGTGTGTGTCGAAATGGTTTTATTTGCACGCAAAGCTTGTCCAGCTATCGTCCATGCACGCACTCCACACTTGACTTTGCACTCAGGCTGGCGATGAAAATCTCCATGCGTTTGGACCTGCAGACCTGAAGGACATGCACTCATTTCAAGTTATCTACTTCTTGAGCGAGTTATTGCAGGCTCAAGAAGAACAAACACCGGTGTGTGAAATGCTCTAAAGCACAAAAACCATTGATGTAAGAATGGAGTTAAAGTGAATGAATTGAAATGGATATTGATCCCTTCAGAGACATGCAGAATATCTTCTTGGAATTGAACTTATAAAATTACCTTTTTAAAATATATATCCTTCCTGTACCCCACTCTTGCATTGTCCTGCGTGCAGCCCCCATTCTCTTTGAAACACGTGCAAATGATGCAGCAGGCGTACAACTTGAATGATGTCACCAACTATGAAATTCGCTTCCGGTGAGTTTTCAAAAATCACATAATTTACTTTTTCAACAACTATGGTTTAAGGATAAACAGTCTTTTTTTAACACTCCAAATATGGGGCAGAATTTGGATGATGAATGGTTAGGTTGGAGATGCAAGTGTTTTGTTGTTAGATCAAAGCATTTGGAAGGGTTGCACATGCTGACCTGATGTTTCTTGGTGTCAGTTGTCCAAATGCAAAACTGTGCATAATATCTCGTGCGGTATTGATGAGGTCATGTACACTGCTCTCCATTCATTTGCTGCTGCTATTGTATTGTGAAGGTGAAGATGGCTTACTCTACTGTCCCTCCATTTTTATTATTTTCCAGTTCCACACTGTACAAAACACAGTGTGCACAATGACACAGTTTGTGCAATGGCACACGTGCGATACACTTTATACGGCATGAATTGTGTCTAAGTTGGAGATGTCCGATTGTTTTGCATGGGAATGTAGAGTTAGTCATGTATACGGTAGTTAGAAAGAAAAGGGGTTTACTGATAGTGATAGTGTCTGAAGGTTGTCAGGAATGTGGAGATGACACAGGCCTGATGGCCCAAGTGGCCTCCTGCATTTTTATTGTGTGCTTTGTCATAGAGGTGCAGAAAATATAATCATTTATTTATTCTCGAGTCAGGGGAATTTTTTAGTAGCACTGCCTTTTCATAAGCAACATTTTAGTACTCCACCCAAGTTGCTTGAGGGCGTTATGAATCGCCCATAATATACACTTGTGTCACAGATCGACCAGACCAGGCAAAAAAGGTAGATCCAAATGGAAAGGGGATGGGGATGGGATCAGTGAGGGGATGGCTGGGTTGGTACACATGAGACCTCAGGCAGTACCTACCTCAATCTACAGTCATTTTTAAAATACCACATATTGCATCTTTTTTCCATCAGAAATTGCAAGTTGTACCTTATGATTTAACCAAGGTATACTTTTAACATTGAAAAAAGTGATCAAAAAGCATGTTGAACAAAGGCAGATCATGGTACAGCACTTTTTATGACCATTTAATGTGTGATCACCATGTAGCTTCAATATTATCAACTCATGTAAAGCCCATAAAAAATTATGTAGCCAAGAGTATCCCTCCCCCCCAACCCCTTCCAAATCACCACCACCATGGCACAGTTGTAAAGAATATAACTTGCAGCCTTGTGGATTTACTTTTTTTTCATGAAGAAAAGTATGCTTATTTTCGAAACATATTTATTATCAGTGATAACGTAATTTCAAATGACTGAGTAAAATTACCCAGCCATGTGTATTTTTACTGTAAATAAAAATTCCCGACGTCTCACCTCGAGCATTATAGTTGTGAAAACAACCAGAATAGTCATGCAATCAACTCCAATTGAGATGCTTGTCGTAAAAGTTTGGACGGCATATATTCACCTTTCCTGAATGGAAATAAAATGGCGGATGGCGCTCAGACTGACATTGCATGTGCTCCCTTTCAGTGACGAATACGATGTCACTTCTGTGAACGTGAGGTCACTTCCTGCATGGCAGAGAAATAAATACATAGGCCTTTTATTTATTTTGATAAAATTACGGTTGGAGCTTGCAAAATATTTTGAAAACCAGAATAAAGGTTGTTGGAGAACATTGCACAAAGGGAGAATATTTTGGGCAACACTGATATTGAAGATAATTTGGATAATTATTGATTGTTTACTTTCTGGACTGGCAGGGTGGCTTAAAGGTATGCACACTTACCTCAAAGCTGTCTATCCTGGGTTTGAAACCCGACGCAGCTATAAACTGTCATCGCGGTGTTTCACAGGCAGGGTGATTCAAAGGGTGTGCCATCCTTCATATAGACATTAAAACAGGATGTGCTCCCCCCTAGAGGGGGAGCACATCTACCGAGATTAGTTGGTGGACGTTGAAGATACCACGGTGTCCTTTGCGAAGAGAAGGCGAGCTATCGCCGTCACCATGGCCAAATTATAAATTCCTGCTCTAACTAATCAGTCGAACGTCAGGCTGATCCAGCCGGTTCATGAAAGACTTGGGCCAAAAACTTTCCATGGCCAACCCCACAAGAACTTGGGAATAATTGTCTTCACTGGTGTGGGTTCAATCCTCATGGCTGCCAGTTAGTGGCAATTTATGTACCCTGCAACCGTCGTGGTGATCTGTCCAGCATTGATTCTTAGCCACATAAACGTTCATGATCTGTCGTGAGCACCAATATGCTGTGTCGAGATTGTGGGCCTCCACCCTCACTTTTCACGAGCTCATCTCAAACTACTCAGCACCCTATAACCTCAAACCTCAACTTTTCTTTTATCGAATCCTGAGTGTTATTCACTGTTCGTTAACACAATGCTTGAAAGATTCTTCAACACATTGAATATACAATACATAGGCACATCATCGGGTTACTCAAAACAGCTAAATCTCCAAAGCAAGACGGCGTGCACATTTGCACACTCAAATGCGATCTTGAAAGTTTTAATTGATCAACTGGAAACACGTTTTCAAATCATCTGGAGAAATGTTATGGTCCCAGTGAAATTTCAAGGATACATTGATCATCACAGACTATAAACATAATGTTGTATAAAAGCAATTGTGGGAATTGCCACAGGATTTTGGTGTTTTGCATTGCTGGCAGAAAAAAAACCCATGCTGTTAGTTGAATCTTGAATGCAGACTTCAGCAAATTGCTCACCAATGGTTTCCTGAAAGACATTATAGGTTCGGAGGAAAATGTTGCGTAAATCACTTGGGATTTGTCATTTTCCAGCGAAAGTAACAATGTACTCTTAAAATGTATCACATAATATTCTGTACAGTATTCGAACCCAAAACTTAAGAATTTTGTCAAATCGATCGCTATTTTGTCTATTATATGTCAGTTACATTGATATGCAATTCCTTTGCCAAACATTTAAACCGAGTCCACCGCTTTTTGGAATATTGGGTAAAATGTAGAATACAAAGTATGGCCCATACCGTTCACCAGTAATGACTGTTTTAGCCAGACGTTGTGGTTTACATCGTTGCTTATTTGCCATTATAAAAAAAAATAATTCAAAGTTATGCAAGGAAACAGACCATGTGGAAGGGGGAAGGAGTGAGTGAACGTTTAGCCATTCATATTTGCACCTCAGCATTCGCACCTATTGCAAGTAAATTGTGAGAGTAGAAAAGGGATGGGTGGGTTCATTATTATTATTATTATTATTATTATTATTATTATTATTATTATCATTATTATTATTACGAGGGTCCCTAAGGGAACCAATTTTATTCTGTTTATAAGCCTGTCCCCCACACAGCGGGAGACAAGTGTTTTGCAATCACTTTGTGTGTGCGTGCGTACATGCATGTGTGTGTGCGCTCTTGTTTTTTTTTGTGTGTGTGTTTATCTTCGTTTGTTTTTGTGGGTGTGACACAATTGTGAGGAACAGTTGTGTGTTAAAAAAACATGTGTGTTTGTTTGTTTTTAAACCATTTTAGCCTTTTTATTTTTTGTTTTTACCCATATTTCGTTTCCTTTGTCTTTTTTTTTAACCATTTTATGTGTTCTTTTACCTCCTACAGACTGGGTTGTTCATCAATGTGTGTATCGGCCCTACGATGGACGTTAAACTGGGTGTCCCAACTTCCTACAGTGAATGGACGTTAAAAATCCCCATGGTATCCTTCATGAAGAGTGGGGGAGCTATCTCCGGCACTATAGCCAAATTATGAATTCCTGCCCGAACTACTGCTGGGAAGGCAATGACAAACCACCTAATATTTCACCCTGGCTCATGAAGCTGCGTTAGTGACACAGACGCTCGGTAACGATTATGGTACATCAAATAATAGTTACAACTGAAGAGGGAAATCGGAAAAAAAAAATGAAAAGGAAATTTAAGCCATTTAAAAAAGATATAGCATGGACATAAAAAGAGAGGAGAGAGGGGATAGGGAGAGGGGATGAAGCAGGGGAGGGGGAGATAGGGGTTGGGACATGAGAGAGGGGAGGGAGAAAGTGGGTGGGGAGAAAAGGGAGTGGTGGAGGAAGGGGAGTGGGGGGAGGGGTGGAGACAAAGAGGAGTGTGGGAGGGAGGGTAGAAAGGGGAAGGGGACGGAGGGGGTTTTGAGAGAGAGGAGGGGAAATAGGGGAGGGAGAGAGAGAAGGGGAAAGTTGGGATGGAGAGAGAGAGGAAGGGAAAGAGGTGAGGGAGAGGGAGGGAGAGAGAAGGGGGATACGTAGGATGGGGGGAGGGAGAGGAAGAAGTTTCCTTCTGTATCTATCCTGTCCACCCCATTCCTCCTGACCACATTGCCCAATTTCCTCTCTATTTTGTCCTTCAACTCCACTGTTGGTTTCCCCCACCCTCTCACAACTGTTCCTTTTGTCATGTTGCACCCTGATGTGTTGAGTGTTCTCGCTCTTCCACGAGCCTTGAATCTGTATCCAAATAAGTCATAGGTTGGTAACCATTGCACAGGCTTCCTGGGCCGAATGGTCTCTTTCTGTGTTGAAGTTCCTTGGAAGGGAAGTCATCTATTATATATTGTGAACCATGGTATCTGTCCGTGTGTTTGTCTGTCCACCGTTCACAGTGGCTGCTCCTCACGCTGCATTTGAAAAGCTCAACGTTCACTTTTGAAATGACAGAACAGGCAAGAGAAATGTTGATGTCAACTTTTGTTTCAGAACCAGGATATTTTGCCCTCTTTTTAGACAAATCCAAGCCCCGCTGCATTATGTTTCACCACAAAAAATGCATTAGAATTCCCATGTTTTAAACGTATGCCATGTTAAGATGTATGAAGCAGCTTGATACATCCTTACTTCCACCACGGCATGGCATTCTCATTACAAAACTAAAGGGGGAGCACTCGGTAGAGTGCAAAACCTCCGCCGCCAATACTGCTGGGTCACTTAAATGAACCTGATATCCTATTCATTGTAGGTCAAAACGGATCAGACTCTACCGAACCACGATTGAATAAACTAAACGAGATCAACGCGCATAAAGAAATGCCAAAAAAAAAATCGAAATTTTTTTGAAAAAAAAGGTGCAAAATTTGTTTTTTTTTTCTCTAACAAATTTTTTTTGGGGGTTGGAAATCACTTAAAACATGTAGAAATGCAAAAACAAAAATTCAAATATTTTTCAAAATGGCCGCCATAGCGGCCATATTGGACTTTGGACCAAGTCCAAATTCTAATGGCATGATCCTTGGACCATACCTAATCCCCCCACCAAGTTTCGTCGAAATCCGTCCAGGAGTTTTTCCGTAATACTGTTCACAAACAAACAAACAAACAAACAGACAGGGGTGAAAACAGTAACCTCCGTCCATCTTCGATGGCGGAGGTTAATAAATAACAAAAACAATGATAACATTGTAACAAGGCATATTAATTAATACTCACAATATTTACAATACCAGCAATAGTCGTATCACATGGCAACAATAATAATAATAATTAATAACGAACATATAATCCCTGCGCTGGCCCAAGCACATCTGGGCTTGGTGAAAGGCAAGCTAATGCTCAAGCAGTACAGCAGGCAGGTATGCAACACTGCTGTGAAGACCAATGAAAATTTGGTCCAACGGGCCCACAAGTTATTTAAATTGATCGATTAACTTGAACTTTTCCCGTCACTGGGGACAGAAACTTTTTCTGGCTTTTCCCGTCAGTTGGGACTCTTCCTTGTTATTGTATATTATTGTGTATTAGAAGCCGCAGGAGCGACCAGCGGGGTTATGGTTTTATCCTTATTCAAACGTTTAATTCAAAATATCTCTCGAAATTACCTCACTACATAATTCAAAACACCTCACTGCACTGGAAAATATGGGGAAAGGAATACTGTACTGTAAAGGATGGGGACTTGTAATATCAACTACATCAATCATTTTGATGAAACTTGACTGCAACCTTTAGCGCCGTGATGTACCAAATTTTCTTCATGACATAAAAAAAAAAAATTTGGGTCCAAGGATGTCTACGGGGGTGGGTGTTTGCCTCCCAAAATATGTATTTGCTTTCTTCGCCGAAGCCACACACGCAACGTTGATGAAACTTGACCACAACCTTCATCACCCGTGATTCACCAAAGTTTGTTTGTTTGCTCATGCCATTTAAAGAATCGCAGTCAAAGGGGATTTACGAAGTGGGGAGTAGTTGCCCTCTAAAATAGGTGTTTGCGATAATATTGGTTCATTGGTACATTTTGCTGATTCCGTCCAACATTGACTTCCTCCTCAGTATCATTATTGTACCAGGTGAGCATCTAGGGTTATTTCCCCTATTTTTATTTTCTTGTCTTCATTTCTTATCAAAAGGATAGTCCCATTTTATGTTTGCTATGTTTCTCAAGAAGTGTTTTTCAAAGGAATCTCTTTTTTGCCTCTGATTTTGCAAGGGTTCATGTGGATGATCCATATATCAAAATCAGGGAAACTACTGTGTTGAATAGGTTCATTTTAAACTTTTCTAATATGTCCCTCATTTTCCATAGTGACTTTAAAGAACAGTACGAGAAATGCCCGCTTCCTCGGGGAGCAGCCCTGCGGTGTGGGGGGGGGGTCAGGGGGGGTAGATAGTGGAATGGGTGGAGGGGTAGTAGGGGAGGTGGCTCAACTGAATTATGTACCATTGCTAGTAATCCCCCAAACTCTACAGCAGGAGTCAGTAAACCACTTGCACTATGCCACATGTACAAGCAGAAAGCGGGAGTCTCCTCCCCCTCGTGGATACCAGCAGTTGCAAGGAAACCCCTTTCCTGCCAAATTAATGACTCTGGGAACCCCCAGCATATATGCAAAATTTGGAAGAAATTGGCCTGGCC
>NC_140969.1:63105989-63123489 GCF_056783735.1 Eptatretus burgeri
AGGCAAGTGTCATGATGGCATTGTCATGGCAATTATAGTCATTGGAGAAAGATGGCAGTTCAACTGAAATGCAGCCAAATATCCTGATTTTTGTTGAAGATTCTCCTGTTTCTCTCTTCTTTACCTGCATGCCATGCTATTCACTCAGTGCAGAGTACATGCAGTTTATCGTAATGTTACAAGAGCTTTCTTTGTCTTTTCCAGAAGTGCTCCATGATGCTTTAATCTTCTGCTTGTGGAATTATTAAATATACGACTTTAATGAAACCCAAAACGTTACGTTTGCAGGATAAAACAACTTAAATGCATCCTGCACAAAAACTGCATCGTTTGTTTAAAAAACACAATTGTGAATCAAGTCAGTTCATTATGGATTTTGATATTTTTTTCTAATATTGAAGGCTCCAGTCATTTTCTATATAGTCCTCATTGAGGCCAGGCCTTAAATGAAACAAAAAAAAACTGAAGAAATGGAGACGTGAAGAGAAGGAAAAAAAATCTAAAGAGTTTTTGAGGAACTGGAAAACCAGCCTATTGAAAATGCTCAAGTTATAACTATGAGGAAATGCATGAGAAGGTAAAGAATTCCAGAGCTTAGTGGTGAAGGGAAAGAAACAATCATCATTGCGGCTCACGTTGATTTGCCAATAGCCACACGATAATCAAGTGACGTAGTGACTTGCCAGGTGTTTTGTGATCAAGCTAATGGCAGAGGTATACAACAGTGATGTATTTGGTATTTTCAGTTGCAGGTCTGAATGAAATATTGCTGGGTAGGGTCCTACCACTACAGGCGATCTATGGTCTGGGGAGCCTTTGGCGGGCCCCAGATGCTGCAGGTTTTCAGATGATCTCTCCTGCAACCTCAGCCATTTGAGACTATAAAATGACTTTTGATCATGCCAACATTTTGGTACTTTTTAAGAAACATAATCTGATATTTTTCAAATCTAAATTTATTTGACCACCATTTTAAATAAAATGTCTTGGAATATGGCATGAAAGCAAAGAAAGGAATGCCAAAATTAATTTTTGCATTCCAGAAATTGTGCAGTTTGTTGTTCATTTTTAACCAAACGATTGGTCTGTGTACATGTATATATTGTCTTTGAACTTGACGGATATGAAAGAGTTAATAATTCAAATTAAACATCATGGCTTTTGTTGTCATTCAATAACTTAGTTATTCCTTACTCCTCATAATATTACACCTTAGCTTTGGTGTACTCCCGATAGTTTTAAACGTTTAGTCGGCACACACCCAAACGGTGCAGCACTCGGTCAGGTCCTGAACAGTCTAACACTATGCCGGTCATAAAGAGAAATATTTAAAAATTTATCCCGAATTGGAGATACTCGAATTATACACTGGAAATCTAGCAGGCAGATAGACATGCTCACCTTCGGGAAAATTTGCTTGATAAACTAGAATGGCACTCGGTAGAGTGCATACCTCCGCAAGGCTGAACAGTTTACATTTTGTATCCCACTGATAGGCTGGATATGCATCAGGACCTTAACCAAAATTGAATTGGCTTGTTCTTGTCAGCTACCCAAATCATTCAAAAAGTTTTGTTATAATCCATCCACATTTTGAAATATCGTGCTTTATATCGTTTTTGGCCTGTTAATCATTACTATAATTCCTGGACTGCTGTTTGTGTGTTTGTTGCTTGGTGAAATTTTTTTTGCCAAGTATGTTGGTTTGTAGTGTTTGTTGGGTCACCGAAATAGGTGACCCTTATTGTCAGTAATTGGGTCGCCGAAATAGGTGACCCTTATTGTCAGTGATTCTGTCTGTTTGTTTGCATGTTTGTTCGTTTGTCATCAGCATAATCGGTGGTAAACGTGGGCGGATTTTGACCAAACTCGGGTGGTGGGTACATCTTATGACCTAGTGCTTTGGAAATTGTGATGGTTGCTAGGGACACTTTCGTTCCCCAGCAACAACTGAAAAACCTTCAAAATCGGTACCGTTCACGCGAAATCAATTCCGAAAGCCATTATCCCAAGTAGGGTTATGAAATTTGGCACGAATGATCTACAGGTGATGCTCTATCAAATATATTCCGATTTTTGTGATCTATGGAATACTTTACCCGCAGCGCCCCCTACAATTAGGGTATGCGCGAAAATTGGCAAAAATTGAAGGCCCCCTAGCGACCAGGTGAGTGCATCGATACGAATGAAACTTCGCAGGTTCATGGTACTCAATGAGTACTTCAACTTTGCCTCAGGACATATTGACCGATTTTGCTTAGGTCAGCGGTCAAAGGTCAATTAGTGCAAAAATCGATAAATGCGAGAGCTGGAGGTGCCTTTGCACCAAATGCTACTCTTCCTTGGGTTATGGTCGGATGGTCATGAAAATTCACACTAATCGTCTGGAATACATTGTGCACAAACGATCGAGCTGGATTTTTGATTTAGATATTTGTTCTACATAGCACCCCCCTCGAACTTTGGGGATTTCCGATTTCAAACCGCATTTTCGTCGGTACTTTTATCAGCAGTTATCAGTAGATGGAACAGGATGAGATTTGATATGCATAATCTTAAGTTGATTCCCTATCCGCTATATGACATCCATTTTGTTCTATATCTTATAATTTCCATGCTCGGCGACCCATCGCCGCCTTCCGGCTTGTCTGTCTGTTTGTCTGTTAATTTGTCACATGAATTTTGGCCACAGTTTTCAAGCAATCGTTGTGTAATTTTTTTTTTTTGTTTGTATGTGACCAGCCAAGGACAGCAACGCTTAATTTTGGTGAAGATTTGAATCAGGAGCCAGATCTGAGAATTTTTTTTAAGTGATTCTTCACCATTGAGAGATGGATCCAAAAACGGTATATGGCATATCTCAAAAGGTTATGGATGGATTCACACCAACCTTGGAGGACAGGTTGGGAGTGCCACAAGGAAGAATTGTTTCAGTTTTGGTGAAGATCCAAATCCAGATCTGGAGACGAGAATTATTTAATTTTAACTGATTCTTCACCATTGAGAGATGGGGCTAAAAACGACATTGCATGATATCTCAAAAAGTTGTTGATGGATTTGGATGAAACTTGGTGGGCAGGTTGGGTGTATTCAGCCTGGCGGAGGTATGTGCTCTATTGAGTGCAGTTCCGTTTTGCCAAGTTGTCACTGTAAGTGATTTTTCATTTGTTTGTTTGTCTGCTATTCCTCCTACAGTTCTGGGCTGATTACATTCAGACTTGCTACATAGGATCAACATGACCGCAATTAATGTGCAGGGGTGTTTTTATTTTTTATCTTTGCTGGTGGTTTTGTGGGGGGGGGTCTTTGATGGGATGCAAATTCTCCATGTAAATGTGTATCATGTAGCACCACCTCTAGGTGGAGGAGGGTATTACATGTCTCCACCATTTACAGCACAGTATTCCTGTCCCCATGTTTTCCAGTGCAGTGAGGTGTTTTGACTTATAAGCAGTTGGTATGTTTTTCCTTCATGCACGTAACCCATGTTTTCTTGTTTTTTTTGCCTATACAGAACTGCCAGTTGCCTATATACCTCAAAATACGGGTATGCATCAAAAGAATGTGTTGCATGCTTGGTACAAGATTGCCCATAGGGCAGGTATTCTGCTAGTTGTGAAGAATCGCTTTAAAATTATAGTATCCCAATCCGCATCTGGATCTTCACCAAACTCGACTCATTTTGTCCTCGGCACACACCAAACCTGTCCACCAAGTTTCATCCAAATCCGGCCATAGCTTTTTGATATATCATGCTCAAAGATAGACAGACAGATGGGTGAAAACATAACCTCTGTCCACCTTCGGTGGCGGAAGTAATAAAGGACAGACAGGATGAAAAAAAGAAAAGAGAAGAGATCCTTGGTACAGTAGTACCGAAACCTTGGAGTATGTATCATCTATACCACAGAGAGGAGAGGCGGGTGTGCGTGCATGCGTGTGCACGCGCGCGCGTCACTATGTTTCTCAGAGATGGCTGAACGGATATTTGTCAAACTCTCAGAGGTTCATTAATAAACACCGGGAGTGTTTCAGGAAAAAAATAAAATATAACTAGAACTGCGACTTTATAACTGAAGGCAGTGATGACCGGGTACCCAGATGTCCGGCTTGGATACAAATTCCACCGAATGAGGCCCCACACCTTTCTCCACAATGCGGGATCCACAAGTTATGGACCGAGGAACGGGCCACGTTCCATCTATTTATTTTGCACACATTTGACCATTTTTCCTGGGGCCATCACTGGTATCAATTGAATTGCTGTTCCTGTACCCTCAAACGCATGCAGGTGCAGCCAAGTGAGCCTTCTGGGAAAAAAAATCTAAAAGTTCTCAGATTCAAATAATTAAATAATTATGGCTGCCAAACCATGTGGCCGATCGGGTTGAAATTTTAAACCTATGTTTCCCGTGTGGGTTCGATTAATTATAATTGTGAAGTTTTGCATATATTGATGCAGCGGTTCCAGAGTAAATATTACTTTATTTTTCTTTCAATCCAATATGGCTGCCAAACCATGGGGCCGATCGAGTTGAAATTTAAACCCTTCATTCCACATGACTGCTCCATCATAAATGTGAAGTTTCACATTTATTGATGTAGCAGTTCCAGAGTAAACATTAATTAATATTTTCCCTAAAATCCAATATGGCTGCCAAACGATGTGTCGTACATCAAAAGGAGGGGAGAGCTTTTTGTTCATCATGAAGAGGCGGACATACGTACAGAGTTTAACCTCGATCTGTTCAGCCATTTCAGAGAAGAAGACTTTTAAAGTTATTAATTTTCAATCCAATATGGCTGCTGTACCATGCGACCTATTACATCATAAATTTAAATTCTCTCTCTAATGGGGTAGTGAATCATGCTTGATTTTCATGTTGATTGGACAAGATGCGTTTTTCTATCCAAGATGGAAGCCAAACCATGTGACTTGTGACATCATAATTTTCCCATGCATGCAGACATGATGGGGTATGATAGTTGCCAAGTTTCACTTTGTTAGGATAAGTGGTAACAGAGAAAACATTATTTAATATTTTTCTTGAATCCAACATGGCTGCAAAACCATGTGACGTATTAATTATTCATTAACAAACTTGTATTCACAACACGTTAGCAATACCTCTATGAAGTTTCCCCTTCATCTGACCAGCCGTTCTGGAGAAGATGTTTGAAGGTTTTAGGGTAAATTCAATATGGCTGCCAAATCATGTGACCTATCAGTTAGAAATTAACAAACTTGTGAAAGGATGTCTTGGGGAAAGTGTGTGTGAAGTTTTGCCTCAATCTGTCCAGCCGTTCTGGAGAAGAAGATTTTTTAAATTTAACAATTGTCAATCCAATATGGCTGATGAACCATGTGACCTATGACATCAATTTACATTCTGCCTCCAATGGCGGAGGGGAACACGTGTGAAGCTTCGTGTTAATCGGATAAAGTGTGTTTTTCAATCCAAGATAGCCGCAAAACCATGTGACTTGTGACATCATAATTTTTAACATATATGTAGCCATGGTGGCAGATGATAGTTGCAAATTTTCGCATCGATTGATTAAGCAGTTCCAGAGAAAATATTTAATATTTTTCTTAAATCAAACATGGCTGCCAAACCATGTGACCTATCAATTATTCATTAACAAACTTACATCCTCTGGCATTGCAGAATACTAATGTGAAATTTCCCCTTGATCGTAAAAGACGTTCTACAGAGGAAGATGTTTGAAGGTTTTAGGGTAAATGCAATATGGCCGCCAAACCATGTGACCTATCAAAAAATAGCAAACTTGTAAAAGGATGTCATTGGGAATGCATATGTAAAGTTTCACCTCAATCTGTCCAGCCGTTCTGAAGAAGAATATTTTTTTTAATATTTTTTTTCAAAACAAGATGGCTGCCGAATCAAGTCATCGTTTGTGCACCAAGTCACCAAGTGCATCGTTTGGGAATGTCAAGATCTCTGACCTTGATTTCGCAGTTGATGCAGTCATCTTTGTGGAGACTTTAGATATCCTTTTGGAGGCCCTCGAGGTGCTGAATGAGGAGTTGGAGCCGCTGGAATTACGGGTTTCCTGGGTCGAAACTAAGCTCCAAGCTTTCAATGACATATTGGATGCTGCTGGCCTATCTATGCCTGTTTGTGGTGAGGTTGTTGAGGTCGTGGAGAGATTCACTTACCTTGGCAGTGATATTCATGTCTCTGCTGGCTGTGAGTCAGAGGTCAATGGACGTCTGGGTCGGGCCTGGGGAGTCATGGATTCACTGGATAATGGGGTGTGGCGCTGCCGGTACCTGTGCGGAAGGACGAAAGTCCGAGTCTTCAGGCCCTTGGTGCTTCCAGTCTTGCTCGCTGGATGTGAGACTTGGACTCTGACTAAGGATCGGAGATGGAGACTTAATTCCTTTCGTACCAGGTCTCTTCGGAGAATCCTTTGCTATCACTGGTCGGACTTTGTGTCCAACGAGCGGTTGCTGAGAGAAACTCAAATGAGATTTGTTACCTGTATCGTCCGTGAGTGTCAGCTGCGGCTGTATGGACATGTGGCTCATTTTCCTGACGCTGATCCTGCTCACCAGATTCTCTCAGCAAGGGAGTCTCATGAGTGGAGGAGGCCAATGGGCCGACCACGTGCCTCGTGGTTGCAGCAGGTTGATCGGCATCTCAAGGAGATGGGGATGGTCCAGGCATTTGCCTAGGGGATGGCCAGACGGAGTCCCCTGGAGTACCGGCGGAAAGTGGACGCAGCGACGCGCTGCTCTGGCACATGCTCCCATATATGACCTGACCTGAACCAAGTCACCGATGACGTCATAATAATTTTTTTCTGCGGTGAATTGTTGTGTCGATGACGCTCAAGAAATTTCAGATTTTTCCCATGCAGCGTTTTACTTGAATTTTCACCGGGACGCCACTTCACCGATGACGTCACGAAAAAATCACACGTGTTCCCCATGGGGAGTTCATTAAATTGTATGAAGCGAAAAAAATTCCATTGCACGGTTTCAGAGACACGGAGGTACGAAGTTTTTCATTTTTTTCAAGATGGCGCCCGTACCACGTGACCTATGATGTCATAATTATAAATTAAGTATGCTATCATGAAGGACACATACTATGGTGAAAATTCTGTGTCGATCGCTCTTACCGTTCCTGAGAAAATGACTTTTAAAACGAAAACACCCCGCAAATTGCCAGCAGAAAAAGAAAAATAAGAAATAAGCAAGTCTGAAGACAACGATGGTTCACGAGCGGTATTTGACGATGTAGATCGTTTCAGAAGTCAAGGATGAGACAATGTGATAATGTTTGACCAAGTTATAAAAATGATCAACATGATGTGGTACGAGTGACAGGTTATTAGCTGCAAAATGTCGAAAACCCGGTTTCGTTCAACAACTTTAAAAATTTGACCTTTGCATAACCTTTAAAGGTCCCAAAACAATGTTGTGGACATTAAAATAAGGAAACAGGATACGTACTATAGCTTAATGGAGTTAGTTCGTCGAAGAAGGTCGAAAACCCGGTTCGATTCCCGCAACTTTGAAAATTTGACCTTTGTGAACTTTAAAGGTCAAAGGTCAAGGATTATGACCATTGGTGCAAAACTTCCTCTGGAACATTCCAGGAACAATATAACGTCATTTCGGCTATATGGCATTTCACGCTCCTCGGATTATCCATACTTTGATGAAATCGGTGTAAAAACAAACTTGTAGGGGGCGCCACGGGCAAGGTTTTCGAGATGGAGAAAAATGGTTCAAGGCTTTAGGTGGGGAATGACCTCAAGATTATGCATAAGAAATATTGTCATCTGAGCTCTCAAAGTTTGGGCGGTCGTCTGATTTTTATGTCAAAATTCGAAATATTCTAAGTTCATGACCTTGTGACCTTGACCTTGTGACCTTAACCTTGGGACTAAAATGAAAAATGGAGCTCCCTGGGGCTATGCAGGTGCCATTTGGTTAACCAAACACCGAAACTCCTGCCAGATTCGACAACCCCCTCGGAGAAGATGGATTTTTATGTCAAAATCGCAATTTTCTAAGTTTGTGACCTTGTGACCTTGATCTTGGGAAGAAAATGAAAAATTGAGCTCCGTGGGGCTATGCAGGTGCCATTGGGCTAATCAAATACCGAAACCTCTGCCAGATTCGACAAACCCCGAGGAGAAGATGCAAATTGAAATTGGTTACCCCCTAAAAACACAATTCGCAATTTTCTAAGTCCGTGACCTTGTGGCCTTGACCTTGGGATGAAAATGAAAAATCGAGCTCTATGGGGCTATGCACATGCCATTGGGCTAACCAAATACCGAAACCCCTGTCAGATTCGACAAAACCCCTAGGAGAAGATGCAAATTGAATTTGGATACCCCCTAAAAACACATTTTTTGGGCGTGGCTCCGCCCATAATGGGTGCACCACGCCCATTTTCAGGAAAACACTACTAGATCATGATATAAACCTCCCACCAAAATTTCATCAGGATCGGATCAAAACCCACGGAGCTATGCTCGGGCCAGACAGACAGACAGACAGACAGACAGACAGACAACAATAACGAATATAGTAGTCACTTATATTTTTCGTGAAAATATTTTTTCATGAACTAATTATATTTTTCGTGAAAATATTTTTTCGTGAACCAATAAACAGTAGAAAAACAACATGTTACGCAGTCCATTGACTGGGTACCCTAATAAAGTTAGATTTTTTTTTTCTTCAGTGCTCTATGGCACCTAAGCCTTTGTAGCCATGTGAATGGTAATATTTAATGACTCCTTTTGTGGTGTCGGGAGGTGTTTGGACTTGGCAAAGACTTCTGCTTGGACAAATTGACCTTTGGGACTCGTCACAATGACAATCAAAGGGGATGTCAGAGATGGACGATTGGGAAAAGGAAAGTTATGGATTATTGTCACCTATATTTTAAGGTGCTTTCAAGTAATTAAATCATATAACTGGAGCACTTCTGCATAGGAACCTTTTTTTTTTGTCAAAAAATTATTCAATTTTTTTTTTGTTGTTAAAAAAAGGTTTTTTTCCTCAAACTTTCGGGTCTAACATGACAATGTATTGGAGGGTGAAAAGCCAGCGACCATCACCTAAATACGTCCGTGATACAAGCAGCCAGTTCTCTGGAGCAGAAACTGAAATAATACCTCAAGAAAAGGTAAAGACAGCCAATTGTGTGCCGTAATTCAAGCAAGTTTAGTTTTGAGGTCACATTAGGAGAGTTGATAAGTCAGCTTGCTTTCGACTTGATTCTGTTGAGTAGGTATGTTGAGCTCGAACCTCGCCAGATGTGAGAGCAGTACTCTATACGAGGATGAATTAATCCTTTTGGTGCCATTCAAAAATTACATAACACATGGAACGGGTGGGGGGTGTATGTCCAAGCGTGACAAAGTGGTACAGGAGAGAAGAGGTGTTTCCAGTGGCATTACTTAACACAAAATCAATCAATGGCAACTTTGTTCCAGGCACCTTTTTATAGATGCAAGTATTTCATGATACACTTAATCAGTACATTAATGATGAAAGCAATTCGCTTCATGTAAATTTCATCATTGCTTTTTCCATAGACACTTAAAATCTTATTTTCTAATGAAAGCAATTTAACATATTTAGAAACTAGAAGGGCCTTCAGTGGAGCGCATACCTCCGCCATGTAATGCCTGATCCACAATAACATATCGGGCCCAATACATTTTTGAAATATGCTGTATATCATTTTTGAGCCCGAGCTCTCAATGGTGATGAATCTCAATGGTGATGTTTAAAAATTTTCGTAGTCAGATCCGGAT
This sequence comes from Eptatretus burgeri, assembly GCF_056783735.1. Taxonomy (NCBI): domain Eukaryota; kingdom Metazoa; phylum Chordata; class Myxini; order Myxiniformes; family Myxinidae; genus Eptatretus; species Eptatretus burgeri. The sequence goes on from NC_140969.1 coordinate 63,115,800, forward strand.
TTGGATCTTCACAAAAATCGATTAAACTCGTCATAGTCACACACCCAACTTGTCCACCAGCTTTCCTCCGAATCCGTCCACACCTTTTTGAGATATTGTGCTTTATATTAGTTTAACCCGATCTCTCAATGGTAAAAAATTACGTTTAAAAAAAGTCACATCTGGCTCCGGATATGGATCTTTATCAAAATCGAATTAGTTTGTTCTTGTTACACACCAATTTAATCGGTGTGTGACTTCATTTAATGAAGACATGTGACTTCATTTCATGTGACATGAAATTTGAGGTCGTGGAGAGATTCACTTACCTTGGCAGTGATATTCATGTCTCTGCTGGCTGTGAGTCAGAGGTCAATAGAGGTCTGGGTCGGGCCTGGGGAGTCATGGATTCACTGGATAATGGGGTGTGGCGCTGCCGGTACCTGTGCGGAAGGACAAAAGTTTCTTTCATTTCATGTCACATGTCCACAAATTTTCATCCGGATCAGTCCACAAATTTTTGAGATATCCTGCACACAAACAAACAGACAAAAAGGGGTGAAAACATAACCTCCTTCACCTTCAGTGGCGGAGGGAATGATTACATGATCCAAGCAATTAGTCGGATGACATCATTTCCATAGACACTGCTGCCTGGTCTTATTGATGAGAAGACTCCCTTATGGATTGATGTACACCACCTTTACGTTTTCAAATATAGTTCCTAGTTACTGGAAAAATAGAATCTTGGGATAAAGGTATGAAAGAGGATGAGGGTGGGTGTCTTCATCGAGTGCAACGTAGTATTTTAGTGGGTGTCCGTTGAAGCATTACGAAATGTTACATGGGGGTGGGGGTGTCAGATTTGAGCAAAAATTGTGTTACGTAATTTTGGATGGCCCCTTATATAATCGAAGCAACTCCAGACAAGAAAAAATCTTTGACATCTGAATAGGAGTCCCAGTTTCTTAGAGGCAGACTTAGCTGTTTGTACAATGTGATCTTTTCTGCCCTTTTTAACCCCCCGATAGTCCAATTTTCCATCCAAATTTCCAGTTTTCCCTCCTTAGAGTTTCCTTCTGTATCCATCTTGTCTACCCCATGTGTCCTGTCCTGCCCCAAATTCCTCCCCACACCCATTGTTTGTCCAAGTCTCCATCTATCTTGACCTTCAACTCTGCTGTTGGTGTTTCTCCCCTCTCGCTACTATTCCATTTGTATCCTGTTATGTTCTAATCTGTTCATTGTATTAGCTCTTCCACAAGCCTCGACTATATGTATAAAAAAAATACCAAATATGTTTACGTGTTGAGTGGTAAAATTGTAGAGCCTTTAAAAGAGATGGGAAAGTTGAGAAAAGCTTTAAACTGAGAAATCGACAGAAATTGAGTTTTAGAAGCTTTTTTTTTTTGTATACCTTGGCGAGGCTCGTGTAAGAGCTAACACACAGCGCACATCAAGGGGGGCATGAGACAAGAGGGGTGGGAGTGGGAAGGACGAAACAGTGGGGAACAGAAACATTAGGAGATCTGTGGAAGGGAGAGGGATGGGGTGGGGAACATGGGGAATACAAGATGGACATTACAGGGACTTTCAGTAAGGAAAGCAGGGAATTTGAATGTGGGTTTGGAGTGGATTAATGGGGGTAGAAAAGATCAGGGATTTGGATGGGGGATGATAAGAGGTGGTGGTGAACAGCTGTTTTGAAGGCCTGGAGGGAAGAGTGGGATTGAATAGAGTGAGGGAGTTTATTCCAAAGGTGGGAAAAAAAGAGGAATGAAAGAGTGAAGGTGAGCAAGTGATTCATGATTCTGGTAGTTTTACCAGAAGGGGGTTGTTGGCGGATCTTGAGCGCCCTGTGGAAACGTGGTGGGGACAAATCACAGAGAGAGCAGGGGGGGCTAGTCTGAAGAGGAGATGGTATAAGACAGAAAGACCACCGACTAGCCTGCGGTGAAAGAGTGAGAGGCCCAAAGACTCAGCCTCATTGCGGGAGATGCCAATGATCTGAAATGCCTTGGTTTCCACAGCGTGAAGCCGAGATAGGTGGGAGGCAGGAGCATCAGCCCAGAGGGGAGAGCAGTACTCCATTAGGCTGTGGACGAAAGCTTTGTAAGTGGTCAGGAGCTCAGGTGGGCCGAGGAAGGACTTTGCACGACAGAGGATTCCCAGTCGGTGATTGGCTTTGGAGGCCAGGTTTGAAATGCGGCTTTCCCAGGAAAGGTCATGGCAGATAGTGAGACCCAGAAGCTTGAAAGAAAGGACTTCTTCCAGAGGATTGTTGAGAAAGTGGATGGGGGGGTTTCCTGAACGGTACATTCGGGGAGACATAGTGAGAGTTTGAGATTTGTCCGGATTGAAACCCATGTTCCATGTGTTGGACCATTTTGTGCTTTTACCCAGATGTGCAGTAAGCGAAGAAGCTGCTGTTTGCCGGTCTGAGGGATGAGAGATGGTACGGCAGAGGGTGGGATCATCAGCAAAGAGATATAGAGGATTTTTCAGTCAGAGAGATGATTGATGAAAACCATAAAAAGAACAGGGCCCAGAACGCTACCTTGAGGAACTCCTGCCTGGACAGGAAGAGGGGATGATAGAACTCCATTTAGGGCCACACGTTGACTTCGACAGGAAAGGAAGTCTGCGAGCCATGCGTGGAGATGGCCTTGGATACCATAGGAAGAGAGTTTGGTGAGCAGGGCAAGGTGCCAGACCATGTCAAAACACGTGATATGTCCATGGATATGGCTCGGATTTCATGTCTGGCATTGAGGACCTCCATCCATTGTTGGGAGAGCAGAAGCAGCATATTCAGGGTCGAGTGACCTGGTCTGAAACCAAATTGATGATCGGAAATCAAGCCTTTGGAGAAGAGGAAGGATTTAATGTCTGAAGCAATCAAAGGGCGGAGGAGCTCCTTGTGAGCCAACGGCCATCCATATCTAGTGCCCAACTGTGTCTGCGGACGTCCTCCTGCAGTTGGGTTACTTCTTATTAGGAGGTTGGTGGCAGGATTTGCACTCCAGCCACCGTAAAACGCTTCATTCCGCAAAACGAAAAAACGCAAAAAAATCTGAAAACCCACTCCGTGGGAGTACCTCCTGTGCAGCTTACCTTCGCAGGGCAGCTCACCGGATGACGGGATTGGGGCAAAGCCTTCGGGACCCCCAATCTTTGATAGGAGGGAAACCACGGGGTAACATCCCTGGGTCAGATTGCGGGAGAGTGTGTCGGAGTGGTGCTGAGGTGTCGTCCACCAGACGGCGGTCTCCTTGGGTTAACCTGAGGCGGTCCCTTCGGGTGGGTGCCTGGAATGTCCTATCCCTAAGAGAGGATGATCACCTGTCTCTGTTATCATCTGAGCTCAAGCGTTTGGACATCGGGATTGCAGCTCTCTCTGAGGTTCGGAGACCGGATTGCGGCGAGATAATGGTGGGTGGTTACACCTACTATTGGTCTGGTCGCTCTGATGGTTACCATACCCAAGGAGTTGCTGTAGCTGTGTCCAATAAGCTGACCCCAATGATAATTGAGGTAACACCGGTCAACGAGCGTATTATGAGATTAAGGATTCGTCACTCCTTAGGTGTCATTTCCCTGGTCTCTATTTATGCTCCGACTGAGGCGAGTGATCTTACCGTGAAGGATGCATTCTACGCCACACTCGAGTCTGTGGTTGATCAGTGCCCCAGACGAGATACACTTCTAGTCTTGGGGGATTTCAATGCATCGACTGGAACTGATAGGGATGGTTATGAGGTGTGTGTTGGTCCCCATGGGTCAGGAACTATGAACCAGAATAGCACTAAGTTCCTTGACTTTGCAAGAAGTCATGGACTTAGGGTGGCTGGTTCATGGTTTCAGCGCCCGCAAGCTCATCGCTGGACTTGGTATTCCAACGCTGGCGGTGTGGCAAAGGAGATTGACCATGTCCTCATTGACGGTCGTTGGAGGATGATCCAGAACTGCAGGGTCTACCGGAGTGCTCAGTTCCTCAATACTGACCACAGGCTTGTTGTAGCAACTCTAAAGCTGCACCTTAAATCCTGGAGAATGGTACCATCCCAGCCTAGGCTGGATGTTGCCAAGCTCAGGGATGAGAGAGTAGCTGAGGAGTTTGCGAACAGGCTGAGTGGACACTTGGGGGGTCTGGGTGCTTTGGGGGTCCTGAAGAGTTGTGGAGCACCTTCAAGACCACCGTCCTTGATGTTGCCGGTGGATGCCTTGGAGTTCACCGCAGGGCAAAGAAGAATTTTGTCTCTCAAGGGACACTGGATACCATTGACCAGAGTCGCAGGGCCAGGCTGAATGGCAGAGCTGAGCTGTTCAGGGAGCTGAGGCGTAAAACTGTACGTGCACTGAGGGTGGACAAGGAGGCCTATGTGCGAGGAATCTGTGAGGGGTAGAGCATCACCTGTGGACAGGTGATTCTCGTCCCGCTTACAGGGGAATTCGCGCATTACGTTCATCCAAGCCCATCCCTCGGAGCACTGCAGTTCGAGCAGAGAGTGGTAGGCTCTTGACAGAGGAGTCTGAAGTGAAGGCCCGCTGGGCCGGTTACTTTGAGCGGTTGTACCAGGCTGATCCCCCAGCTGTCGAGTTGGACGTCAAGGGTGTTACAATCCCTGTTGCTGACCCTCGAATCAACTGTGGTCCACCATCGCTTGTGGAAACACGGGCTGCGGTGAACCAGTTGAAACGGGGCAAAGCTCCAGGGATCTGTGGCATCCATGCTGAACTTCTCAAGGCTGGTGGAAATGCTGCACTCGCGTCGTTGCATGCAGTTTTGTGCTCTGCCTGGAACACAGGCATCATCCCAACTGACTGGAAGAGGGGCCTTGTTGTCCCTCTCTGGAAAGGGAAGGGTGATCGCCAAGACTGCAACAACTACCGAGGGGTGACGCTGCTCTCAGTGCCGGGCAAGGTCTTTGCTCGGATAATTCTTGATAGGGTTCGCCACCATCTGCTTGAGCACCAGCGTCCAGAGCAGTCAGGCTTTACACCAAAGAGGTCAACGATTGACCGTATCCTTGCTCTTCGTGTCCTCACTGAACGCAGACGAGAGTTTCGGCAGGGGCTGCTTGCAGCCTATGTTGATCTCTGTAAAGCGTTCGATTCAGTGAATCGGGATGTCCTCTGGAGGATTCTTGGTCTTCGTGGGGTGCCACCGAGACTGATCGATCTGATGTCTGAACTCTACTCTGGTACTGAGAGTGCTGTGAAGTGTGGTGGTACCGCCTCTGACTTATTTCCAGTTGTTACTGGAGTTCGTCAGGGATGTGTACTTGCCCCCACACTTTTCAGCACTTGTATGGACTGGATTTTTGGGAGGATGTCGGAGAGATCAAGTTGCGGTGCATCGTTTGGCAATGTCAAGATCTCGGACCTTGATTTTGCAGATGATGCAGTCATCTTTGCGGAGACTTTAGACATCCTCTTGGGGGCCCTCGAGGTGCTGAATGAGGAGTCGGAGCCGTTGGGATTACGGATTTCTTGGGTCAAAACAAAGATCCAGGCTTTCGGTGACATCTTGGATGCTGCTGTCCTGTCTGCGTCTGTTTGTGGTGAGGATGTTGAGGTCGTGGATAGATTCACTTACCTTGGCAGTGATATTCATGTCTCCGCAGGTTGTGAGCCGGAGGTCAATAGACGTCTGGGTCGGGCCTGGGGAGTCATGGATTCACTGGATCATGGGGTGTGGCGCTGCCGGTACCTGTGCGGGAGGACGAAAGTCCGAGTCTTCAGCTCCTTGGTACTTCCAGTCTTGCTCTATGGGTGCGAGACTTGGACTTTGACCAAGGATCTGAGACGGAGACTTAATTCCTTTGGTACCAGGTCTCTTCGGAGAATCCTTGGCTATCGCTGGTCGGATTTTGTGTCCAACGAGCGGTTGCTGAGAGAGACTCGGATGAGATTTGTTACCTGCATAGTCCGTGAGCGTCAGCTGCGGCTGTATGGACATGTGGCTCGTTTTCCTGACGCTGATCCTGCTCACCAGATTCTCTCAGCGAGGGAGTCTCATGAGTGGAGGAGGCCAGTGGGCCGACCACGTGCCTCATGGTTGCAGCAGGTTGACCATCATCTCAAGGAGATGGGGATGGGCCTGGCATCTGCCTGGGGGATGGCCAGACGGAGGCCCCTGGAGTACCGGCGGAAAGTGGACGCAGCGACGCGCTGTTCTGGCACATGCTCCCATACCTGACCTGACAATGATGGATTCCATCACCTTGCTGATGATTGGGAGAAGGCTGATTGGTCTGTTGTTGCAGGGATCTGTTTTTGCACCTTTTTTATGTAGTGCAGTAATGTTTGCTGATTTCCAAGCAGATGGCAGATGACCTTGAGCAAATGATAGGGTGAATAGAACAGAGAGAGGGTGAGCAAGAGCAGAAGAGCAGGTTTTTAGGACACGTGGGCTGATGCTGTCTGGACCGGTTGCAGAATCTGAGTCGAGGATTGACTGCAAACTCTCCACCTTGTCAGGCATATAGGACACAGAGTCCAGGGACAGTTGGGTGTGACTGGGTAAGGTGGTTAGAAAAAGCGATGGGTTTTGGACACAAGATCTACCTGCAAACACCGAGTTTAGGCATTCAGCCTTTTCACGAGCGGTATCAGCAGTGCGGCCATTTCAGGTAAGGGAGGGGATGGAGGGGGAACATACACCAGAAACAGATTTGATTAGATGCCACCAGGATTTTGAGGAGGGAGAGAGGTTTGAAAGTTCAGATTAATCTTAACTTGATTACATTTACCCCACTGAGAAATCCAGTCCAAATCTGACTTTATAGAAATAATCATGATAAAATTAGAGTGATTTAGATCGAGCAAGAGAAGATGGAGCAGATGTAAAAAAAATATAGTGGAATGTAATGTGGAATCGTCAGCATATGAATGAATTTCGTTATTCGTAGAAGAAAGAAGTTCATTGATTAAAAAGAAGGAAGAATGTATGAGACAGGACAGAACCCTGAGGGACTGTCATTGTAGGGAAGGAGGGAGAGGTTGAACCATTAACAATCATGGAGATAGAATGGCTGGAGAGAAGAGAGCAGAATGAAGGAGGAAATCCAAAACAGGGTAGCTTGGAGATCAGACCTCGGTGCCACACACTGTCAAAGCTTTCAAGTTATCAAGGGCTACAACAAAAGATCCCCAAAGTCTCTTTGAGAAGTTGTCCAGACATTCGTAAGAACAAGCACTTTCCTTTTCTCAATCCTCCTTTATCCAGTGTGAACCCAATGAAGGAAGACAATTGTGTCTCTTCAGTTGCTATATCAATGCCTGAGAATGAACGGTTTGAACAAAATGGCTTGGCCCAAAGCTATTCTATGTAGCAGTGAGCTATTGATTATCAACAAATTCTCAGTTTTCCAATTGCTCATACTTTGTTGTTTTTTTTTTCTTCCACCAATCTGCAATTGAAGTTATAAAATGAAGGAATAAGAGGTATTAATGGATAAGTAAATGCTGTACAACTGAAACACCAACCCTGCCTGATTTTGGCAAAGTTACTCAGATTGTGCAGAGGAGAGTTCTGCTTTCTTACACTGATGTCGCTTGATACTTGGATGTTATTCACATGTATAGTGGAATGAATGATCATACAAACCTGAATATTCGAATATATATTAATTCCCAGCGAGTCTCGTTTTTTTTAAAGGGAATTAAATAAAGGATTAATTGGAAAAAAATTATCAAACCTGGAAGA
>NC_140969.1:63138489-63140989 GCF_056783735.1 Eptatretus burgeri
TGGTTGACCATATGAATGAACTACCTCGATGATATGGGTTTGTCTGGTGATCCTTCTGGAGCAGCAGGATGTGACCATAACATTCACCAGGATTGAAATACATGTTTCATTTGTCAGACCAACATCCAATCAATAATACTACAGTAGAGTGATAATGCTGATGTCTACCTTTGGAACCATACTCTGTACAGAGTGTTGGTGCTGCTGAAGCAATTTCCTAGGCTATTAGGCACAATCCAAGATGGGTCGCCACTCCAACACAGGGTGCCAGCAAGCTGGCACTCATTTTGCCGATCTCAGAAGGATGACAGGCGGAGTCAACCCCACCTGTATTAATTTAAAGCCCAAGCGGGATTTGAACTCAGGACCCTTGGATCTCAAGCCCACCACCCTAACCATTAAGCCAATTCCAGGCATGGACTTCAGAACGTTTCTACTGATTCCATCCAGGCCTATCATCCATGAAGCATCAATGTTGGACAGAACATTCTCTACCTTAATGGGTGTGAAATACAGAGTTGAGAAGGAACTTGGTATGAAGTGGTAATGTGGGGTCAGAGGGGGGTGGCATGTGAGATTTGGGTGCGAATATTGAGTTGAGACTTACTGCCTTTTCCCGAGCAAAATCTGGGTTGAGGTCATTTGAGGTGTGCAAGGGGTTGGAGTCAGAGTCGACTCCACAGATGCACTTGGCATGGTGCAACCAGGACTTTGAGGAAGGAGATTGGTTGGAGACTGCAGCCTTGTGATTAGCAAGATGAACTCTTTTGGTTTGCCTACAGATGGATAAATACTTGTTTGCATGCCGTACAGAGGGACCTAACGTTTTCTTCAATGGAGTTAGCCTTCCCTGTTGAGAGAGCAAGCTGCTTGGCCCCAACTACATCACTACCACATTCAATGTACCGGGGTTGCGAGGATGGATAGGAATGCTTCAGACATAATCGGACCAACCAGTGCATAAGAGAGTGGAATAATCGTTTTTGGCCCCATCTCTCAATGGTGAAGAATCACTTTAAAAATTAAATAATTCTCGTATCCAGATCCGGATTTGGATCTTCACCAAAATCGAATCATTTCATCCTTGTCACATACCCAAGCTCTTCACAAAATTTCATCCAAATCCGTCCACAACCTTTTGAGATATTTTGTTCACAAACAAACTACAGACAGACGGGTGAAAACATTACCTCCTTCCACCTACAGTGGCGGAGGTAAACAGCAAGTGGAGGGGAAGAATAAGAGAGTAAGGGTATTGGAAGGTGAGGGGAGGCTAACACAGGGGGTACACAAGCTTGGATACAAGCTCAATCACAAGTAAAAGGCTGAAAGAACAGAAAAGGAACACCAGGGATGAAAAAGCAATAAACCAAATAAATAGAAAGGTGGGTGGAGGGAGAATGGAGAATACACAAAATAACTGAGAAAGAAAGGGGTGGTGTTGGGTCGGGGGAGGTTATTGAGGGTAGAAAAGATCATGGGTATGAATGGAGTCTGAACTGAAGAGTTAGTAACAGCATTCTTGAAGCCTTAGAGGGAACAAAGCAATTGAATTGACTCACGATGTTGTTTCCACATCTGGGAGAAAAGAGGAACAAATGAGTGAAGGTGAGCAGTGAGCCTGGAATTTTGCAGTTTCTACAAAAGTTGATTACTCGCAGTATGTATACGTCCTGGAGAACTCTGATGGGAGACAGAGCACCGAAAGGGCAAGAAGTTGCAAAACCCAAAAGGAGGCAGGAGAAGACAGGCCATAACCCTGTCTGCAATGTGGAAGAAACAGGCCTATATATCCAGCTTCGTTGTGGGAGATTACCATATTTTCCAAAGATGTTGAGTGTTGGACTTCATCTCATCAACATAGGTGTGGTCCAGCATAAAACATGTGCCAAATCACTATGCGCATCATACGGATGATCCGCTGTGGCGACCACTAATGGGAGCAGCCGAAAGAAGAAGAAGAAGATATATAAATAAATATATATATATATATATATATATATATATATATATATATATATATATATATATATATATATATATATATATATATATATGTAGCTACATATACATACATATATACATACATATAGCTACATATATATATACATATATATATATATATATATATATATATATATATATATATATATATATATATATATATATATATATATATATATATATATATATATATAGCTACACATACATACATATATATATATATAGCTACATATACATATATATATATATATATATATATATATATATATATATATATATATATATATACATATATATACATATATATACATACATATAGCTACATATACATATATATATATACATACATATAGCTACATATACATATATATATATATATATATATATATATATATATATATATATATATATATCTAAGCCTGGTGTTGGCGCAGTGATTAGGGCAGCGGCTTGGGATCCAAAAGGTCCTGAGTTCAATCCCCGTTGAGCCACTGAA
>NC_140969.1:63153489-63293489 GCF_056783735.1 Eptatretus burgeri
AAGCAAGGCGGGGCTGAGAGCAATAAGAAGGGGACCCTCTGCTTGGCTTGATGGCTGTTGCTCTGCTTCGTGGTCTGGTTCGGCTGGCTCTTCTTGGTTCGTGGAGCTCTTCGTGGTCTCTGCTTGGTTCCCGGCTTGGTGCGACTCCTTGACCTCATCTTGGTTGGTGGTTCTTCGGGGAGGCGACGCATCTTCGGAAGGATCGGCGCCTCGTCTCACCAGCACGTGGTCCGGAGCGCGAGAGGATCCGCCGGAGCTCGGAAAAGATTGCGGCTCGCAGTGATTGGATCCAGTTCGCCCTTGCTGGTGCCCGGTCCGAACAGCTCGAAGACCACATGAGGTTGAAAGGTCCCAGATAGGTCCTGGGCTTCAGCTCATCTGTTCCTCCGAGCTGAAGTCCATATTAAAGGCATCGGCCACCATTTCTTGGGTGTGTGTGTGTGTGTGTGCGTATGTGTGTCCGTGGGCCCATCTAACAAGTCGAGAACTGTTCAGTGCTTTGTGTTCTGTAAATGATTGCATTGCATTTCATATAGTCGGTTTAAATCTGCTCTTATGTGTTCCCAAGTTCCCCATTATTATTAATAAATACCCCCATTGTTGAATGTAACAGCTCGTTCTGTGTTTCTTTCATTGGCTCGACATGACGCATGTTTGAGGATTAGTGTTCGTAACTTGTTCATTTGGTCCGGCCCGACTTTGGTAATTCCGCTCGGTTGCGCCGGATCCGAGTCGGCGATGGCGACTCGATTCGGACAAAGTCGGCTGAGGGTGAACTTCCCCGGTAGTCGGACCACGTGGGTACTTAGGTAAATTGAAGTTGGCAATCGACCCTACCCCACATGGCCTATCCATTGGCGAAGATCGATCCGATAGGGGACCCGTCAGTTCCGGAGTTATCCGGGGCAACGACCTTTACATTCCGGGTGATTGGTCGAGCCGGCTCGTGGCTCCTTCTGGAGGTCGCGCTCACGGTCGACCACCCCGGCCCCGTAACAGTATGTTTGTTTGTCGACATTGTCAAGGCTCATGTGAAAGCTAACACACAGCAAGGGAGGCGTGAGACAAGAGGGGCAGGAGAAGAAAGGAAAAAAACAGTGGAAAACAGAGACGTAAGAAGTTCTGTGGAATGGAGAGGGATGGGGCAGAGAACGTGGGGTATACAAGATGGACATTACAGGGACTTTCAGGAAGGAAAGTAAGGAATTTGTAGGAGGTGGGTTTGGGGTCGATTAATGGGGGTAGAAAAGATCGTGGTTTTGGATGGGGGAAGATAAGAGGAGGTGCTGCACGGCTGTTGTGAAGGCCTAGAGGGAAGAATAGGATCGAAGAGAGTGTGGGAGTTTATTCCAAGGGCGGGAAAACAGAGGAATGAAAGAGTGAAGGTGAGCAGTGATTCGTGATTTTGGTAGTTTTACCAGAAGGGGGTTGCTAATGGACCTTGAGCGCCCTGCGGAAATATCACAGACAGAGCAGGGGGGGGGGGGGACCGGAGAGGGGACGGTAGAAGACAGAAACACCACCGACCTGCCTGCAGTGAGAGAGTGAGAGGTCTAAAGACTCAGCCTCACCACGGGAGATACCATTGATCCTGAATGCCTTGGCTTCCACAGCGTGAAGCTGCTCTGGCACATGATCCCATACCTGACCTGACCTGAAGCCAACAAAGGTGAGAGGCAGGAGCAGCAGCCCAGAGGGGAGAGAAGTACTCCATCAGGCTGCGGACGAAAGCTTTGTATGTGGTCAGGAGCTCAGGTGGGCCGAGGAAGGACTTTGCACGACGGAGGATTCTCAGGCTGATTGGTCTGTTGGACTGGCTTTGGAGGCCAGGTTGGAAATGTGGCTTTCCCAGTCAAGATCATGGCAGATAGTGAGACCCAGAAGCTTGAATGTTGAGAAAGTAGATGGGGGGGGGGGGTTCCAAACGGTCCTTTCGGGGAGACATAGTGAGAGTGTGAAATTTGTCAGGATTGAAAGACATGTTCTACGTGGTAGCCCAGTTTGTAATTTTACCCAGATCTGCAGAGAGCGAAGAAGCTGCTGCTTTCTGGTCTGAGGGATGGCAGATGGTACAGCAGAGGGTGGAATCATCAGCAAAGAGATAAAGAGCAATTTCCAGAGCGTCGGAGAGATCATTAATGAAAACCCAAAAAAGAACAGGCCCAGAACGCTGCCTTGAGGAACTCCAGCCTGGATAGGAAGAGGGGGTGAGAGAACTCCATTTAGGGCCATATGTTGGCTGCGACAGGAGAGGAAATCTGCAACCCATGAGTGGAGATGGACTTGGATACCATAGGAAGAGAGTTTACTGAGCAGGTCAGGGTGCCAGACCGTGTCAAAAGCACGCGATATGTCGAGGGATACGGCTCTGATATCATGTCTGGCATTGAGTACCTCCATCCATTGTTGGGAGAGCAGAAGCAGCATATCCAGGATCGAGTGACCTGGTCGGAAACCAAATTGATGATGGGAAATCAAACCATTGGAGAAGAGGAAGGATTTAATGTCTGAAGCGATGATGGATTTCATCACCTTGCTGATGATTGGGAGAAGGCTGATTGGTCTGTTTTTGCACCTTTGTTATGCAGGGCGGTAATGTTTCCTGATTTCCAAACAGATGGCAGATGACCTTGAATAAATGAGAGGGTGAAGAGAACAGAGAGAGGGTAAGCAAGAGCAGAGGAGCAGGTTTTTCGGATACGTGGGCTGATGCCGTCTGTGTCCTTTTCTTCTGATAAAGTGGAGAGCTTGCTGTCAAACGTTGCCTCAGATTCTGCAACCGGTCTAGAGTCCATGGACAGTTGGGTGCGACTGGGTAAGGTGGGTACAGAAAGTGATGGGTTTTGGACACAAGATTTTGTGGCAAACACCGAGTTTAGGCATTCATCCTTTTCACGTGCAGTATCAGCAGTGCTGCCATTTGAGGTAAGGAAGGGGATGAAGGGGGAACATACACCAGAAACAGATTTGTTTAGACTCCACGAGGATTTGGAGGAGGGAGAGAGGTTTGAGAGTTCAGACTTGAGATTAGAAATATGTTGTTTTCTGGCTCTCATGAGGGTAGACACACACTTGTTTCAAGCTTTATGGAAGGAACTGAGATTACCCTCAGTTGGGTTCGCTTTCCATGAGGTAAAGACACGTTGTTTCCATACAACTGCCTCCCCAAAAGGTTCAGTGAACCATGGGCGGGAGGAAGGGTAGGACAACTGAAGACGAGAGGGGATAAATCTGTGCATGAGAGAGAGCAAGTTTCTTTGAAAGAATTCCCAGGATTAGTTGATGTTGGAGAAAGTCGCGATGGGAGACCAGTATGGAAGTTTGTTGGCTGCTTGGAGACCCTGCCAGTCAGCCTCAGTGAAATGCCAGACTTGATGGTGCTGAGATGGTTCTCTGATAACAGCCAGAAAGATGTCCTCTTTGACAAGCACGTGGTTAGAAGAACCGATTGGAGTGGAGGAAGAACAACAGATATTTTCAGAGAAATTTGTCAAAATCAGATCCAGAGGAGATGGAGTACCGTTGGTTGAGATCTGGGTCAGGAAGTTGACAGATTGTATCAGTCCCAATGAGTTTAAAAGTCTTTTGCTGAAGTGCCATGACAGGTGAGAGAGGTACCCACAACCAGCCAACTGGCATGGCATGATGACAATTGAAGTCACCACATATGAGGAAGATTGAGTTCGGTTGAGAGGATAGAAGTTGGTCCATGCTTTCAAATAGTGAGGTGTAAATGGAGTCATCACTGTTTGGTGCACGTCCACATATAAACATGAGGTGGTAGTGGAGGGGAAGCCGTAGCCAGAGGTATACCTGGGGGTGTGGGGGAGTGAGGGCAGTGCATGGAGAGTGAGGAATAGAGTCTTTGATGAAGAGAGCAACTTCTCCCCCAGAATGAGGCTCAGGTCTGTCATACCGGAGGAGGGAGTAACCAGGGAGAGATACTTTTGAGTCAGAGACATCTTGAGGGAGGAAAGTTTCTCTTAGGCAGATTATGTCTGGTTTGTCAGTGGCAACCTGCATGGAAATATCTGTAAGATTTGAGCGAAGGCCCCGGATATTTGAGGTCCACGCTGTTAATGAAGAGGAAGGGGAGGAGGCTTTGGATGCAGGGGATGCGAGGGAAGGGGGAGGGTAAGACGAGGGAGGAGGGGGGAAGAGGTAAGGAGAGTTGTTGAAAGAGTGTGGGGGTTGCAGAAGAGCTCGGGGAGGTGGCAGATGAGGAGTGGAAAAGGCTCTCAGATGAGGAGGAGAAAAGGCTCTGTGGTGCTGGATTGAGGTATAGTGGTGAGTATTAAGAGAGGGGGCAGAAGGCAGTTGAGGATTTGAAGAGGTGGAGTGATGAGATGGAGGTGAGAGGTTAGGGGAAGGAGGCAGCCTTGTGGGTGTGAAGGGGGCAAGTTTGAGAAGGGTGAGTGAGGGGAGTGAATGGTGGAAGAAGGGCGAGTGGGGAGAGTTGAGGGAGAAAAGTGAGGGGGAGTTTTTGAGAAAGGTGAGAGCGAAGCTTGGAGGGAGAAGAGTGTGATGGTTGCTTTGAGAGGGAGGGGTGAGACGGGTGAATTGGCACTGTAGTTGGAAAAAAAAGAATGGTTGATGGAAAGCGAACAAGCAAAACAAACTGGCGTATTTATAATTTTTAGTTTATAAATGCGATTAAAGACATTTTTTGACGGACGCAATTCAGGTGAATTAAGAGAATGGAGAGAAGAAACATTATAACAGTTGGACTTTTTACATCAGGTATGATGGAAATGTTGAATTCAGAACAGCCTGTTGAAGAAGAAAAAGTCGTGAATTATGACACAGTAATGAGAACCACACCTGTGAAAGAGGAAGATGAAGCATGATAAGAGATCGCATGATCACATGATAAGAGAAGCATGAAGCATGATTATTATTATTCTGGTACCAAGTCAAACGGACTGGGTAACCTATTGTTTTTCTTCTGTTTATTTCTTATTTATTATTTTTCTTCCGCCGGCAATTTGCGGGCTTTTTCGCTTTAAAAACCATTTTCTCTGGAACAGTAAGTCCGATCGACACAATTTTTACCATAGTATGTATCTTTTTTGATAGCATACTTAATTGATAATTGTGACGTCATAGATCACGTGGTGCGGGCGAACAAGAATTTGATACGCTGCTGATTTTGCAGGTTTTCCCACTTACAAAGCACATAGAGGTCTGTAATTTTTATCATAGGTACACTTCAACTGTGTAAGATGGAATCTAAAACAAAAATCCTGAAAATCACATTATATGATTTTTAAACAATTAATTTTCATTTTATTGCATGAAATAAGTATTTGATACATCAGAAAAACAGAACTTAATATTTGGTACAGAAACCTTTGTTTGCAATTACAGAGATCAGACGTTTCCTGTAGTTCTTAACCAGGTTTGCACAGACTGCAGCAGGGATTTTGGCCCACTCCTCCATTCAGATCTTCTCCAGATCCTTCAGGTTTTGGGGCTGTCGCTGGGCAACACGGACTTTCAGCTCCCTCCAAAGATTTTCTATTGGGTTCAGGTCTGGAGAGTTGGCTCGGCCACTCCAGGACCTTGAGATGCTTCAACTCCTTAGTTGCCCTGGCTGTGTGTTTCGGGTCGTTGTCATGCTGGAACACCCAGCCACGCCCCATCTTCAATGCTCTTGTTGAGGGAAGGAGGTTGTTCGCCAAGATCTCGTGATACATGGCCCCATCCATCCTCCCCTCAATACGGTGCTGTCGTCCTGTCCCCTTTGCAGAAAGGCATCCCCAAAGAATGATGTTTCCACCTCCATGTTTCACGGTTGGGATGGTGTTCCTGGGGTTTTACTCATCCTTCTTCTTCCTCAAAACACGGCGAGTGGAGTTTAAACCAAAAAGCTCTATTTTGGTCTCATCAGACCACATGACCTTCTCCCATTCCTCCTCTGGATCATCCAGATGGTCATTGGCAAACTTCAGACGGGCCTGGACATGTGCTTGCTTGAGCAGAGGGACCTTGCGTGCGCTGCAGGATTTTAATCCATGACGACATAGTGTGTTACTTATGGTTTTCTTTGATACTGTGGTCCCAGCTCTCTTCAGGTCATTGACCAAGTCCTGCCGTGTAGTTCTGGGCTGATCCCTCACCTTTTCATGATCATTGAGGCTCCACGAGGTGAGATCTTGCATGGAGCTCCAGACTGAGGGAGGTTGACTGTTATCTTGAACTTCTTCCATTTTATAATAATTGCGCCAACAGTTGTTGCCTTCTCACCAAGCTGCTTGCCTATTGTCCTGTAGCCCATCCCAGCCTTGTGCAAGTCTACAATTTTGTTCCTGATGTCCTTAGACAGCTCTCTGGTCTTGCCCATTGTGGAGAGGTTGGAGTCTGATTGATTGAGTGTGGACAGCTGTCTTTTATGCAGATAACGAGTTCAAACAGGTGCAGTTAATACAGGTAATGAGTGGAGAATGGGAGGGCTTCTTAAAGACAAAACTAACAGGTCTGTGAGAGCCGGAATTCTTACTGGTTGGTACGTGATCAAATACTTATTTCATGCAATAAAATGCAAATTAATTATTTAAAAATCATACAATGTGATTTTCAGGATTTTTGTTTTAGATTCCGTCTTTCACAGTTGAAGTGTACCTATGATAAAAAAAAATACAGACCTCTACGTGCTTTGTGAGTGGGAAAACCTGCAAAATCGGCAGTGTATCAAATTCTTGTTCTCCCCACTGTACATGTTGTTCATAAAGACTGAAAATAATGTTTTATTTAATGTGCATGTGCAAGTGTTGTTATCAGTTGTGTGTGATTGGCATCAGCTTAACACTGCTATTATTTGCATGAGGCACCTGCTCAAAAAGGATGCTGATTGCCTTCCCTCGACTTTTCCTTTGTTTTTGCCACACCAGGAGTTTGTACAACTTTGAGAAGGCAAGAGCTGAAGCAATCGCCACATTCAAGCGCTCAAGTTCCACCATGCACCCGATTGCCAGAGAGATGGTCACCAAAGATCTTCATCTGGTTGCCTCAGATTAAGCAGCTTGGCTGTCATGGTTATTCCTTTGAATAGCATGGTGCCAATAAATCAGTAGTTCTCTGTTAATCATGGGTTTTATTTTGCACTCTTTTGATTATTTGATGGTGCCTTGCTGTCACTCTTATCTTCTTTTGGTGATTGGCTAAGTGTTTTAATATTTCAGAATTAAGAGGTGCTGTGTTTTATTAATGACCTGGGTAAGATATGATTATTCCAAAATTTATTCCAATAAAGTAAAAGTCTCATCCGATGCATTGTTATGTCAACTTTACATATCGTAATTTGATAATTTAATACATCATGGAAACTTTCCCCAAATTGCAATTTGTGTAATGTGATTTCTTGTACCCCAAAGATTTTCAGTTGGTGATTACAAATCCTGGATTCTTTGACTCCATCACTACAACTTCCTTGTTGTGTTTCCAATGAAACATAGTGGCATTACACATACACAGGGCTTCCAGCATGGTAACTGCTCACCCTTCCTGCGATTTCAGCCTTATTAGTGCAATGCTTTGCATTTTGAAAATTTCAGTTCCAAACAAATTGTAATGACAATTAAGACCTACACCATACTCTATTTCCAGAGTATAGATGCTGCCGAAGCAGTTTATTGGCAAGCGTTATACTGGTTGATTCGCCATTGCTTTCCCAGCGTTGTTTGTCCATGCTGTAGTCTTTTAAATGCTGAACATCAAACAAGGAAGCAGCACATACATTTTTTTAATATAAAGTCTTTGGTATGACTCAGCCATGTTGTTATCCACCAACTTCCAAGACTCAGAGCAGACACTTTAACCATTATGCCACCAAATTTGGTTCACCCACTGTAAGGATGGTTTAATTCACCCACTTTTATGATTTCTATGGTGTATTTTATTTTGACTTGTTATACTGGCTTCCACCAGGTGGCACTATATGATTCACACTAATATGGAGAGAATTGTGGTAACTCCCCAACCCCATACACTGGGGGCTATGATTATTTTTACCCTCTAAAACCAACACCTCGACCAACAGTTTTTCATCACATTCCATCCAGCGGTTCATGAACACATGGAAGTAAAACAAACAAACACACAGACACTTCTAGAATTATATGTAATGTGATTTGTGTCCTGTAATACTTTTGAAGCATGGGTTATGAAAAATTGGTCTATTTTGTAGTTATGGCCTTCCCTAAACTCCAAAACTACCTGAACATTTACATTTTCACACAGGCTCCCTCGTTCTTGCACTAGGTTTGGATTTTATGAAGTTTGTTGTAAGTCAGAGAATATGCATGCCAACTGCACAAAATGCAACAGGAAATACATGGGGTCAGTTAAGGGGGAGGTTTAATGCAATGTATTCACTGACAGTCTCAGGAATGTACCATTAAATACTGTAACAATGGTGTCTCAACTCCTGAGGTTTCGACCTTTTGGTCTCAACCTGTTTTTCAGCCCGAACAACTTAAGATGAAAGAGCACCTCTCACATGACTTTAACCACACCTTTATTACAAAATGTCGATAGTTGTTTTATTTTTTTTCTGTGAGCAGTAGGAAATTTTTTTATTTTTTGGCTTTTATCACTTCGGAAACTAATATTTCATGTTATCATTCCAATGTTGGTTGAAGTTAAGAGCCAATGATTGAGGAAGGTTAAGGGCCATCTATATGCTCTATACTAGTGAGCGGTGGGGGTGGAGGGGGGCTTGGTTCCAGACTACAAGCAGATCGTGGGGTACGTCATACTTGCATACATAAAAATATAAGCTTTATTTCTTTGATGAAGTGGATTGTGGTTTCATTCTGCAAGCAGCTAAATAATTAAAGTAAATCAAGAATGAGTCATTCAAATGAGCTCTTAATTTAACAGGTATAGTCGTTTTTCATGTAAATAGGCCAACAGGTTTACCCAAAACTATTTTTAACACACCACACTGCATTGCTCGGCAACGCCAAGATAGAGTTCATGATTAAGTTGAAGACGGATGTTAATGGATGGATCTGGAACATGTAAAATTAAGTCAAAACAAACAGGATTGTGATGTTCTTGTAGTTGTTCCTATGTTTTTGTTAACAACCGAGCAAATTTGAGTTATTACCATGTTAAGTTAGCATCTTTCCTTTTTGTTACATTGATTGAATTTACATTAGTAACGATTGTGTAATCGGCTGTGAGAGAGATAGCGGTTCCCTGTCTGATCCATGTTTAATTCCTGACCTGCATGTTCAATGCTGTGTTCCTTGGATAAACACTCCCTTGGAACTTAACCGTTCCAAGGGGGTGGGTCCAAGCAAGCCTCGCCCAACTGAGTGTCTGCATCCATTTTCATCAGCAGCGTCACTGAGTGGTGTGTATCACCACCATGCCAACGCATAAATACAGGAAACAATAAAATGATTGTTTCTTTTCATGTTTTTGATCATTAATATTGGCAATTTAATCTGTATTGGACGATTTTCAAACATAGGGCCTTGTGTTTGCATTCAACTTTCCAGAAAAAGTGATCTTTCTTTGTATCCAGCGTTTCCAGCAATGTGAATTGTGAATACAGGGAACTATGCATTGACTAAAATGTGTTCTGAATGTTTTTTTTTATAACCAGGGTACTAGATATTGAGATCGGACTGTATATGTGAATATGCAACGCTTTAAAATATACGCTGTGACACTTGTACACCGTCTGTAAAGGAGAAACGACTTTCTACCACTCACTCACTGTACATCGTCCATAAACCACACAAACCCATAGACACTTCTGGAATCATACCACCATAAAACCAAGAAACACCTGCGAGCGATCATGCTGTTCAAGATCATGTGACGTGTCATTATCTTTCGTCACGTGATTATCCATGAACGGGAGATCCATAGGCAGATTTTCGTTTCCATATGTTTCAGTGTGTGTGTGTCAGTCAGTCAGTGAATGAGTGGTTAGAAAGAGATTACAAGGTGTCCATAAAGTCCTTGTGCAACTTCAAACTTTTATAACTTTTGATATACACATGATGGAAGCAAACTTTAAATGGTGTATGAAAGCATAATTAATCAAGTTATTATTAATGTTTTTGTTGTTGTAAATGTTATTTTTGTTTTTATTGCTGCTAAATCCACACAATTTTCTTGACAAGTTGACATTTTGTGATGAGGCAACTTCTACGTCAGTGGTAAAGTCAGCCACCACAATTACTGCATTTGGTTTCCAAACTATGATGATGACATCTTTCACATATCACCTTTTACCAGCAAGACTAGCTCTATGCTCTGTGCGACGGTTCTTGAATGATGTCTTTCCAAGCCAAGTGGATAGGTAGATGTGGACCAATCACTTGGCCACCTTGTTCACCTGACCCATCCCCATTTGACTACTTTTTATGGGGTTATGTAAAACTGTTGTTTTGAACCTTGGCTACGATCACATGGAATTCAAGAAATTATTCAGAAGCAATTGGAGGATGTTTTCAACAAGTTGGAAAATCAGATTGAATGATGTATCACGAGAGATGGTGGTTATATTGAAGTTTAAAAGTTTGAACTGTATTGAGTAAAAAAAAAAAAAAAAACTATGAATAATGCTTCCATGTAACATTTAGTTTGTTTCTATCATGTGTACAGCAAAAGTTATAAAACTTCGAAGTTGCACAAGGACTTTATGGACACCCTGTATATTGGATGTAACGCATTTCTTCAACACACATCGTATTCCTGGTTATTAACACATTTCGACAGATGATTGCAAGAGGAAAAGCTGCCAGCAGTTTCATTTTTATACACTTTGTTTGGAATTTTTGATGTCTGCTCGATATTATTCCAGCTGCCACTTATGTATTATTTTCATTTTGATGCAAATCGTAACTGGGTTTTTGGCATTTGGAGTTGCCTATGCTTTCTTGAATTACTTCATGTACCCAGCTGTTTAGCATCCGGTAACTTGGGTGATGGAGGAAGCGGAATGTTGACATCAATAGGTCGCTTTTAAAAAAAAATTGAGATCGTATTGCGTGAAGACGTCATTCACATCACATTTAACTTCCAGTGCTGACACCATGATGGAACCGAGTCTTTTCGGTGCTCATGGTTTGAAGACGGTTCCTCTTTTAGTGCACCCCTCATTCTATCACCATCTTTCCCAAAGGTCATTTGTGGTATGGCTGCCTGATGCCCATATTTAATTCATCCATCAACCTGGGCCAACCTGTTGTGCATGACTATTGAGGTGTTGTGAAATCCATCTGTTATTCGAGAATGTTTTTGTTTTTCACCGGCTTTGTGCAGAATTGTTGTTGTGTTTGCGAGTGTCGTGTTCAAATGGCAGTTGCATATCATCTGTTGTCCTGCAGTGCCTTCCATCAATATTTGGCCAGAACTCTACTCGCAGGAGTCTGCACACATGGCCCAAGCGTTCCAGCGCTTTTGGCTTCAATGCTGTGCAAAACATGTTTGCCTGCATCGGCGCTGCTACCCTTCCCCCCCCCACCCCTCCCCTCAACCTACCTCCCACGAACTGGCCGTCAATAATTTACTACTCAACACAGCGCTCCGTTGGACCATGTGGATAATATTAATACAGTATTTTCAGATGCCTTGCTTTCCCTACACACTGCAGAGAGTGTAGCAATTTCAGGAGGGGGGGGCTGGTTTTTTTTTTTTGACATTGAGGCTTGTGTAAGACCTCGTATCTGAACGAACCAGGACGTAACATACAAAAGCAGCACACAAAACACGCATGAATGGGGTGGACAAGGTGGAGACGGAAGGAAACTCCAAGGAGCGAGAATTGGAAGGGGTAGGGATTGGAGTGGGAGGGGGTGTTAATGAGGGTAGAAAAGATCATGGTTTTGGATTGGGGACTATCTGAGATGCTGGTGTACAGCTGTCTTGAAGACCTGGATGGAAGAATGGAACTGAAGATGTGGAAATTGATTCCACATGCAGGAAAAAAGAGAAACAAATGAGTTGTGGTGAGCAGTGATCCTGGATGTTGGTAGTTTTACCAGAAGAGGGTTGATGGTGGACCATGTGATCCCTGCAGAAATCTGGGGGGGGGGGGGGGGACAAGTTATGAAAAGAGCAGAGGGTGCAAGACCAGAAAGGATGCAGAAGAAGATAGAGACCACCAAACTCTGCGATGGCGAAGTGAGAGGCCCATAGACTCAGCTTCATCACTGGAGATTCCAATAATCTTGAAGGCCTTGGTGTCCACGATGTAATAAAAAATAACCAAAAACATCAAAAATAACCAAAAATATGGCACAATCTTTTCTGATTGCACACTTCTTGAACTTGGTTATGACAAAATGGGTTAGAAGTCTTCATGAGCAAAAAATTATGGGGAGGGAAGTAAAGGGGAGGGGGAGCAGTTGAAGAGTACTTGGCATATTGAAAGAAAGCAGGGCATCCAAATATTACTCCATTTTGTGTCGCTAATATGGAAATGAACTTTTTGCCAATGCAGGATAATCTTGTAAAATTTGCAGTATTTGAAAGTACAACAGAAAAAAAACAAAGGATTCGTATGAAAATATTTATTTCATATCCCCAGTAGAAGTTTAATCTACTCATTTTAAATAAGTATATATTCACAATGCAACATATTACATCAATGATGATGCTTCATATACCTTATAGCCCTTCAAGTCAGCTGGACATTGCCAAAGGCTCATCTCTTTACAGACATTAAAAAATAACTATGAGCATCATTGGTTTACATCTCAGCTACGGTCAAGGATGCTTTCTTTAATAAATCTTTTGACTATGTAAAAACATACCGTACATTATATGTCGGAAAGCAAAGGTATTTACTATGTGAAAAAAATGTCCAAGTTTAAATAATTGCTCCCGTGTAGATTAAAGTGGTGGGCTTCACCCAGCTTGTCCTTCACCAACCAAAGGTATCATTTATCTTTTCTGGGCCAGACTGAACTGAGCCTGCAAAAGTAAGTCCATGCTGGACTGAAGATCCTCTGGATTCTGACATATGTCAATAGGGCCACTATACACTTGCCAACCGGGCAGTCGAGCGGCCTGTACGTGCAAGACGGTGTACCTTGATGTGCTTGGACAGGTGGTCACTGCGAGCAAACTTCTTGATGCAGACAGGACATCCGTATGGCTTTAGACCTGAGTGTGAACGTCGGTGCCTGGACAGCTCATCGGAGCGAGAAAACCTGTTGAGAAAAGAAAGGTCATCCTGTGTTAGCACTATGT
Source organism: Eptatretus burgeri (assembly GCF_056783735.1). Taxonomy (NCBI): domain Eukaryota; kingdom Metazoa; phylum Chordata; class Myxini; order Myxiniformes; family Myxinidae; genus Eptatretus; species Eptatretus burgeri. Next base: position 63,166,705 of record NC_140969.1, read on the forward strand.
TGGCCTGTAAAGGTGTGGGAAGCTATGCTATCAATCACAGCAATACCATTGAAAATACCACCTTTATTGCGTTTATCTCAGATCACATGACTAGCCATGGCTTTGAGCTGTCTCCTTGTGACAAGCCAGCACACTGAGAGCCAGAGCTCCCAATGGCTTTCTGCATTCCAAGAGTGTTCTTTCCCCGAGTCTATCGATCCCACCCCCTTTTCCATTGTGTGTTTGGATGCTACTTAACCTGTTTTCTTGTTTATATGATAGATTAAATTATTCTCATTTGCGAAATGATTTTGTTATTTGAATTGACTGATATATTTATGATAACTCATTGTTTCCTTTCATAATCTTACTATAATTCACCGTCTGTCCGTCTGTCTGTCCCCAGGTACCGCAAAAATGGCTGAACCGATCACAACCATTTTTTTGGTGTGTAATCCTGGGACCCCTTGGAGTAAAATTCGCATAAATATAATAGCATGATCCCCTTGATGGCTCCCGTAGGGAGCGGGTGCTTCTAGTATTGTACAAACCACAGAACCATCACAATTCTCAGGTATGACTTTTCTATTTCTGATGGGTAAAATCAATGGCGATTGTGACATCACAGTGGGATTGTGGGATGCACTAGCAATAAAAAGGGCACAATTGCCTCAAAAAACCTTTATGGCTTACCTCCAGGTGCAACCGGGCCAGGTGCATACGAAAGGTTTTTCCCCAGTGTGCCTCCGCATGTGAGCCTTGAGATGACTGCTCTTCGTGTATGTTTTGTCACACCCAGGATGTTGGCACTTGTGTAGTTTCAAAGGCTCTACACTGCTCACCGTGGCACCAATGCCTCCAGCACCACGCAAACCAGCCAAGACAATTCCTGAGTTTCCTGCGACTCCATCCCGATGAGACCCATAACCAATGGGCCAAGCCTTTGCTGCGATTGGCACAGGAGCAATTTTGACATACTGTCGAGATCCAACTCCTGGAGTTGCACCTGTACAACCATTGTGAGGAACCAATGCAAAGGTCTGACCCTGAATATTTACGAGGAGCTGGGATACCTTGATGTTAGTAGTTGCAGAGTTGCTTATTTCCTGGGAAACAGGCAATGTGACACCAGATGCTCCTTCAGTTTGTACTTGGATTTGCTGAAGCTGAAGAATGACAGGCAAGCCTGTTGATGCCATAGCTGGTGTGGACGAGCTGGTTGGATTTTCATGACGGCCGCCGTTATCTTGTTCACCATTTTCTGTCGGTGGCCCAGAAATTGTTTCTATTGCAACTGTTGGTTCTTCAGCTCCAGGATTTTCTTGTTTTGGAGACTGTAACCAATGAAATTTTTCTTTTCCTTTATTTTCCTCCACCACAACATCCTCCTTCATTGTCACACCCACTGATGCTTTTGACAGAAGTGGTTGCATGTGTTCCTCTAAAAACTCCTCAATTTCATCCAACGTGGGCCGGAATGCTTCATTGTGGTCATTGGAGAAATTGGGCCCGTCAGGTTGGGTGTGGAAGTCAAAGGTTTGGCCTTCCCATCTTCTTATATCAGACTGGGCCATGAGGTAATCCATTATCTCATTGCTGTTGCCACTGCCGCTACTGTTGCTGTTGCTGTTCCTCATTGTGCCAGGTCCCATTAACCACCACGCACTACCTGGGCTGGAGCAGCTGGAGCAAGAACTCAACCCATCACTGTCATCCTCAGACCTTGCAGTTGGTGACAGTGTAAGAGCCATATCATAGTACGGAGTGGTAGTCTCCAAATGGAAGCGTTCAAAGTTCTCGTGTGGCAACACAGCAGCCATCTTTCTTTGTCCCAGATGCCTTTGTGTTCCCGAATCCTGTTGGGGAAATTGGGAGGAAATGCAGTGTGTGGGTTAAGGTATGTAACGTGGTCTCAGCATGGTCTATGCTCTGGTGGTTTCTTTGAAATGCCAATCTCATGTTCCAGGTGAATGCTCGGCAAAGCAAGATGTCCTAATCTCCTTTGTGCATAGCAATAAAATGTCAAACCATTAACTGCAAGTATATTTCAAAGATGGAAATGGTTAAGAAGTTGTAGGTTGGTTTACCCCATCAACGTGATCGAAGATACATTGTTGATATAAGACTGGCAATCCAGTTTTACCTTCATGCTAAACATGTGGAGGACTTTCAGAGTTTTTATTCACATGGACTGAGAACGTTCTACAGACTGGAGCTTGAAACTGTCACCAAGGACAGTGTTATGCAAAACAACCTCAATGCCAATGGCCATTCTATTGCCGCATTGAAAGGAGTTATTTAGCCAATTCTGATCAATAGTCCGTCTCCATTGTGACTTTCGAATTTTGGACATGCCTTTTGACAAGTCAAACCGCAGTGATTTCTTCATAGGTGCTGAAAAGTAAATGGATCATGCCTACTTACATTCCGTTTGAATTCTACTCTTTATGGATGTATTGATATACACCTGTGTGCTCACCTATGACATGTGATTGGTGACTGCACATGGCAGTCTGTGCACGATACCCAAAAAGTGATACTTTGATCTGCAGCTGTAAAACGTTTCAAGCGCAGTTGTTTTCCCGTCAAGTTTAGTTGTTTCATTTCCAGGCGTGAGAATTAATTCCTGACAAACTTTTTTTGTGATGGGAGAAAAAAATTTAAGACAATTCATCATCCTCCCCTGGGTGTTTAAATTGCACAGTTTACGAGGAAACATCGCGTTAGTATGCTGTACTTCGTGTCGTGAATTGCCAGCCGGTGTCCGATAGTAACCCGGATTCACAGTCCACTCGCTCACGTGTGGCCTCTGTGCGTGCATGGGCAAATGTCCCAGGGTGTAGAAAAGCACGCGTGTTTACATTGCTATGGAATAGTGTGCAACGTGCTGTCTATCAATATGAGAGGAATAAATGCTGGCAGTTCAGGTGGAAGAAAAAAAGTTTCGGCAGAAGTTTCATGCACAAACGAGGAAAAGAAAAAAGTTTACGAACAAGAAGAAAAGTGTTTCGGGCACCATTTCACAGGACAAAGTTGAAAAAGCTACAAAATTACACGGACGTGAAGAACTCGTGTGAATACTCACTGGGACGTCGATGAGTGGGGACGTCGATGAGTGGGGACGCCAGTGTGAAACTGGAGATGAGGGATCGCGACCGGACAAGTTGTGTCACATTGAGATGGGCCCGCCTTGTGGGTTGGATTAAAGCCGGGGGGCTCGATGGGGGCTCGCCCTGCGCTGCAGTTGCCATTGGTCGCCTGAGGCAGGTTAAAGGAGGATGGCGGGGTGCGCAATGCGCTGTCGCCAATGCGGATGCTCAAAACGGTGGCTATGGTGCTGAATTTGGTGGGGTTGTGCGTCAACGACAAGGAGGGGGTAGAAGGAGGAGCCAAAGGAAGCACGTGCTGCCGCGTGGCAAAGCGCGCTTTCCAAACATAGTTTGGAATATCTCATGATCGGCCACACTTGTTTATTTTAATATACGGATCGTTTTATCTTTACCCCTCATCAGCGCTGCCCCCCCCACCCCTTTTTCCGAGTGATGAGAAATGTTGCTTCAAAACTTTACATCAATAAAATAAATAAACTTTAATTTGGCATGAGTAATATAAACCTGCTGCTTTGGATTTTGGAAATTCTCGTTGAAACATAATCCAAATGGACATTTATGTTACGAACCGGAAACCATGCACCGTTGGAATGCCGAACTCAGCTGCTGGTGGGGAAAAGAAAAGTTTTACAAAGTTGTTTTGAATTATCTCAACAAGAAATTTGAGTTGGCATGTTTTATACTTTTCCCATCCGTTGGCTCACAATGTGAACCCAGGTTCGAATCCCACATACCATGATGTTTGTCCATTGTCTGTTTACCACTTTTCTTGTAATTTAATTCATGTTAAAAGTACGTTTAAGTCTCCTGTAAATGTCTTTGTGTCCTACATGTGATTTGCGTACAAACTCTTCCATGAGCTTTGGATCATTGTATGTGAAAACGAAAAATAAAACACCTGCATGGTACACTCACTATCACTACTAGCATGTACACATTGCCATACTTGATGACACCTTGCTGCTCATGTACACAAATGACTGTGTGAACTCGTTTCGGATTGCCCTGCATAAAAGTGTTTTTGCAGGTACTGGATAGGTGGGAATTCTGGAGAAAAATGTTTGGTTGTTGTATTAATCGATGACTTGATTCAAAATATGCGAGGTTTGAAACTTTCTGTAGAACAATTTAAAATCTAATGATGAATGTGTAAATGTTTTAGACAATGCTGCACCGGGATTCAACTTGGAATTCAACTCACTGGTTTCATCCCCCCTGATGTGTGGCTGCACCCCTGTACATACAGTTGGGCATGAATTTCGTGATGACGTCAGCACACAGGGTGAGTGCTGGTGTACTGGCCGAATGTTTTTGAAAGACATCGTAAAATATTTAATAATGTATTTCGGAATATTTACACCGTAAACGTGTCTCGAATAATGTTAGCAGATGAGACACCCGGCTTAACATCCTGCCCAATAAACTGTACACTCGTTGTAACACCCGACTTGCAAAACACTATAGGATGGCAGAATATAGTCGTGTTGGGAATCGAACCCAGATGAAAGCTCAAAAGCGATTGCACTACCTCTCAGATGTCCTCATGATTTAACAAGTCAGCCCAGCAGATAATTGCCATCACACCATCTATTTACTGTATCGCACATTGTGACCATTCCCATCGTTATTTCACCCTTTATGCAATCACGGGTGGTAACTTCGTTGGGTGTTCCCATGTTATGAAATTAGAGCTGGTACTGGGATCTCATCTTCGAATCAAAAGAACACTGTTGATTTGTCCTAATGAGTGCCACACTGCTTGAATGCTTTGGGGGAAATTTGCTCATCAGGTGTGATAAGGTCCTTGAATGTCATTGGCAGATCATTTTGGAAGTAGAGATGTGTGTCAGACCATGCCATGCAAGAAAGTATATATGGTGTACTTGGTCATGTCAAAACTTGGCCTCATAACATTCCCATCAAAGCCCCTGGCTCATGCGGGGAACCCAAGTTGAAATCGCACACACTTTGTCTAAAGGTGTTTGACCAGTCTCGGAATGTCCTGGTAATTCAGGTAAAAGTACAATGTGGTGCCTCACAATGTCCTTGTGATATGTTTACAGTAAAAGCTATTCTCCCCATTTCCCTTTCCTTATCATCATCCCTCCCCACACAACCACCACCACTGCCACCCACTTCCACTGCCGCAAAAGGTTTTCACAACGAATCATGCTTCGAAGTCATTTATTCCTTTACCAAAATGTGATGAATTGAAATGTTCCCCACAAGACAAGCTTTACCAGTGGACCCTTCATCCTCACTGAGGTGCAGAGATGGCTGTTAGCAATTCACATATAAACGAGTGCATGCCCGTAGATGCATGGCCGTACATGCAAACCCTCCACCCCCCCCCCCCACAAAAAAACTCAAACCGAGTGTCAGAAACAACAACCACACAAGCCGTTCCTACGCTTTCACGTGCCCGTACGTGCGTGGCTGTACGTGCAATATATATATATATATATATATATATATATATATATATATATATATATATATATATATATATATATACTTTAAAACCGCTTGCCAGAAACAACCACACAGGCCGTTCCTTTGCTCTCGTGTGGCCGTACGTGCGTGTCCGTACGTGCATGGCCGTACGTGCCCGCCCATACGTGCGTGGCCGTACATACAAAAAAAAAAAAAACTTTCAAACCGTGTGCCAGAAACAACAACCACACAGGCCGTTCCTTCGCTCTCGCGTGCCCATATGTGCGTGGCCGTACATGCAAAAAAAAAAACTTTCAAACAACTACACAGGCCATTCCTTCGCTCTCATAAACGACGACTGGATTGGGGCATTGTGTTTATCTATAAATGCGGAAAAGAAATCGAGAAATTATTAGAATACAGTAAGTCATCACTATCCAAAAGTAGTGTGTGCCTGTACGGAATGTTCACATCATTCCACGAATTATCGCTTGCATTGAAGTAACAACTGCTGTGATACTTACACACAGAGTTAATTAAAATCAAGTTTACCTCCCTGTCTTTGCTTGCCATGACATTCGCTGCCATTTAGCATTGGCACTCCTACCCCACGGTAACTAAGGCACCGATCGATCCCCATCGTAACCAGCACGGCACGTGACGTCATCGTCGGCCAGCCGTGCACCGGCCGACGCAGCCACGCCCACGCAGCCACGTGTCCTGCCATTGGCTGGTAAATAAATGGCCATAACTTGGGAATCACTTGTCCGATTAATATCAAATCTTGAAAAGGCACATACTCAGGTCCACAGCAATATAGCTGGCAAGTTTCAATTAGATCGGACCAGTGGTTGTCGGGAAACAGCGGTCACACACACACACACACACACACACACACACACACACACACACACACACACACACACACACACACACACACACACACACACACACACACACACACATTGCTGGAATTATAGAAAGATGAAATGAGGTCAATGAGATGACAAATGAAGGGGTTGAATGCAGACTGCAGAGCAATGAGTAAAGAAACCCGTCGTTGTGAATCGTTTTTACCACCAAATTGAGATGTATTTCGTTGGCAAGCGCCAAGTATGTTGAGTAGAGCTGAATTCCTTAACACTTACAAAGGCCACACCGTTTTGACAATTGGAAACAAAAAAAAAAGTTGTGCACTTTTTTTTGATAAATTATTTCTGGAACAATTTTTATTCAATAAATAAATAATAATAAAAATCGTCTCCATGTACATTGTACACACCTTTATCTCGTTAGCACCTCTTCATAAACAACATCGCTGAGGAAACGGCGCTTCTTTGTTTCCTCCTCCAGGGCAAGAATACGGAGGCTTTTAATGGCCAATTATTCAATTGGCGCCAACGTATTTTGCCTTTTCGCAAGGAAAAACACGATGAGGAGAGGAGAGGAGAGGAGAGGAGGGGGGGAGGGGAGGGGAGGAGAGGAGAAACCCGGAATGGCGAACGCGGATGAGTTTCTCTTCACCATCGACCATGGCTACGCAACAACGCTTCCTGTCATTGGTTGATATAAAATGGCCGCAGCAACGGTTCCTGTCATTGGTTGGTAAATAAATGGCCATAACTTGGGAAGCACTTGTCCGATTAATATCAAACCTTGAAAAGGCACATCCTCAGGTCCCCAGCAATATATCTGGCAAGTTTCAATTATATCGGACCAGTGGTTGTCGAGAAACAGCAGTCACAGACACACACACACACACACACACACACACACACACACACACACACACATTGCTGGAATTATAGATAGATGTCGCTTTTTGATGCCGAGGTTCTGTGATAAAAAAAACACTATTGGTATCAGTGAGCAACTTCATATTAATGGCAGGATTGAATTCCTAATGCGTCATGGACAAGCATTTGAGGACTTTGCTACAGAAGGAGTTTTCTGCTTTCTTGTTTACACTACCTTCCACCTCCTACCTGGCATCTCCATATACTCTTTATAAAATACACTTCTTCTCGATTCCACTAAGTCTGGGAAAGAAGCAAGCCAAGATGGCAGCTACCCAGAATTCCCTAAAGAACCGAGGACCTAAGGGAAGACCTTGGATCACCTCCTTGTATTGGTTCATCCACCGATCTTCGATGTGGAGGGAAGCTCATCTTCGTGATTGGCAGGAAGAGCCTATTGAAGATTATCCCAAGAAGAAGAAGCAGCTGAGGTTATCACCATACCAAAGCCAGGGAAGCCGGAAGATGACCTCTCAAACTACCGAACCATTTCATTACTTTGCACTTCATACAAGCTATTTCAATATCTCGTCCTAAGCTGCATCTCTCTTCCAGTTGTGCCCTCTAATTATGCCTCAAACATTAGCTGCACCGAGTTTCCTTGAGTGATAAGCATGTTCCATCAACTTTAAGCTCACAAAATCCTTTGTCGATATATTCTTTGCCGCCAGGCTCGAAACCCCCTCGTTAAAGTTAATTCACGAACTGCCTGAGTTTTTTTTTTTACCAACAATGCAAGAATGACATGGCAATCATCCCAAGAAAGCTCATTTTCCAGAAGTTTGGAATGAAAATCGCTCGTACCTTCAGCTGCATTGGAGCTCAGAAGCTTAAGAATACCTATCTAGTATCTTGATCACAAGACCACCATCATACCCACATTGCTGTGACATGCATGTGATGTCAATATACATTTCACAAGCGGGGACCTAAAAAGGCAATGCATTGGGTATCCCCGATGAGCTTTAAGGTGCCATCAATAATTTTTCTACCCGTCATCATCTCCCCTCACCTGTCACCACCCACCACCATGCACATTCTGCCTCGTTTGGGAATCCATCAATAATTCCAGCTGTGTGTGTGTGTGTGTGTGTGTGTGTGTGTGTGTGTGTGTGTGTGTGTGTGTGTGTGTGTGTGTGTGTGTGTGTGTGTGTGTGTGTGTGTGTGTGTGTGTGTGTGTGTGTATTTGTGTGTGTGTGTGTGTGTGTGTATTTGTGTGTTTTTGTGTGTGTGTGTGTGTGTGTGTGTGTGTGTGTGTGTGTGTGTGTGTGTGTGTGTGTGTGTGTGTGTGTGTGTGTGTGTGTGTGCGTGTGTGTGTGTGTGTGCGTGTGTGTGTGTGCGTGTGTGTGTGTGACCGCTGTTTCCCAACAACCACTGGTCCGATCTAATTGAAACTTGCCAGCTATATTGCTGGGGACCTGCGGATGTGCCTTTTCAAGATTTGATATTAATCGGACAAGTGATTCCCAAGTTATGGCCATTTATTTACCAGCCAATGGCAGGACACGTGCTGCGTAGGCGTGGCCGATGCGCCATTTAGTTGCCAATCACAGGACACGTTGCTGCGTGGGCGTGGCTGCGTAGGCCGGTGCACGGCCGGCCGACGATGACGTCACGTGCCGTGCTGGTTACGATGGGGATCGAACGGTGCCTTAGTTACCGTGGGGTAGGAGTCCCAATGGTAAATGGCAGCGAATGTCATGGCAAGCGAAGACAGGGAGGTAAACTTGATTTTAATTAACTCTGTGTGTAAGTATCACAGCAGTTGTTACTTCAATGCAAGCGATAATTTGTGGAATGATGTGAACATTCGTACGGGCACGCACTACTTTTGGATAGTGATGACTTACTGTATTCTAATAATTTCTCGATTTCTTATCCGCATTTATAGATAAACACAATGCCCCAATCCAGTCGGCGTTTTTGAGAGTGAAGGAATGCCCTGTGTGGTTGTTTGAAAGTTGTTGTTTTTTTGCATGTACGGCCACGCACATATGGACACGCGAGAGCGAAGGAACTGCCTGTGTGGTTGTTGTTTCTGGCACGCGGTTTGAATTTTTTTTTTTTTGTATGTACGGGCACGCACGTACGGCCACGCGAGAGCGAAGGAACGGCCTGTGTGGTTGTTTCTGGAAAGCAGTTTTAAAGTACATATATATATATATATATATATATATATATATATATATATATATATATATATATATATATATATATATATATATATATATATTGCACGTACGGGCACGTGAAAGCGAAGGAACGGCTTGTGTGGTTGTTGTTTCTGGCACTCGGTTTGAGTTTTTTGTGGGGGGGGGGAGGGGCGGAGAGGGTTTGCACGTACGGCCACACATCTACGGGCATGCACTAGTATCTTAAACAAGCAGTTTCAAATGGAGCACCTCACCGCAATTAGAGCATTTAAATTGCATCAGATGTGGCAATAAATGGGAATTGTTGCTCCCAGATTGCCGGCTTGATGGCAGAAGATGCCATTTGTATGTTAAATGATCTGCAGATGCACTGAAACACATCGGGCCAAATCTACATTGTATTGCTGATAAATTGGCCGATGAGAGTACATCACTTAATTCAATTTATTTTGTGTAGATACACAGCAAATGGAACCAGCTGTTTGGTCAAATAGTAAAACACTTGATTATTTCTCTCCACAAAATGCAGGTTCATGGAAGAAAGAGTAATGTGTCAGAAAGCAAAAAAGGCAATGCACTGACAGCGAGGCCGGCAGTGCTGTGGGTTCAAATCCTATGGCCAACCTGCACTTGGCAAGCATGGTGAGAATGCCAAACACCCCTCAACATGACTTTTTCATGTCGTGGACCAAAAAGGGATGTTTGTCAGTTTACAGCATAGTACATTTCTATGAAGTAGTTGGTAATCTTTTGTGATGGTGTCCTCACCCACCCCCACCATCCCAGTTTCATTTGTGGAGCCTGTTTCTGGTGATAAATGTCGACTAATACTGTATGTAATGCCAATCTGAACCCACTGTTTTGTCATTTCTGTGATGAGATGGAACTTTAATTAGCTGCATAATTTTAAACCCTTGCAAAAAACTGTGCATCATTCTTGAGCTTAAATTTTGTCCTTCTCCATTGTTTAAGAGATACTTGTGGTGATCGCATCTGCGGAAATGAAATAAAGCAACGAACGCTGATGTCGCCTGGTGTTTATAAGCATTTCAATATACCCAGCAATTCCTCGCTATGATGAACAGGCATTCGTTAATATGAGTGAAGAAAGTGAAAAAGAAAAAAATACTTTATCGTTAAGAAATTTTAGGTAAACTTTTAGCTCTCATACGAGCCTCGACAAGGTATGCAAAAAAAAAATCATTGCGGCCTGTTCCAAGTCAAGGCAAGGTTGAGCAGGTCGAAAAACATAGCAGCTTCAGACCCCAGCGAGGTTACCTAGGGTATGCCTTAAGACCCCAAAGAGCGAGGTTGCCGAGTATCGGCTGATGAATTATTTAATTAAATAAGGCCGTTGATTATCTTCAAAAGGGGTGTTTTAATTAACCCAAACACCCAATTTTCACTCTGGCGCTTCCTTGGAGTTTTCTTGGTATGCATTCAAAGTTTTAGGCTGATAGGTTTTATGGTTTTGGAGTTATGGAGCACACACACACACACACACACACACACACACACACACACACACACACACACACACACACACACACACACACACACACACACACACACACACACTGACATTTATTGGTACAGAAGAACAGTTAAATATGATGGGAATTTATTATCGTCTCGCTGTGTGCTCCTTAAAAAATGTCGCATCATTAAATCAACCCCTCCCCCACCCCAAGTCCTCAACCCCAAAGTCTTCAAATCCACTACCCACCTCAATAATTCAAAACGGGATAATAATGATGGAACGTGTGGTCAACTTAATCTAATTTGGAGACGCCTCCACACAGACTTTAACACAGACAAGGGGACAGAATAATAATAATAAAAATCCCTCCTTTATCGTGGTACTTCGCTGTGTGCCCAGGGATGAGTTTCTTAAGCTTGAAGGTCACCAACCGCATCATCGCCGCACGGGAAAATGCGCCCAAAATGTCGCCCAGCCGCTCTCTGGGTGGGAAATGTGCAGGAGGAAATTCAGGTGGTGATACTTAACACCAGGGCTCAGAAACTGCCATGCAGCTTCTTTCGTCAATCGCACTTGCCGATGCCGCTGCTCTCTGCAGAATGGTGCCATCTCCTTCACCGATGGGACAGCATGAGGCTTCGAGGCTGGTCTCACATGACCCAGCCTAACAGTCCATGGCCAGCGTCTTACTCCATCATGCGAGCAAATTCGCCTCAGCACCAACACGAAAATTGTGCAACCTTCTTCACCATGTCGAGGGAAAGCCGGCCATAATGCCCTTCTCTTCCAGCCGCCGATCCCTCACTCGCTTCTCTCCCGTCCTCTTTTGTGGCCTGCTCTGAAACTAACTCCCCTCTCTCTGATGTTACGCCATTAATCATCCACTGCAGGGGCGTGGTTTACTAGCTGCCATTCCTGGAGATGGGGTTTCTTGCCTGCTTGGACGTGCAGCTCGGTTGTTGTTGTTTTAAGGACATGATCCCTTTTTATCGCCAGTCTTGAAATGCAAAAACATAGGAAAATGTCACAAGCAGCAATCGCATACTGGGATAAATTATCCTGAAACCCCACCTAATTTAACACAGCACCATCCCCTGCGTGGTGGCACGTAACACTTAAGCTCCCAGTTTCCAGACTTAATTTACATTGAGATGTCTCCAACTTGTCCACAGACCAAGCTACTCTATACAATCCTATCTTTCCTATGAAATTCCTCCATCTACCCCACAAATATAACAATATCTTTAACATTATTACAAATTCATGTTTGAAATCATAACTTGAGAAGCTTGACATTCATTTAGGTGGACTCATACTTTTGCATCCCACTGTATGCCCTGGGGAAATTCTGTGAAATTGCCACTCTCGAGTGATTGTGTGAGTCGCCCAATTGTGTTCATAAATAATCCTAAAATAATTACCTTCTTGATGATACATCAATACAAGAAAACAAATGCAATTTTAATATTAAATAACGGCAAAACGTTTAATTCACAATCTCAAGAGATTCCGTAATGTCACGATATTTTACGTGATGGACAGACAGACGGATGTGATAAGTGTATTATTATCCACCGTTGGACTTAGTCCAAAACGGGGGCTTATGGATTTGGTCTCGATTTTCGTGTGTACGTGCATGCATCCACAACCATATCTCGAACATATATGGACCGATTTTATTTGTGCTTAGCACAAAGGCAACACATGGTAATATACATATGCACATTATTTTCTTCCGTGATGCGATCAACAATGGCCAACTTGTGGCCATTTTAGTTGTAAAAAAAACAAAACAAAAAGAAAACCGTATCAAACACGTCCTCAACAATTTCTCCGACATGCATTTACCGATCTTGTTCAAACTTGGCACACAGATTGCGAATGATGGCTGACATATGCACACCATTTTTTTGTCGAGATCAGATCCAAGATTGCCGACTGGCGGCCATTTTAGTTGTAAAAAAACTTGATGTTGAACACGTCCTCAATAATTTCTCGGACATGCATTTACTGATGTTGTTAAAACTTGGCACACAGATATCGAATGATGGTATACGTATGCACGTGATTTTCTTTTCGAGATCAGATCCAAGGTGGCCAACTGGTAGCCATTTTGTTACTTAAATGTGTCCCCAACCATTTCTCAGACGTGCATGGTCCAATTTTGTTCAAACTTGACAAGTCCACAGTACATGATAGCATACACATGCACCTCACTTTATTTTCTGATCTGATCAAAGATGGCCAACTGGCAGACTGGTGGCAATTTTAGTTGTACATAAATATTGGCTTTCCGTTTAATTCCATACAGCAAAATTACTAAAACAACAGGGGCTATGACATTTTGCATCCTTTTTACTTGTTATATCTAATATACAAAGAAGAAAGGTTGTTTGTTTGTTTGTTTGTTTGTTACTTGCAAAATCGAAAAATTTTCAAGTGTATTGGTCAGTCGTTTTTATTATTGTCTGTCTGTCTGTTTGTTTGTTTGTCAATCGTCTGCAGGTCACAATTCCAAAACAATCGTCATTAAACTTTACCAAGCTGTAGAGGTAGTCTCAACTGAGAAGTCTCTTGATTTTGAGGTCAAAGGTCGAATTTCTAAAATTGTCATTTTTCATCCGATTGACTTGAAAGTTGAACAGGATTTGCAGAGTCCATCACTGAATTGGGAAAGCAACTATTTTTGATGTCAATTCAAGGACAAACATCTAAAATCATCAATTTTCAAATGAAAAATCGTCAATTTTCTTCTGATTAACATGGAGATTAAGCAGCAATTGCATAGTCCCTCACTGAATTGGTAAAGCAACTATTTTTAAGGTCAAAGGTTAACTCAAGGGCAAACATCGAAAAATCATCAATTTTCAACTGAAAAATCGTCAATTTTCTTCTGATTAACCTGAAGATTAAGCATCAATTGCATAGTCAATCACTGAATTGGGAAAGCAACTCTTTTTGAGGTCAAAACGTCAAAGGTCAACTTAAGGTCAAACTTCTAAAAACAATTTGAATCTAAAAAATATTTTTCATCCAATTGGCCTGAGTTTTGATCAAGATTTCAATTTTAATCTTAATGAAAGGGACAATTTGATGTATCAATGGCAACTCTTCGAGAGGGGGGTGAATTTTGCAAGTATCATGCTCTGTACGATGTCTTTTTCTTGTTTGTTTGTTCATGCATTCGGACCCTGCAGAAACCAGTGCAACCAAACTTTGCATGGCCTTATCTTTTATCCAAAGGAAGGTCGGGGGCTTTGTTTTGGATACAAAAAGATTAACCTCAGATAATTGGCCTTCAGGCCTCGATTGGGTCTTGTGCTAATTCACTGCCTGTGTTTTTGAGCGATTGAGTAATATGTTTTGAAGATCTATGTTGAGGTTGTATTGTTGTGGATTTGGAAAGCTATCGCACTCAACATTCAGGTCCTTTAGCTCAGTTATATCGTACATGTTATATCGTAAGTACATGTGGCCAGGTAGGGTCCCAACCCTAGTCTAATGGGTAATTTAATGTTCCTGCGCTGTGAAGTTATTTTAAATAGTCAGGTTTTCTTGTCGTATATTTTTTACACCACCGACATCACCTCCGACCACACCGCATCGCCCTCGCCTCGCTTCCTTCACCTCACTCTGGCCAACGTCAGGGGTGGGTGGAGCCCTGCAGAGACATGTTGCTCAGCTTCCTGTGCCAGGGGAGCATCCAAGTGATGTCACCATGCCACCTGGCCAATTGGGGGTTTGCCGCCAGTTTTGACCAGTGGGAGGGATGACGAGGGTGCATGCACAGAAGGTCATCCGGTGTGGAGAGGGCGGAGTTGTGAGGAGGCGCCCCCCCCCCTTCGAAGTGGGGGGTATAATTATAGGCGCGGTCTGTGTGCGGTGGGCAGTTCGTTCTGTTGTGGGTCGGGGAATTCGTCGTCGTTCCCCTGGAGTTCGTTCTGTTCTGGGTCGGGGAATTCGGCGTCGTTCCCCTGGAGTTGGTTCTGTTCTGGGTCTGGCGCGGTCTGCGCGTTCGTCATTCTGGTCCTGGCAAAGAGGTCGCGCACGAGTTCCGAAGCGTGTCTGCGCACGGAGGGACTTCTCTTGCCAGCCTCCGCCCTGCCGACTTCGGCCGTTTGGATCGTCCGGATCACACCAGGGGGTCCAGTTCAGCCCCGAGGACCAGGTCCAAGATAGACCCTTACCTCCAGCTCACCTTCCCTCCAAGCTGGGGGTATTAATAAAGGCGATAGCCACCACTTCTTTGGGTGTGAGTGTGCGTATGTGTGTTCGTGGCGCCAGTCGTTAAGTAGTGAATTGTTTAAGTGCCTGTGCTGTATATGTTGTTGTTGTTCGTCTTTCGGCTGCTCCCGTTAGGGGTCGCCACAGCGGATCATCCGTTATGATCCGCATACTGATTTGGCACAGGTTTTACGCCGGATGCCCTTCCTGACGCAACCCTGGTCGCCTCTTACGACACAGGGATATAAGTGCCTGTGCTGTATATATATTTGCATTTATTGTATTCGGTATAGTTCTGCTCTTAGTGTTCCCTGGTTCCCCATCATTATTATAAATAAACCCCAATTGTTAAATGTTCTCAGCTCGTCGTTTTCATTCTTCCATCGACTGAGCATGTCGCATGTGAGGGATTATTTGGCCATTGCTGTGTTTGCAGGATAATTCGGTCCGATGGTTCTCAGCGATTAAATCGCACACAGAACGAGCTCGCCATGCGGCTCGGTTTCGTACGAGTTCTGTCGAGGGTGAAATTCCCCGGTAGTTGGACCACGTGGGTACTTAGGTAAATTGAAGTTGGCAATTGCCCCTACCCCACGTGGTTTACCCATTGGTGGATTTCGGTCTAAAAGGGACCCGTCTTCTCCGGACTTTTCCGGAGAAGTACGATCTGAATTCCAGGCGATCGGTCGAGTCGACTTGCGGCTCCATCCGGGAGTCGTGTCGCAGCCGACGGGCCGGCACCGCAACAGTATATCGTGATTTGTTGTCAACAACACAAATGTAATCATAGTGTTTATACGTGCACCTGTTCGTAAAAAGATTGCTTTCTACAGGTTTATTGTAATACCTCCGTGTTCAGGCCTTGAGTGAGTATGTTCTTAAACACACTGCCTGGGATTTTCCGGGGAGCAATTCAGTAATATGTTTTGTGAAGATATGTTGAGGTAGTCGTGATTTGTTGTATTTAAAAAATGAAATTAATAAAAAGAAGTTAAAAGAAGGGAAAGTTTTCCAAGCGCATTTTGCAACGCCCAAGATTGGCATTTCTTATGAAACCATCAGGCCAACATTCCCCAATTTGTCATACAGGAAATATTTGAAAACATATGTCATTGAATTTCCCTGGGAAATGCTGGGTACTTCAGCAAGTATATTATATAGATGGGAACACTCTTTTATTCCCCTCTTCTCTTGAATGTGGAATCACATCCCTGAGTCTGTGTAATCATGTTCTTATCTCCACTCCTTTAAAATGGCGAACCATTACCATGTCATGTCATCCTCAATTCCTATTCCCAATCTTTCTTCTTTTCAATGATTCTCCTCTCATGTTCACCAGCACTTTTATACATTTAGCATTTGTCAGCTTTTCCGGTCTTCTTACTTACTTGGTTGACTTATTTCTGGAGACTGGAAGTGGGTCCGTACTTCTGAAGTACAGATCTCTCAGTGTCCAAACTTCAATGGATGGTCTTCCCAGTGTACCTCCAGTGCCGTCTTGAATTTGTCTGCCCTGACAGATTCCTTAGGCAATGTATTCCAATTATTTATGTTCCTGATTGAGAATGCATTCTGCCTCAGTTTGGTTCGGCATCATTGTTTATTGATTTTGAGTCCATGACCTTTGGTTCTTGACCCCTCATCCAGGCCAAAGAATTTCTCAGAATTAATCTTGACGATTCCTTTTACCATCTTGAATATCTGAATGAGTTCTGCCCTCTGTCATCTGTAGGCTCGTGGGATATTCCTGGATTCAGTCTGTCTGGATATTCCAGATACCTTAGCTCATGGCGAAGCCTGGTTGCCTTATGTTGAACTTTCTCCAGTTGGTCATCACCCTCTTATACATTGGACAACATACAGAACTACAATATTCCATTGCAGGTTGAATGATGGTCTTGTAGATTTGGAGAAATCCTTTCCTTTGAAAGGCTGAGAAAAACTTATTGATGATTCCTAACTAAATATCTGCTCTCCTGGAGGTGTCTGAGGCTTGGAAACTGAATGTTAAGCTTTCATCATATAGAACCCCCATATCTCTTTCCTCCATTCTCAGCTTTAACTTCCTTTTGTCTGGAGCCATCTTCCATTGAGTATGTATACCTCCAGTTGTTCCTCACACAATGCACTGCTTTACATTTGTCTTCATTGAATGGCAGTTGCCACTTTCTTGACCAGTCAATGACCATTTCATCATCTCTTTGTGTTGCTTCAGTATCCTCATGCCAATCCATAACTCTGTACAGCTTGGTGTCATCAGAAAAGAGCTTCAGATCTGAGTCGACTGCAACTTGAAGATCATTGACGAAGAGTATAAACAAGTCAGGTTCCCATGCTCCTCTGTGTTGTTCCACTTGTGACAGCCACACTGTGGAATAATTTTCCATTCGCCACTATTTGCATCCTTCTGCTCAGATATTCCTCCAGCCATTGTAGTATGCATCCATCTACTCCATATGAATAGAGCTGACACAGGAGGCGCTGGTGTGGCATGCTATCAAAGGCCTTTCGATAGCCCAAGTACAAGCATTCTATACTGTGCCCATCATCAAGATGAGACATCACCATTGCTCAAGGACTTCAAGCAATGTGTCGAACAGGACCGCCCACATCGAAATGTGTGCTGCTCTTCACTGAATAGTTCATTCTCCTCCCATGTGTTGAATCTGAGCTTTTCTGATGATCTTATGCATGATTTTACAAACCACAGACATCAAGCTGACCAGACTGTAGTTAGCGGGGTCACATCTCTTCGCTTTTTTGAAGATGGGTACGACTGGCTATTTTTTCTCTCCACAAGAGCAAACATTATAGAGTCGCAATGTGAAAAGGTTTTGATGAATTTACTTGCATCAACACCAATCTCAGCTCTCGAAGCTTCAGATTTATTACAGACTAACCTGCCTGAACATGTCTCAAGTGAAAAAGGCAAGGTGTAATTCAGAAATTGGCAAAAATAGTCAACGGGTTTATGAGACAAACTCAAAACACCAATGCTACAATAACAATAAGGTCACAAAGGGCTACAAGCTCGAGGTTGAACCCAGTGTCACTTTGCACAACCTCTTCAAACTGGTTTCTTTGGAGAGAAATACCCAACTGCTCCTGGACTCTGTTACTTTTACACCTGAGAAGGTGGAGAATGTTCTTTCAACCCTCCACTCTGACTCTGCTGCTGGACCGGACGTCATCAGCTCACGTGTCCTAAAAACCTGTTCTTGTGGTCTTGCACATCCTCTCTTTGCCATTTTCACCCTTTCATTTTCACTAGGTCATCTTACATGTGCTTGGAAATCCACCAACATCATTGTATTGTTGTGGAGCCGGGCGTCGGCTGCGAGCACGACCGCTAAGTGCAACAGTAGGGTCAACTCTACCGGACACCCGGAATCTACATCGTACCTTTCAGAAAACTCCGACAGGTACGGGTCCCTTACTGTACCATGAATCGTCAATAAATCAACCACATGGGACAGGGTTATTTGCCCAACTTCAAAATACCTAGAGGCCTACATGCCGAACTACCGAGTATTCACACCCTCGACGGGACTCAAACGGGACGAGTCGTTTCCATGCTCGACCCGTGCGTAACCCGAGCGGGTAGTTACCGAGGTCCCGTCGGTCCAAATGCACACTTTGCCGCTTCCCAAATTTCCCAACACTCTTCTTCTTCTTCTTTCGGCTACTCCCGTTAGGGGTCGCCACAGCGAATGATCCGCATAGTGATTTGGCACATGTTTTACGCCGGATGCCCTTCCTGACGCAACCCTGGTCACCTCTTACGACACAGGGATATGGTACACCTATTTTAACCGGGGTATACACCGGCCCAGTACACTGGTACTCATTTCGCCGACCTCGGAAGGATGACAGGCTGAGTCAACCCCCTGGTGTATTAATTCAGTGGTCCAATGGGGCTTGAACTCGGGACCTTTTGGATCCCAAGCCGCTGCCCTAACCACTACGCCAACACTAGGCTCCCAAATTTCCCAACACGCACCCTGTTAAACCAATGAGGAAAACACAAAAACGAGCTGATACATTTAACAGGGGGTTTATTTAGAATAGGGAAAGGGAAGCACGTAAGGGCAGAGTTATCACGACTAATAGAAATGCAAGTATGTACAAGGCAAAAAGAGCACTTAACAATTGCTACTTAAAGACGGGCCCACAAATACACGCACGCACACACAGATACCCAGAAGGACATGGACCTTCCCGCCTCGTGTGGTTTGGCTGAGACGAGCGAACCAGACAAGCGTCGAGATGTGGTCAGAAGAACCGGGCACCAGCAAGATGCGATGAGAAGAACCAGGCACCAGCAAGATGCGATCAGAGGAGCCAGGCACCAGCGAGATGCGATCAGAGGAGCCAGGCACCAGCGAGATGCGATCAGAGGAGCCAGGCACCAGCGAGATGCGATCAGAGGAGCCAGGCACCAGCGAGATGCGATCAGAGGAACCAGGCGCCAGCGAGATGCAATCAGAGGAACCAGGCGCCAGCGAGATGCGAACAGAGCTCCAGCGGACCAAACGCAATTTCCCTTGTTCTTCTCGCGCTTGTCCCTACAACCAAAACTCTCCTCTCATCCGATCGCGCCACAACCTTATTCACACTTGTCCAGGGCGGGGAAGGGGACGCCTCCTCGCTACCCGCTGTCTCTCTCACTGGACGGTTTTGGCGTGCCAAATGCGCTCGTCGCCTCTCTCATTGGCCAAAACGGGCGCCAAGTCCGTTGATTGGACTGGGGGGTGTCGCAGCGGACCGCCCCCCCCCAAACAGGCAGAGTAATGTTATCCTGCATGGGCTGTGGTCATTGGACGACCGCCGAGGAACTCGCTCACATCTCCCTTGTTGGGTGAGAGCGACGTCAGGTCCTCGTGAACTCTACCCATGTACGTGCTGACACGCACGTAGGCAATGGCGTCGGTCTGAGGAAGCGAGGTGAAGGTGAGGGTGATGCTGGTGTTGTAGTAGAAGATTTATGGATGTAAAAATAAAAGAAAACCCGAACTATCAAAATAACTCCGCAGCACATGAACATTTAATTACCCATTAAACAAGGGAAAGGGAGCTATCTATCCACATTTACTTATTGAAATAACTGAGCTATGGGGACCTGAATGTCTGTGTGCACAAGGCTTCCAAATTCGTAACAGTATTACATGAAAAGGTGCAAAACCGATCCCCTCAACTACAGACCTATCAGCTTACTTCCAGTCATCAGCAAGGTCATGGAATCCTTCCTTTTCTCCAACAACCTCATCTCAGGTCACCAATTTGGTTTCAGCCCAGGGCACTCCACCTTGGACATGCTGCTTCTACTCACCCAACAATGGATGGCGGTCCTCAATGTCCGACATGAGATCAGGGCCATCTCTCTGAACATATCTTGTGCTTTAGATACAGTCTGGCATCCTGCCTTTCCTCTCCAAATTCTCTGCCAATGGTGTCCAACTGGTCCAAGGCCACTCCACACATAACTTACTATCTTCCTCTACTCTCATAGTCAACTTATGGCACTCAACAGAATCCTTTCATCTCCTCTCCCTGTCAACACTGAGTGCCCCCATTCCTTGTCTGATTCCTTCTCATATGAATGCAATCCCATAGATACATTTCTACAGAATTATTTCAAAAAAATCTCCCATTTTTCTGTGCCAGTGGTATTCATCAATTTATCTTCCCAATCAACCTTTCAGTTTGCTTGTCATCTGGTTTTTATCAGCATCATGGTAATGGTCAGTATTTCCTCTCCTACTCATTTGACTCAATCCATCCATCCATTGGGACCATACTCTGTGCAGAGCGTTGCTGTTGCCTAAGCAGTCTCCTGGGCTATTGGGCACAATCCTGGACAGGTCACCACTCTGACACAGGATACTCAAATGGCTCAATCATCCCAGCAAGCTGATCCTCATTTTGCCGACCTCAGAAGGATGACAGGCTGAGTCAACCCCACCTGGTATTAATTCAACAGTCGTGCAGGATTTGAACTCAGGACCCTCAGATTCCAAGGCCACCACCCTAACCATTAAGCCAACACCAGGCTTCATTTGACTCAATATTCATATCAAAAGGCAATGTCACATGGTCACTCTTGCCAATAGGTGGACCAATGTCTTCATTGCTGATCACGTCTTCCTTACGAGTAAAAACACCAGGTCAAAAAGGATCAACTTATGCTTTGAGAGCTTCTGCCTGACCTGGTCTGAATCTAGTTGGTTCTTGTACATGTTGATGCAGAAACAGATCATTTACACAGTTCAGGAAAGTTTGGCTGTCCTTCTGATCAATTCCAGAGATGTGGTTCAGATGCCAGTTAATGTCTCTATAGTTGAAGTCAAGGCAACTTTTAGATTTGAGAAGTTCCATTTGCAAGCTTGCTCTGACAGTGCACATAGCCCTTTGTTATTGTCCGTAGCGCTTGACGGACTTCTTTACACACATCCAAACAGGAGTCTAGTCTTCACATCCCTGATCTGAATACAAACTAACTCTTCAAATTTTCCTTCGTCTAAATGTACTAAGGTGCTGGAAATACCTTCTCTCAGATAACTTGCCACTTCTCGGTTTTCAGTTTTCCCTTGAGTTCGTAGAAACATCTGATATCCTTGTAGTTGGAGTTCACAATGTTGTTCTTGTTTATCTCATTGCATTTTCTTTGGATAAATCTTCGTCATTGCCACAAAATCAGGTTTTATTTTTCACTGAAATTTTCACATTGACTTCTTCTGTCTTTTTCATCAGCATATCATAATTTATGTACAGGAATGGAAAAGCTGATGAACTGTCTCTCGACTTTTAAGCAACATTGCCATCCATATCTGGTGCTCCAGCACCATCATTCGATACATCACTGGATGCATGTTGCTGTGCAGTGCTGGAGCGTGTGAGCTCAAACTGTAACTCTCCTTCAGCCGGCTACTTCATCATGACAAAAGCTCCACTGTATTATTCTTCCTTTGAGAATTTTTAGATTCTCTCTGTCTCTGTCTCTCTGTCTCTCTGTCTCTCTCTCCATATATATATATATATATATATATATATATATATATATATATATATATATATATATATATATATATATATATATATATATATATATATATATATATATATATATATATCGTGAATTCGCGCCGCCGGCGTGCGAACGGCCACGTAACTCGAATCGCGGCACGTCGCCCACCGGACGGACAATTCAGTTGTGACCCTTTCGGAACAACGCTGGGAGCTAGTCGTGGGTGGAGGTTTAACCTCACCACGATCGTGCCAATTGCCCACCTGCGCAGGATAGAGTTGCTCGCCAAATTCGATCTACCTAAGTACCTGCGCGAATGGTCGACCGGGCGATCGTACCACGCCGCAGGCCGACTCCGGACACGAACCACTTAAGCGGTCCATTCCGTGCTACAGTGATAACTGAGTGGTGTTATCGTCGGCCTTGACGGTTCCGATTAATTACCGGGATGTTGCACCCACTACGAACCCCTTACGTGATGCAAGATGGAGATTCAAATGGAGAAAAGACGAAGCGAAACGGGCACAGTTCAACAAGCAAGCATTTTATTCACACGCACACACAAACAAGCATGGAAGGCACGTATTTACAGCCATACAGAATCGAAATGCACATAAAGCAAATGTAATACAACCGACTAAAGCATACACACGGCAACACTTATACAGTTTTACTTCACAGACGGCGCCAACACACACTTACACAAAAGCAAAAGAAAGAAGCCACCCTCACAGAGGAGGCAGACAGGCCCGTAGGGCAAATGTGCGCGGGGCCTGGAGGAGCGGCCAGGTCCGCGAGACCGGGGAGGTCTTACCCGCGTCCTCGTGACGCGTTGCCGGGCAAGCCGCAAAGTGTCCGCGCCGCTGTGCCCCGACTCCGGGCCCCTGGCATGCTTGTTGGCACCACGTTTGGGGCGGGGGAGGAACGGGGCCCTCTTTTACACTATCTCAGCGTGGGGGGAAAGGGGAAATTGTTTTTGCCCTGGGGGAGGGGAGTGGCTGGCTGGCTTGGGTCCCGCGACGAGACGAGCGATCCCCCACACCGCAACCTCATCGCCGACCGCCGTCCTCCTTGCCTTGGACCCGAGCTCCCTTGCCTGCAGCTCCACTGCGCGCACTCGACTCGACTCCACCAACGCAACGCTCCTTGTCTCCAAAAGTAACTCCCCCCGACCTGATAATTCTCGTGCCTTTATAGCCGGCAGGAGAAGCCAATATGCAAATTCCAGGATCAGAACGCAATCGGAGGCGGGGCCACGCCACCCCCCCCCCCCCGGTCAGCCATTGGTCAGGCAAAAATGGGCGTGAACTTCCCCTGATCCTAAAATTTGCATAGCCGGAGGTGGACGGAATTCACCTACACGCGCCTGGAGGCGGGGCCAAGCCGCCTCGCGCTTGCCCATTGGACGGAGGGGAAGTGTGCGTGAAGCATTTCTGATCCGAATTTTCCCCTCGGAAAGGCCGCCATTCGCGCTCGCGGCTCGGTGCGTTTGGCACCAATCGCCGAACGGGCCTGAGACAGCCCGACGTTCAGTGTTCACAGGTGGTGCGGGAATGGCCATAGAAGCGATGATGTGGGATGAGGTTGTGAAGGTAAAGGCGAAGGTGGTGGTGTGGCGTTGTTGTAGTGTGGTTGGTGCTGTGGTGGGGATGGCGTGGTTGTTGAGATGCTGTTTTTTTGAAATAAAAGATAGAGAAAGAAAAACGACGTCGCACTCAAAGCGTTGCAGCCCGGATGGATCACATAAATTTCCTCTATACAACGGGTTTGGGCTAACTACACATGTACCTATGGAGATATCTCACCTGAGGGCCCATTATGATGTAATGCGAATTTCCACAGCCGTAACAATATATATGTATGTGTGTATATATATATATATATATATATATATATATATATATATATATATATATATATATATATATATATATATATATATATATATATGTATGTATCTCAGTTTCTTGTGTTCCTCTCTTTCTGTTTTTGTCTGGTCTCTGGAAAACTGCACAGATTCAAGTCTGGTGCTCTTGGTTTTCTTCAGTACATTTCATGTGCTGATTTGTCTCATGACAACTTTCAGTGGTCTCGCTGAGTCCTCGGATCCCCCCCCCCCCCACAGCTGGTACAGTGTCTTGATCTCGTATGACTTCACATTAAGTTATTGGCTCAGAATTGAGTTTACCTTGTCTGTATCATCTCTTCTGCACTGTGGAAACTTTTTCCTGGATTCTGGATTCTTCATTGTTCTATGATTCTGGTATTCCAAAGAAGATAAGGTTTTTTTCTCCTTTTCTCTCTGCTCTAGCTCTTCCATCTTCTTTGTTGTCAGCATTTCCACTTTTGTCCCATATTTCTTGCTGGGTGACACTCCTCCTCTGGCAAATATTTCCTTCCTGAATTGCTCCAGTTTCCTCTCTACCTGTGATTGATTTTAACAAACTCTGCTTTGTGTTCTTTTATCTCATATCTCAATCATTCCATCTCAGTTTGAAGTTGGGCTTGTTTGGTCTGCAATGTTGACATCATATTTTGCATGTTGCCAGCTTCTTCTTCTTCTTCTTTTTATTGTGTGACGTGTCTCCGAGTTGTTGGTCTGCAATGTGAAGTTCCCTGTTTTCAGCCAGCCTCAGACCCTTATGGACAGGTGCTGCATTTCTTGCTATCCTCCATCTCGGCTATGTATCGGGCAGTCTTGTATGAGATGATCTGCAGTCTGGGGGAGGCCACACTGGCAGTCAGATGAATCGGCAAGGTCCCAGGACCATAAACATTGACCAACAACTCAGAAGGAATCTGCCATTTGTGATGGAATTTGCCCAACACCTGTTCAGACCTGGTTAAGGTGACACCATTCCTTTCTAGGCAGATCACAACCAGGGGACTAGGTTGTACAGGAGAGATGTTGTGGATGGCCACTGGCTTGGTAGGTACACCATTGCTTCATCTGCCATGTGTGTTTGCTCAGGCCATCGTCTGCTCTATGTGATATAGGTTTAAGCTAATCTAGTAAAGGGCTTGCTTCTCTTCAATCTTTGGGAGGGAGGGTACAGATCGTTTCATAATTTGTGCAGTAGGTGGTCGAGGTTCTGTGATGCATTGAGGGGCTTGTCTAGTAATGGCTGCTCGACTCACATGATGCGGATGGATGCCTGCAAGGACTCAGAAGTGATGGGTGGGAGTAAGGCGAAGGCATCCACTGATGACCTTAATGAAGGATTGAGGTGCACATCTACCTTTTTAGTATGGTAGTTCTTTCCCCATGTGGATATGCAGTATTATGGACACACAGGAGGATTTTTAAGTTGGAATTGGCCATCCCCAGGGCCGGATTTACTTGCTTGTGGGCCCAAGGCCAAACCTTATCAGTGCCCCCCCCCCAAAAAATTATATATATATATATATATATATATATATATATATATATATATATATATATATATATATATATATATATATATATATATGTATATATATATATATATATATATATATATATATATATATATATATATATATATATATATATATATATATATATATATATATATATATGTATATATTGTAATGTAAAAAAAAAAAGAATTACAACATAATGTAACAAACACATCAATAATTTTTAACCAAATTAGTTCCATATCAAAGTAAATCAAGTTCCATATCATTTACATCTTACACATAGGAATAATGGAAAAATACAATGAAAATGAAGCATAATAAATTTTGCAACCACAACTATGTGAAGTTCAAAATGACATTTTCCTTTTTTTTTTCATTTCTTTTTTTTTTTTCAAGTCTCGTATAAGAGATACCAATATCACAAAATATGAACACAAAAACACACATAATATAGCAAAGAAGTCCATGAAATACAACACGTAATGTATATAATCTATAGATAGATAGATAGATAGATAGATAGATAGATGGTGGGAAACGGGCATTTAAAAATGTACTGTTATATTTTTCGTTACCTTATTTTATTTTATTCATTTTACTATAGGGCCTACTAACCTACTCCTTGGCCGAACAGAGAACCCACAAGTCCCCGGTGGGCCCCCACTTACTGATGGGCCCTAGGCCAATGACCTATGTTGCCCATTGGAAAATCCGGCCCTGGCCATCCCAACTTCGTAGAATGTTCCCAGGATGCAGACTCAGAGTACAACCACAACTTTCCATCTCATTCCGTCCAGTGGTTTAGGAGTGCATAAATACAGAGGATGTACATATGTAATTTGGCCAAGTAGTGTTGGATTAAATGAGGTTCTCATTCAGAGATGCTATTATAATGCTGTATACCGCTCGGTTTTCCCACACATTCTCCAACCTGGAGTGTCGCATACCCAATACACATTTACATCGAGAATTTGGGTTGTGTCAACATGCCCGACTGAGTTTTTTTTTTCTTCATGCTCCAAACCTTCCCGGCACATTCCAAGTAATCAACAACTACAGCGAAATCGATGGCACCCCATCGCAAATCCCCACTCTTCCCACCTCAAGCAATGTTGAAATATGACCAAAAGTTTCAACAGCAATGACCCAATATCAAATTTTGAGTAAATTTTTTATCCCCCCCATTTTGACCCTCGTGACCCTAAGTCCACATCCTCGAGGACATGAACCAGGGGTCAAATCCCCAAAAAAGCTCTATATTTCATGCGCCCCCCAATGTTGATTGCATGTACAAGGTTTCATTAAAAATGTGCCCGTAATTGCATTTTTTGGTGTTTGAACTTTTGACCCACCCCAGGAGGCATTGCCAAAATGACACTGCTCTTGCACCTTCTTGCCATGTGGTGATCATAACAACCAAGTTTGATGAATTTCTGCCAAACCCTTTAGAAGGAGATAGCGTGACGGAGGGACAGACAGACAGAGTTAATTACAATATCCCCCGTTTTTAAAAAAAAACGTCGTAGGGATAAATATAAACTCATTCCTTCCAGTGGTTTAGGAATGTATACAAGTCACACACAGACACACACAGACACACACAGACACACACAGACACACACAGACACACACAGACACACACAGACACACACACACACACACACACACACACACACACACACACACACACACTGGAGCTTCCTTGATTAAAACGTTTGTCTTTTTATCCAATGATTTTACAGAATCCGTCTGCAGGGAAGGACCTAAAATTTTGTTTTGAACAACCATCACCACCATCACCACCACCAACTGTCTGTAAGTTACAACTATTATGAAGGACACTTAATATGCTGAGTGTTTTTTTTACCCAATGGATTTACGGTGTTGTTTTATACTGTTCGTAAAATATTGTCCACTTCATTTGCCACCTACTTTATAATTATGCCTAAATGAATTGTGAGAATGAATCCATCCATTGGGACCATACTCTGTGCAGAGCGTTGGTGCTGCATAAGCAGTCTCCTTGGCGATTGGGCACAATCCTGGACGGGTCGCCACTCCGACACAGGATACCAGCAAGCTGGCACTCATTTTGCCGACCTCGGAAGGATGACAGGCAGAGTCAACCCCACCTGGTATTAATTCAATGCGAGGCAGGATTTGAACTCAGGACTCCAGGATCCCAAGCCTACCACCCTAACCATTATGCCAACACTAGGCATATGGGAATGAATGCTTCCAGGTAAACTATTAACATTCCCTGTATTCCGACGGCACGTCTTAAATCTTGGAAAAACCGACTTTGATTCACATGTAATAGATCTTAACAAAGCCCCCCACCCCGCCCCCCAGTAAGTAAATCATGTCACGATCACCTTGAGCCATTTTAAAACTTTTCAAAACCTCTGAGATGTTCAGCTGTCAGTGCATTCAGTCATTTAGAAACGAAGCTTCCATGCGAAAGATCTACATGGTCGTTCTGGTCATTGCATACGGGGCAGGGGGGAGTTGATTGAATCCCATATTTAAGTACGTATTAAATATATTACCCCTAATACAAGTTCCCTTGTGAGGAACTTCAACACAGGAGGAGGCCATTAAACCCATCAAGTCTGCACAATGGTTGCCAACATATGTTTGTCAATTGTTCGTGCTCTATCTTTTATAAATGCTGAGTGTCAAGCAAGAAGCAGCAGGTACCATTTTCGATGTCTTTCGGTTTGACTCAACACACGTTTTATATCCTTGCAGGATTGATGATCTTTAACCGGAGTTTGAAAGTCAAAGCTATTACAAAGTGTAAACTATCGGAAAGCTATCCATTTCTTTGCTGCATTTTCATACCCTCATGCTCGTTCTCCCCTCTCCCTCTGGTCACCCATTCGAATTGGAATAAAAGGTCCGCTCTTATCTCACATCGAACATTCGCAATTCACCTAGTCTCTTGGGCTTCTCTGACGATTGTACACAATAATTGAAGAAGTCCTTAATGAGGGAAAGGTGGCAAGGTCTTGCTCACCCCACAGAGAGAATCCATATTCGTTTTGCTGTGTTCCAGATCCAACGTCCATAAGGGAATATAAATAACATACACAGTTGAAAACATGTCATCCAAAAGGATGGCGTGCCCCATAACGCAATGTCCCTGTTACAATGTTAAGAGACAAAACCGGAGTCGGATCGAATTTCGTACAGGAATCGAACACAAAAGCAGCTAATTCTTGAAAATGCAAGTAAACGACTGGGAGGTTATTCCACCGGCATTATGTAATTTTAATACTTATTTATAAACCAATGAAATACGATACAGAGTAATCCAAAAGTAACAAGAAAGAGCAATCAGAGATCGCAGACCATCACCAGGACTTGTTTTGTGTGATGTATTTTGTGTTGCAAATAAAAGGAAGGATGTACTAATTGAAAGGTCTAAATGGTCTAGTTGTAATGGTTAAATGGTCTGAAGGTCTAAAGGTTGAAAGTTAGAAAGATCTGAAAAGGTCTAAATGGGTCTAAAGTGTTGAAATGATCCAAATGGTGTTAAAAGGTCGAAGGAATCCAAAGAGTGTAATTTAAAGTTAAAAGGGTTGGAATTGTCTGAAGAGGTTTAAAGGGTCATAACATATCTCATAAAGGTGTAAAGGTCAAAGGGGTCCACAGGGTATTAAAAGGTCTGAAAGGTGTGAAGGTCTAAAGGGTAGAAAGTCTAAGGCTCCTTTTGGTTTGAAAGGGTCCAAGAGGATCTTAGAGGTCGAAGGGTTCTAAAGGGTATAACGAGGTCCATAGGGTCTAAATGGTCTTTGGGGTCAAAAGGGTCTTAGGGTTCTTTTGAGGCTTTGGGGTCACTTGGGCCTTTTGGGTCCTCGGGGTCTTATGGGTCCTTGGGAACTTATGGGTCCTTTGGGTCTTTTGGGTCCTCTGGATCTTTTGGATCCTCTGGGTCTTTTGGGTCCTGAGGGTCTTTTGGGTGTTCATGCTCTTAATCTGTCTTGGGGTTGGAAACGTTCCAAAGAGTTTTAGGGGTCTTAGAGGGACTTGGGGTTCTTAAGGGTCTAATTTAATTCAAACACATACAGTACTCATGTTCTGTGCGGACAGACAGACAGACAGATAGACAGACAAACAGAAAAACGAACAAGAAAGACATGCATGATACTTGCATCCTTTAAACAATTTTGACCTTAAAAATAATTGGTGGTTGAATTCAGTGACCTGATGTACAAATCCTCTTCAAATTTCAAATCAATCAGATGAAAATTGAGGATTTTAGAATTACCACCTATTAGTTGTTGAGCTTTGGCCAATGTTGACCTCAAACATAATTAGTGGTTGAATTCACTGACATGATGTGCAAATCCTCATCAAATTTCAAGTTAATTGGATGAAAATTGATGATATATACTATATATATATATATATATATATATATATATATATATATATATATATATATATATATATATATATATATATATATATATATATAACAAAGTTGATGAACTTTGGCTTATATTGACCTTTTGACCTCAAAATCAATAGGATTCTTGCGTATGACCAAATCTACCGTTTGGTGAAGATTTGTGAAGATTGGTTTAAAATTGTAACCTGAAAACAATTTACTACAAACAGACAAACAGACAGACAGGATAACACATGTGATCAACCAATAGACAGTACTTGAAAAATCTTCCAATTTGGCGAGTAACAAACCAACCCAAATGCAATGCCCTCTCTGCTGGCAGGAGTAATTAGAACGGCAATCGGTAGAGCATGTACCCCTGCCAGGTTAAACAGTTCACATTTTGTATCCCACTGATTGGCCAGATCTGGATCCAGACCTGAACAAAAATCTAATCGGCTTGTTCTTGTCACCGAACCAACTCATCAAACTATTTTTGTCATAATTTGTCCATAATGTTTTGAAATACCTTGCTGTATATTGGTTTTAACCCGAGTATCACTCAATGGTGAAGAATCACGAAAAAAAAAAAAACTAGAAGGGCACTTGTCAATGTCGCGACATCGCCAGATATGCAGCAGCCTCTTCACTCTCTGCAGTTCTCGATAAGATCACCAGCTGGTCCAACATGTGGAACATGTCTTTCAATCCTGACAAATCTCACACACACTCTCACGATGTCTCTCCAAAAGGTCCATCTGGAGCAAAAGGACCATCCAAAAGGACCCTCCCCCCACATTCCCCCATCTACTTTCTTAATCCTCCTGAAGAATCCCTTTCATCCAAGCTCTTGGGTCTCACGATCTGTCATGATCTTTCCTGGGAAAGCCACATTTCCAAGCTGGCCTGCAAAGCCAGTCGCAAATGGGCATCCTCCGTCATACAAAGTCCTTCCTTGGCACACCTGAGCTCCTGACCACATATAAAGCTTTTGTCTGCAGTCTGATGGAGTACTGCTTTTCCCTCTATGCTCGTGCTCCTGTCTCTCAACTTTCTCGGCTTCTCGCTGTGGAAACCAAGACATTTTGGATAATTGATATCTCCCGCGATGAAACTGAGTCTTTGGGCCTCTCACTCTCTCACCACAGGCAGGTCAGTGGTCTTTCTGTCTTCTACTATCTCCTCTCTGGCCTCACCACCCCCCCCCCTTCCGCTCTGTCTGAGATATGTCCGCCCCATGTTTCCACAGGTCAGTCAAGGTCCACCAGCAACCCATTTCTGGTAAAACCACCGAAATCAAGAATCTATGCTCACCTTCACTCTTTCATTCCTCTTTTTTCCTGCCTTTGGAACAAACTCCCACATTCTCTTCTATCCCACTCTTCCCTCGAGGTCTTCAAAACAGCTGCTCACCACCATCTCTTATCTTCCCCCATCCAAAACCACAATCTTTTCTACCCCCGTTCTTCCACCCCAAACCAACCTCCTTCAAATTTGCTGCTTTCCTTCCTGAAAGTCTCTGTCGTGTAAGGACCTGAAAGTCCCTGTAGTGTATGTCCATCTTGTTTTACCCTGTGTACCCCACCCCATCCTTCTCCCTTCCACAGGTCTCCTCATGTCTCTGTTCCCCACTGTTTTTTCCTTCCCTCTCCCACCCCTATTGCGTCCTGCTCCCCTTGTTGTGTGTTGTGTGTTTTAGCTCTCATACGAGCCTCGACATTGTATTAAAAAACAAAAAGTGACCAATGATGTCATAGGTGGAGATCTTTTTATTCCTCATGGATAGGCGATCATACCTGTAAAGTTTCGCCTCGATCTATTCAGCCATTTTGGAGAAGATTTTTGAAGGTTTAATGTTTAAAAAAATATGGTTGCTGAACCACGTGACCAATGAAGTCATCAATCTTTTTGCCAATTAAAATTTAGCCCGAGATGACCCTCAAAAATTTTCATACTGATCGGATAAAGCGTTTGACATATGCAATTATGACATCATCAAAAAATCACACTTGTTTCCCATGTGGAGTACTTAACATATGCCAAGTTTGAATTTTTTCTATGGAGTCGTTTTGGAGATACAGAGGTCCAAAGTTTTTTTCCTTTTTTTACAACATGGCTGCCACACCATGTGACGTATAACATCATAGTTGTCATAATAACATTATACATGAGTAGTCACATCTATGGTGAAAATTTCATGAAACTTTGGTGAAAAAACAAACATGCCTCCCTGCTTCGAGACAATCCCGCTTTGATTGGACATCTGACCCACAATGTCCTCTTTATCAAATCAAATTCAGAATAGGTGGCTGATCATGTCTTTGGAGTTTCGCGTTGATCGGATTAGGTTTTTTGTCCAACATGGCTGCGAGACCATGTGACCGATGATGTTGAAATTTTCAACCAATATTCCCATGCCAGGTCGATCACATTAAAAAAAAATATTTCTCTGAAACTGCTCAGCCTCTCAATGGGAGAATTTGCAGTGATGATCCACTATTGTTGCTGCAAATATCTTATTTAACAATGACTTCACCAGTCACATGATGTGGCAACCACATTCGTTTTAAGGAGATGATTAAACAATTATTTCACGGAAACAATTTAACTTATCAATACTAGACTTTGCAGTTATGATCCACTACCGTTGCTGTGTACATTTGATAAAACAATGACAACATCAATCACGTGGTGTGGCAGCCACATTAGGTTTCAAGGAAAATATTTTTTTAAATTATATCTTGGAACCCGCTATGGTGATCGATGCAAAACGTTGCAGTTGTCATCCATTACCCTTACGCCATGTAAAACAACATGTTTCACATCAATCCATTAAGCGGTTTTGGAGAAAATGTTTTTTTTTATTTTCTGTCTTCAAACTAACATGGCTGCCAAACCACATAACCCATGGTATTTAAAATTTGGACTCTGCCCATGATTTTGTAGAGGATCACATGCGCGAAGTTTTGTTTTGATCAGATAATGTTCGTTTTCTCTCCAATATGGCTGCCACACCACGTGACCTATGACGTCCTCATTTGCATACTGTATGCAGCAATAGTGTGAGATGATATTTGGTAAATTTTGCTTCAATCGTAAAAGCAGTTCCACAGAAAACATTATTTAATATTTTTCTTCAATCCAATATGGCCGTCGAACCACGTGACATCAATTATTTTTTATCACCCAGGTATCCCCGAGGCATGTTGAATAAGTATGTGAGGTTTTCCCTCAATCTGTCCAGCCGTTCTGGAGAAAACGATTTTTGAAGGTTTTGGGGTAAATCCAAGATGGCTGCCAGACCATTGGACCTTTGACATCACAGTTTACAGGCTTTATTAAACATGGCTAGTCGGTCATTTTTGTGTAGTTTCACTTCAATCTCGAAAGCGGTTCAGGAGAAGAAGTTTTTTTTTCCTTTTTTTTAACAATATGGCTGCCAAACCACATGACCGATGACATCATAAAAAAATTTCTGTCGACCGATCTATCCCTCTATGAACCTCACACATTTTCATATTGATCGGTTGCAGCGTTCTATGTGTCAAATTTTTACAGGAATACCACTTCACCGATGATAAAGTCAAATCACCCTTTTCCCCATGCAGGGTAGTTGCCAGGTGTCAAGCTTCAAATATTTTTTCTATAGTGCAGTTTAGGAGATACAGAGGTCCAAAATTTTTGCATTTTTCCAACATGGCCACCACCCCACGTGACCTATGACATCATAATTATAAAAACATTCCACATGAATAGTCGCGTCTATGGTGAAAATTTTGTGTCAATCAGATAAGCGGTTGCAGAGAAAACAGAGGAAATTTGCATGGACGTACGTACGTACATATGTACGGATGGATGGATGGGCAGACGAGCAACCCGAAAACATAATGCCACTGGCGACTTCATCCCCAGATGCATAATTATAGGATCTGGATTTGCAACTTCACCAAAATCGAATCAATTCGTCCTTGTCACACACCCAACCTGTCCACCAAGTTTCGGCCGAATCCATCCACCATCTTTTGAGATATTGTGTTATATATCGTTTTTCGCTCTATCTCAATGATGAAGAATCACTTTAAAATTTTCATATTCAGATCTAGATCTTCACCAACATCTAAATCCATCCTTGTCACACAACAAGCCTGCCCATCAAATTTCATCCGAATCCTTCCACAACCTTTTGAGATATCCTGTACACAAACAAACAAACGGACAAGGGTGAAAACATTACCTCCGTCCATTGCAGAGGGCAGAGGTATAAATTGCAAAGAAAAAGATATAAAGCAAATATCAACAGATATACACCAACAACTGGGAAAATGATCCTAACCTCTCCCCCCCCCCCCACACCTTCCCCCCATAGACTCCCTTAGACCTCAATTTTTAATATGGTTTGAACAAGCTTCAGTACATCACAGATGCTGAAGGTTGTGGTCAACTTTCATCAAAATTGTTTGGGTAGTTTCGGAGAAGAATGCAAAAACATATTTTGGGGGGCAACCCCCCTGTATACCCTCTTAGCTCTGATTTTTTTTTCTTTTTTTAATGTCATGAACAACCTTTGGTACATCATGGTTGATGAAGGTTGTCGTCAAGTTTCATCAGAATTGTGTGTGTCGTTTCTGAGAAGTAAGCAAATACCTCTTCGGGAGGGGGTGGGGCAACCCCTTGATGGGGAATATTCCTTTTTAAACAAGTTGCCTTTTCGATTTTACTGTACTCACTGGTTTCACCCATGTACTCACTGCCTTTTATATTCATTTCTTTGTATTCAAAATATATAATCACATTCTTACTAAAACCTATAACCTACTGTCTTATCCTGTCTTTTTGTATTTTGTCTGATTCTCACCAAGGTCAGCTGAAAGTCACCATGTTCTCTCTTTCTTTGTTCTCCCAGCCCACTCCACTCCCACGAAAGCATATAAATGTCAGAAAATGTAAACTTAGCTGAGTGCAAATCATTGTGGATGTTTACATCTCAGTGTTTTGAACTCCGTGGTGCCACAAAATTAATGTTCTCTGGTGACATGTACTTTTCCTTGTGGACAGTGAATTAATTGTTTCTAACAAATTGAGTAACAGGATTTACACCAGGTCGGTTAATATAACTCATAGAAAATTCCACAACAAATTGGTGCCATGACTCAGATGAACTAAATCCCTGGAGGCAGTCCATGAGGAACGGCGAATGCTTGCGCATCACAGACGAAGGTAAAAGAGCGTTCGCCCCATCCCTGGTGGCAGTCCTGTTCTTAGCGGGTAACGTACATCGACAAAGGAAAGTACATGTCAGAGAATTTTTATTGATCGGCCTGAGAGGATCCTGCGGTTCGAGACCGCTTAAGCCTTCGGGGCTGAACAGAGATCAGAGATCTCTTCACAGGAAGTTCGAGTCTTCGCCGTACCTTGAGCGAGTTTGGTACTCTGCTCACTGTGCCTTACTGGGTACAGCAGAGCAGAGGGGAAAAGGCCAATCCCCTCTGGCCAAAAGGGAGGGGGGGTTGGAATCCCACCTCCGCAAAGAGAGGATTCGAGACCCAGCTCGCTGTGTGATGTGATTGTTAGTGTTATGTGGATTGAGGTTATGAAGTGCATATTAACAGTACGTTAAAGTCGTTTTATCACAGTGCTTGCCAGCATTTATTGTATTTTGAGCATTTGTTGTATTTTCACTATATTGAAGTGCATATTTCATGGTATTTGTGACGTGGGGTTTGAAAGATGGGAAATGCTGTTGCAAAGAGTGATGAGATTGGATATACCAAAGCGACCTGCCCCAGGCCACGCAGAGGGACATGCACGAGATATATGTTCGATAAATACGGACCTGATTCTGTGAGAGACGTTGCAAATTGGTGCATTTGGACCATGAACAGTAAATTGCATTTCCCTGAGAATGGTATGTTTGATCGGGATTGTTTGAATCACCTGAGGAAAGTTATGGAGGAGAAAGGAAAGGACAAGAAGGCCTCGAGGGACGTACATTGGGGAGCATACATGGATTGGATGGAGGAGTGTCGTGACAGGGTCGAAAAGACACGGCTGTTATACCTGAAGGGTCAGCTGGACCAGGTGACCATGCAAATGCCTGTGAGATTTGAAAATAAATCAAAGAGAAAACAGTGAGCTGTACCTGTCAGGTGTGAGGATGATGGAGAAGAGTCAGATAGGTGGCCTGACCCCATAGTTCTAAGGGTGCCGCCGCTCAAGGACGAAGAACCGAGATCAGCGAGTGCAGTGGGAGATGATGGTATAGGGCAGGAAGAGGATCAATGAGGAGCCAGAGGAGTACTTAAAGAGGAGATTAAGGAAAGGATGGAGAGCAGGGAAGCTATGACACGACAAGAGAGAGCTCCTCTTGGTGACAGGGTCGGAGTGCAGACCCGATCCAGAAAGGCCATGTTGGAGGCTGCGAAGGAAGAAGATGAAGAGATACCGGTAGGTACATTCCCATTGCAAGATTACTCGAGGGCCAGAGGTGTGCAAGCAATATATCAGCCATTTGGTTCCGAGTTAAGGGCCATTGCCAACAACATGCCAAAGGTGTGAGAGGATCCGCAAAAATTCCAACGAGAGTTGCGTATGATTGTGGAATGCCATCAGCCGACTTATGTGGACATTAATATTTTGTTGAAATTGATTGTGCCTGAGGGGTTACTCAGACAATTGAAACAAATTGCGGGATGGCCAAGTGAAGCGCCCGCTGATAGAGATGAGCTCAGAGAACATATTGTTGCGAATTCGCGCCCGCCGGCGTGCTAACGACCGCGTGTAGCCAAAAGCAGCCGCCTCGCCCACCGGAACGGACAATTCAGTCGTGACCCTCCGGGAACTACCGCCCGGAGCCAGTCACGGGTGGGGTTTAACCTCACCACAACTCAGTCCGCATTCCACCCGCACGATATAGGGTTTGATCGCCGAATGGTCGATTTACCTAAGTACTCGCGCGAGTAGCGTACCGAGGAGTTGTACCATGCCACAGGTCGACTCCGGACATGAACCGCTAAAGCGGCTCGTTCCGTGCTGCAGAGATAACCGAGCGGAGTTATCGTAAACCTCGATGGTTCAGATTATTTACCGGGCGTTTTAAACCCACTATCAATCCCTTACGTGATGCAAGATGGAAATTCAATAAAAGAAAGTAGACGAAGCAAAGCGGGAAACAGTTCAACAAGCAATGCACATTTATTACGGAAACACGGAAGGCACGTATATTACAGTCAAGACAAAATGCAACAAATAACAGTCAATACAAAAGCAATACGACCGAATAAAAGGGCAATTATTTACAATACTTATACAGTTCTACTTGTCGGGACTCGGCGCCACATCACTCCTTCCAAAAAGCAAAGGAAAGAAAGCCACCCTCACAGGCAAGGAGGCAGACAGGTTCATGGACCAAACGTGCGTGGAACCTGGAGGAGCGGCCAGGTCCACGAGACCGAGAAGGTCTTACCCGCATCCTCGTGACGCGATGGCAGGCAAGCTGCAATGTCCTCGCCGCTGCGCCCTGACTCCGTGCCTCTGGCGTGGTCGACGAGCCCTCTCCGGCGTGCTCCATGTAAGCAGTTTGGTTGGCACCACGTTTTGGGTGGGGAAGGAACGGGGCCCTCCGGCACTATCTCAGTGCGGATGGGGGGGGGGGGGAATTGCTGATGCTCAGGGAGAGGGGAATGGCTGGCTGGCTTGGATCCCGCGATGAGACGAGCGACCCCCACACCGCAACCTCGATGCCGACCGCCGTATTCACTCGACTCGAACTCGAACTCTTCACTCACCCCGACCAGCTGCCTGCAACTTTTTGAGTCGCTTTGTGCTCGCGTCTTTATAGGCCGGAGGAGGAGCCTGTATGCAAATTTCAGGATCAAAATGCGATCGGAGGCGGGGCCACGCCACCCTCTGTTCAGCCATTGGTGCGGCAAAAAGGGGGCGTGAACCTCTTTTGATCCAAATTCCTCTCGTAAAGAATCCACGTTCATCGCGCTTGGAGGCGGGGCCATACTGCCGGATGCTCGCCCATTGGATGGAGAAAAAGGGGAGTGAAGCCTTTTTGATCCGAATTTCTCCCTGAGAGGAACGCATTCATACCAATGGCTCGACGCGTTCGGCAACAATTACCGAACGGGCCCTGGACAGCACGACGTTTGGTGTTGACTGGTGGTGTGGTCGATGGTTGTAGAAGGAGATAGGCGAAGGTGGTGGGGGGTTTGCTGTGGTGGTTTGGTGGTTGGCAGGCGTCGTTTGGGAATGGCGGTGAAGCGATGTTTGCGGGATGGAGTTGTGAAGGTAAAGGTAGTGGCTGTGTGCGTTATTGGCGGCTTAATTGTCCAAAATAATAATAGAAAAAGGAAAATGGCAAATTCAACACGTCGCAGCCTGGATGAATCACACATATTCCCTCTATACAACTGGTTTGGGCTAACTACACATGAACTTACCGATATATCTCACCTGAGGACTCTTTATGGTGTAATGCGAATTTCCACAACCGTAACACTACCCCCTCCCCTTTTTACAGACTCGTCCCGAGTCGTCAAATTCTCGTGTGCCATCATGTGCAGTTCTCCCCTAGTACGTTTTACCTTCGGATCCCTGAGTGCGACATTCATGGTATTCGTGTCCCCAAAATAAATAACCTATGGGCTGAGGAACTAACGAAACAAACCCACTCATTCAGATGACTTAAATAAAATTGCCGGCGCTAGACACACTTGCCAGGGGCGCACTCATATACAATACATCTTAACACCTTACAAATCTTACACTAAACCATGGCCCAGGATCAATGGACTCTGCAGACATAAAAAGTCAAAAGAAAACCGGTGCACGTGCCGCCACTGCAGGCCCGTGTTGTAGCTGCCAACAGGACAGTCCTTGCAAACTGCGCGACGATCCTGGCGCACATGGCAATGAACAAGGAGCGGCGGCAAATCAAAACAGAATGGGGCAAAATGGACGAGGGCAGCAGGCATGGCATGGCAAAGGTGATTGCAGGCAAGGCATGGCAAAACAGTGCCACTGTAGCAAACACAGCCGGCAGTGAAGTGACCGGCACAGGCCTTGAAGCAACACAGCTGCTGACGATCCGGCCGGTACAGGCCTCGCAGCAAAACAACAGCCAGCACACGAAGTTGGCCGGCCTCTCGCCATGCAGTGCAGTTTGATGGAGGGAGTGCGGTGGTGCTGGCCACTTGGAAGGTGGGCTCGGACCTACCAAACTGTCTCCCTTCCACCTATCGCCTTTGCCTGTCACTGTCCATACCCACCCCCTTAATTTGTAAAAAACCAATTTAGCCCCAACTTATTTTTTTTTTGTTGTTTTTATTTTCATTTCTATACCTCCCACTATAAATCGTCCCCAAACCTCCTTTACTGTCCTTGTTCAGCTAACGTATCTTGTCACCTAGCCTACTCCCAACCCCTACGTTCCCTTCCCGGAGTGGAATGAGGGAGGGCTAGCATCCTGCGTCGAGGCCCAACTCAAGCCTCAGGATGGCCTCCTCAGAGTTCAGCGATCTTAACCCAAAGTAGGTCCAGTGGCCCACAACGAGAGCGAAGGGATGGATGGTGCGGAGGGGTACACTTCCTATCTACCCTATCCATTTAACTTTTGAACTACCCCAGGACTTTCAACAAGCGCCTCTCACTTAAACTATTGGTTTTATCAACCCAGATTCCAGTCGCCTGTGTTGGTGTCCTCGCAAATTTCGGGCCTCGCCCCCTAATTTTCTTCCCATGCCCTCACACGGTCTCACGGCTGGGACACGTGGCTCCCTTGGCAGGCACTACACTCTGCCGATTCTCCAGCTATGGCACCCCCGGGCACTACATGCCTCCGAGCCTACCAGCTCCCTAAACACCGGGGAGTGCCCTCCATGGCGACTCCCCTGAAACGCTTACGTGGTAGGCTGGCTTCCCAGGCCCCTTTCCGAGGGTCACCCGTGCCCACGACACTGCCCACGCGGCCAATGGTGCCCCGGGCCCCCGCATCATGCAGGCGCACCCGTGCCCACTACGCTATCCCGGCCCCTCATGGGCCCTTGGCCTACCACGGCCGACTCGCCCGTTGCCCGGGGTACCCACTCAGCGATACTCACCGTTCGTAGCCACGCTCCCAGCCCATGAACAGGGCTCCTGCACCCCTCCAAACAGGTATCGAGCCTACACTCCCACCAACAGCAAAACGACCTCCGTTTTTCAATTTTGCTAACCCACTAACTCACCTTACTCTGACCCCAGGGTCCCTTGGGCGGGAATCACTCCTCCCCCCAATCACTCATCGCACCATTCATACCACCTTCACTCCATTCACACAGGCTCGCTGGCCTCATTCGCTCACCAAGTATGTTTTCCACTCTCTTCAACTCTCACACATCGCCGAACTTTGCCATCCTGCTCACTAAATCCCCGAACTAACTCGTGCTCCCACGTCGTCCCTTACACAACAGCATGTTCCTTTTAACACTACGTAGCTAAGCTATGTCCCCTCTACACAATCAAAGTCTGTCACTGTTCTCAAAATCCATTTCCCCTCCTAAATCTCAACTACAATCCCTCTAACTAATCCATTCCACGGGCTCCATGAGGACTTACCCCTGCCCCATGAAGCCGGTCTAACACTAACCCATCCCCCTAACTCGTGTTCATCCTGTGCCCAGGCAGGGGGTCTTCCACCCCTTGCTCAGGAATCTTGTTCACCCGAAGTGAGGCTTGCTTTTTATTTATTTATTTATTTATTTATTTATTTTACATGCACAGCACCAACGCTGCAACTCGCAACCTGCGCTCTTTGCCCGTGACATCATGGCAGCTGTTCGCGTCCCTCATCCCTCTTGGACGGCACCCTCCAGCAGGGATTCACCCTCCTGCTGGATTCCAACCCGACACGCAGTCATGTCGTCACCCGGAGCATCAAAAAAAAAGAAGCCTCGCGTCTCGAGGGGTTCCCATGCGAACACATGTGCTCTGCCCATTGGGGCTTACCACAAGCTCGCGTGGAGAACCCATCTGGTTCAAATCCGTAATCCTGCCTAACCTTTGTCCATCTGCGGGATCGGCAACATCCACCGCGGGCGTTTCCAGACCGGGTTTCACTCCCACAAGCGCGCACGTGGTGGCCTCGTGCGTACCACAGCATGGACCTCACGCTCGCTGCTGGGTAAACCCGGCACGGTCCCCGAAATAGCTACGTCCGCTACTTGGCCTCTGTCCCTTACATGTCGCCGTCGTCGTCTCCATTCGATCCACGCGCACCTGCGTGTCACGACACACACACCACGACATGACATTCACTCCGGGAGACGCGGCTGCATGTTCGCACATGCCCACCGTTATCTCCCTTACACACAACGACCTTACACAAACTGTTCCTCTCATACTCGGCCGCTCACTCACTCCTGCCATTTCACTCACACGTGCCGTTTCTGGCGTACACGTGGTTCCTTCCACTCGCGGTGCCCCTTTCACACATGGCGTGTCGGGAAGCACGCACTTTGGCACACTCACCACCATACCTCACACACAGGGTCGTACTCACACCTTTCACCACACACACCGGGACAATCACACTGGGGAATCGTGCCACCCCAAGGGTTTCCGGGGCCTCTATGCCCCCCAAGCTCGGTGTGCACCCGTCCACAGCACTCGCTCCCTCTAACTTGCTTGACACGACCGAACCTACCTGGTTGAGATCAGCTTCAAGGGAGCATAGCGTCTCCCTCGGTTCCTGAAGGAGGCTATCCGGCTGCTTGCACCGGGTCATGACACAGTCCGCCAGCCGCCCCCATTAAGCCTCGCTAACTCCATGTGTGTGTGCGCTCGTCTTTCACCCCGTCTTTATCGTGTAATCTCTCCTCTATTTTTTCTATCTCCCGAGTCTCTACATTTTATTTCTTTTATCTCTTCGTGTTTATTAGTTTCTTCCTGGATCTTTTTGATTTTTCAGACGTCGTCACCTCGTGTCTCGTCTTACACGTTTCAGTCACCCGGGCTCCCGTTATTATTTCCACTGTCTCCATTTTCAGGGTTTGCCCTAATTGTTGTTTCATCCGACGAGTGATGTCAATCAAGTCCCGCACCACTAACATTATTCCCTGTGGTGCTGTCACACATCCCACCTCATTGTGCTGTTCCATTTCCTGGCTCCTTTTGAGCCGTTCATCCTCTCGGAACTTCCTGAGTTCTTCATTCTCCCTCCGGAGTTTTTCAATCTTCATGGACACCAATTCTGCTTCCTCCTCGAGTTGGTTCACTTCAACCTTGTTTAGTTGTTGTTTTCTCTCCCACTGCTCCTCCTGCTCTTCATTTTCCAATCTCATTGTTTCTTTCAATTGGCTCATTTCCTTCCTGTGTTTCATTCGCTGTTCTCTCACTACTCTTCCTTGTTTCCTCTCCTCTCCTTCCTTCTCCAGCTTCATGGTTTGCTTCATTTGG
Source organism: Eptatretus burgeri (assembly GCF_056783735.1). Classification (NCBI taxonomy): domain Eukaryota; kingdom Metazoa; phylum Chordata; class Myxini; order Myxiniformes; family Myxinidae; genus Eptatretus; species Eptatretus burgeri. The sequence goes on from NC_140969.1 coordinate 63,209,140, forward strand.
TTAATCTCCTTTTTGTGTTTCATTCGCTGTTCTTTGTCTATCTCCTCGCACTCCAGCCTTGCCTTTTCTTTCAATTGATCAACCTCAAATTCATGTTCTTTTTGTTTTCTATCCCATTGTTCCTCTCGTTCTTCCCTCTCCAATGTTGTTGTCTCCTTCAATTGACTGATTTCTCCTTTCTGCTTCATTCCTTGCTCCTTCACTTTCTCCTTGTACTTCAACCTATTTTTTTTCCTTTTGTCGTTCAGTTTCAAATTCATACTCTTTCAGTTTTTTATTCCACTGTCTCTCTTGTTCCTCATTCTGTAATCTTGTTATTTCCTTCAATTGACTGATGTCTTTCTCCTGTCTCATTCCCTGTTCTTTGTGTTTTCTACTCCACTGTCTTTCTTGCATCTCATTCTTTAATCTGGCCTTCGCTTCCAGCTGTTCGATCTGTACAGTGTGGTTCCTTAACGTTTCATTCTCCGTCCTTGTTCTTTCTTCTCTCACCATCCTCAACTCGTTTTGTAATTCCGTCTCTTTGTTTTGGTGTTTCTGTAACTCAGAAACTTTCTTTTCTAATTCCTTTCTCATCTCCGCACACTCCAACCTTGCTTTGGCTTCCAACTGTTTGATCTGTACAGTGTGTTTCCTCAACGTTTCATTTTCCGCTCTCTTCCTCTCCTCTTTCAACCTCCTTAGTTCGTTTTGTAATCCTCTCTTTGGTTTCGTGTTTCAGTATCTCAGAAGCTTTTTCCCCATAATTCCTCTCTCAATTTGCATGCTTCTTCCCCCCTTTCCACACAACTTCCCATGCTTCCCTCCTTATTTCGTCCATTTTCTTACTGGATTCCTTTAATTTTTCCTGCCATTCCTTTCCCATTTCTATCTCCTTTTCCAGGGTTTCTCTTTTCATCTGGCCTGTCCTTACCTCTCGCTTCAGTAGCACCAATTCCCCGTCTTGTTTGCGTTTTTCCTTTTCAAGCTTTGTTTTCTTTTCTCCTTCCTCCCTCATTTCTCCCTGCAGTTCTTCGAACTGTTCTGACTTTTCCAGCAATTCCTCCGTCCTTTCCTCCAACTGTCCCTCTCGTCTTTTTATCTTCCGTTCTGGGCTTTCTCTTTCCTGATTGCCTGTTCTTATCTCTTCCTTCAATTGTTCCAACTCCCCATCGTGTTCGCATTTTTTCTCTTCCAACTGTATTTCCCTCACTCTCCCCTCTAGTTCTTTGAACCGCCTTGCCCCCTCCAATATTTTTTCCATTAGTTGTTTTACTTCCAAATCGTGCTCCTTTTGTTTCTTTTCGAGCTCGGTTTTCCATTCTTCCTCCAATTCTTCCCAAAGCCCGCCGATGTCCGCCTGCCTCGCCTGCCATGCCCATGTGGTTTGAAACAGCTGTTGAGAGTGCTCGCCTCATGTCGCGCCATTCACCGCGCCATAAATAGCCGCTCGCTCCGTGCTGCGCTGAGATGCGATCGCGCCGCCATTGTGCGACTCAATTTGCCGGCAAAGTTCGTGCACAGAAAATGAGGGTGAGCTCCCCCATGGATTAACATCAGCGGCGAGTTTATAAAAAGAACCATCCCAGGCCATGGACTCGACATTACTACACATATACATTTCTAATACCCCCTGGCTCCCGCTCGCCTTGAAACGCCATCTTATTTCACGTAAGCGGATTAATTTGGCCTGCTCGTAATTTGGGGAGAACGGGGGGGTCGCCTCGCACACCCCTGGTCCGATACCCATTAATTTCGCCTGGAGACGGGAAAGTTTGTTTCCCGCTCGCTGACACCAGCGTTGCGAATTCGCGCCTGCCGGCGTGCGAACGACCGCGTGTAGCCAAAAGCGGCCGCCTCGCCCACCGGAACGGACAATTCAGTTGTGACCCTCCGGGAACTACCGCCCGGAGCCAGTCACGGGTGGGGGTTTAACCTCACCACAACTCAGTCCGCATTCTACCCACGTGAAATAGGGTCCGATCGCCGAATGGTCGATTTACCTAAGTACTCGCTCGAGTAGTGTACCGAGGAGTTGTACCATGCCACAGGTCGACTCCGGACACGAACCGCTTAAGCAGCTCGTTCAATGCTGCAGAGATAACGGAGCGGAGTTATCGTTGACCGCGACGGTTCAGATTATTTACTGGGCGTTTTAAACCCACTATCAATGCCTTACGTGATGCAAGATAGACATTCAATAAAAGGAAGGAGACGAAGCAAAGCGGGAAACAGTTCAACAAGCAATGCACATTTATTATGGAAACACGGAAGGCACGTATATTCCAGTCAAGACAAAATGCAACAAATAACAGTCAAGACAAAAGCAATACGACCGAACAAAAGGGCAATTATTTACAACACTTATACAGTTCTACTTGTCGGGACTCAGCACCACATCACTCATTCCAAAAAGCAAAGGAAAGAAAGCCACCCTCACAGGCAAGGAGGCAGACCAAATGTGCGTGGAACCTGGAGGAGCGGCCAGGTCCATGAGACCGAGAAGGTCTTACCCGCGTCCTCGTGACGCGTTGGTGGGCAAGCCGCAATGTCCGCGCCGCTGCGCCCCGACTCCGTGCCCCTGGCCTGGTCGGCGAGCCCTCTCTGGCATGCTCCGCGCAAGCAGTGTGGTTGGCACCACGTTTAGGGTGGGGGAGGAACGCGGCCCCCCGGCACTATCTCAGCGCGGATGGGGGGGGGGAATTGCTGATGCTCAGGGAGAGGGGAATGGCTGGCTAGCCCATGACGAGACGGCACCAACGACGAGACGAGCGACCCCCACACCGCAACCTCGATGCCGACCGCCGTATTCACTCGACTCGAACTCGAACTCTTCACTCGCCCCGACCAGCTGCCTGCAACTTTTTGAGTTGCCTTGTGCTCACGTCTTTATAGGCCGGAGGAGGAGCCTATATGCAAATTTCAGGATCAAAACCCAATTGGAGGTGGGGCCATGCCACCCTCTGTTCAGCCATTGGTGCGGCAAAAAGGGGGCGTGAACCCCTCTTTTGATCCGAATTCCTCTCGTAAAGAATCCACGTTCATCGCGCTTGGAGGCGGGGCCGTACCGCCCGATGCTCGCCCATTGGACGGAGAAAAGGGGGCGTGAAGCCTTTTTGATCCGAATTTCTCCCTGAGAGGAACGCATTCGTACCCGCGGCTCGACGCGTTCGGCATCAATTACTGAATGGGCCCTGGACAGCACGACGTTTGGTGTTGACTGGTGGTGTGGTCGATGGTTGTAGAAGGAGATAGGCGAAGGTGGTGGGGGGTTTGCTGTGGTGGTTGGCGGGCGTCTTTGGGAATGGCGGTGAAGCGATGTTTGCGGGATGGAGTTGTGAAGGTAAAGGTCGTGGCTGTTTGCGTTGTTCGCAGCTTAATGGCCCAAAATAACAATAGAAAAAGAAAAATGGCTAACTCAAAGCGTCGCAGCCTGGATGAATCACACATATTCCCTCTATACAACGGGTTTGGGCTAACTACACATGAACTTACCGATATATCTCACCTGAGGACTCTTTATGGTGTAATGCGAATTTCCACAACCGTAACAATATCAACAAGCTCATTGAGATGGTGACAGAGGTAGCACTGCTCAAAACAGATTTGGGAAAAATACAGGCGTTTATACAACGCTCATCCGAAGACCCGTTGGACTACCTAGAACGGTTAGGGAATATGTATCAGCGTCACTCTGGGTTAAAAGATGAAGCAGGAGTCCTGTTTGCTCATGCCTTCATCAGCGGGTTGGCAGCCAAATCGCAGAACGAGGTTAAGCGAGTGTGTATTGGCTGGGAAACAAAAGATATAAAGGATTTAATGCCATATGTGACCCATTGTAGTTCATTGATCGAACAGCGTCATGCTGAGACGGAGGCTAAACTGATGTCCGCCCAGGTAAATGCGAGGCATAATGCACACTACCGTGGGTCGGGCCGTAACGGTAGCCGACCACGACACCGAGACCTGCGTAAAGAGGTCTGTTATGCATGTGGGCAAACAGGTCACTGGGCAAAGGAGTGCCCGAACGGTAGGAATGGTCCGACTTATGGTACGAACAGACGGGCAGGAAAGAGGCGACTAATGCAACCAAACAGAGACCGAGGTGCAAATTCCCATCAGCAGGATGGATGGGGAACACAGGCTGAGCAAACTGCTTTATTTCCACCCCCTCCACCTCAGAGTTCATTTCCACCTCCGCCCCATAACCCATTCACTTTATGACAGACAACTATGGGAAAGACCTCATCTGAATTACCGTTGCTGACTTCAAAACCACGTGATGAACGTGATGAACGTGATGAAGTGATGAACCGAGACTGACTTTCACAATCAAAGGCCGAGAGATTCCTTTCCTGGTGGACACAGGGGCAACAAAATCTGCAATCAGGAAAAGTGACTTTCCAAATGCACCTTTATCGTGAGAACAAGTAAAGGTTGGAGGAGTATCAGGCATTACCATGGCAATCCCACTGTCTGAACAACTACGGGTAGAGATTGGACCTTTTTCGGCACAACCTGCATTTTTGATGGCTACTGACATGCCAATTAATCTGTTGGGAAGAGATCTATTATGTAAGCTGATTTGTGCAGTGAAATGTACCCCCGAGGGAGTGTATTTGGATATACCTCACGAATCGCATATAACTATGCTGAATTTATTGCAGGAAAATACAAAGAATCTTGTATACCGGTGGGCTGTGATGGATTGTGAAGCATCTAACCATTTGCAGGTGTGCGTGCCCAATTTGAAGAGGAGCGCCCCTGCAGGTGTGCGACTGGGTAAGTGATCATCACATTGACATGGACAGAGTGCAGACTCTATTACATTGCATTGCGGATTGCGACGTTAAGGGAGAGAATAATGTCCATGCAAGGGAAACAATTTCAAAATCACACCAGAGTTTTGACATAACATTAGGGACAATGTGAATTGGGAAGCAAGGTATTGGCCTGGAGGTGCATCTGACGCAGGAGCAATTGGAACTGTGGAATCAACCGTCCAGTGTTACACCACATGTCACCTTAGCGATTGCGAGAGGCTACCAAACAACGGACATAGTTCACATGGTAACCGATTTAAAGAAAGCATTGGAAGCGACCTTGGTAGGATACAGCCAAGTAAAACGACTATGGAAGATCGGGACAGATGGTTATTGTTGGCCAGTGTGGAGGGACTGTGAAAGCTGTGTTTGAAATGGTTGATCTCTCAGAAACAAGGGGGTCAGAGAAATTACCTGAACTGCTGGAGCAGGTCTCTACTTGTGGGCAACATATGCGAATGACGTGGGGCGAATTAGAGGCATGCACCCAGTAAAGATCAATATAGATACATCAAAGAAGCTGCCTCGCAAACCCCAATACCCATTGTGTCCAGAAGCGGAAGCAGGGATAGCTCCCGTAGTGGAAGCGTTATTGAAGCAAGGAACAATTATTCCCACAGTCAGCCGATGTAATACGCTGATCTTACCCGTGCGGAAACCTGGAAAGTCGGCACGGAGGTTTGTACAGGGCCTGAGGGCAGTGAATGAGATGGTGATTGCAGCCTACCCCATCGTCCCAAATCCAACTACCATTCTAGCAAGTATTCCAAATAATACTACCCATTATACTGTTGTGGATCTTTGTTCAGCTTTTTTTAGTATACCGATAGCCCCTGAGGCACAATTCCTTTTTGCGTTCACGTATAAAGGAAGACAATATACTTGGACCGAACTTCCACAAGGATACACCGAGAGCCCTACTCTGTTTTCCCGAACATTGAAAGACGACCTAGATGAGGTAGTTTTTCCCAGCGGATCCACATTGATCCAATATGTTGACGACCTGCTCATCTGTTCAGCATCAAAGGAAGTGTGTGAACAAGATACTTTGACACTGTTGGGAGCTTTAGCAAGGAAGGGACACAAAGCATCAAGAGCCAAATTGCAGTTTTGCCAAGAGGAGGTAAAATATTTGGGCCATATTTTGAAGGGAGATACCAGGCGTATCTCCCCGGAGTGTATATCTGCAATATTGAAACTGCTCAAGCCAACTACCGCTAAACAGATGAGGTCTTTTCTCGGGACGACCGGCTATTGTCGGCAGTGGATGTTATGACTCTCCACCCGGCCGAGTAAGATGACAGAGTCAGATGAGGATCCTCGAATTACACGTTTTATTTCCGAAGACCACACGCATGCGGAATGTGACTCAGTGACCCTTCAGTCAGGCTCCCCCGAATCACATTGAGAATATGATTCAAAACCATCACATATATAATCACACAAAAGCAACTGGGTGTGGACTAAAAGTGTATGCTAAGGGATAAAGAAATAAAGAAATAAATGTGGCAGTGGGCTTCTTTCCCTCCCCCCTAGGGGCCCTAGGGGAAGTTGAATCGGTCAATTCTCAGATATGCAACCCAACAGTTTCCAAGCCGCCTACACAACTCTCAGATATGCAAGTCTTGCAAACTAACAACTTTCCAAGCTTCCTACACTCCTTCACTAGCACCTGCTGATAACAAAGGCAAAACTCTGGTGATCACTGACAATAGGAATGTGTGGGCAGCATACACTGAAGGAACAGTTCCACAGTTCTCTCCAAGGTCGCACTAAGGGCACACCACCACAGAGCAACAGGAAGGGTGATAAGAGCTTAGTTTCCAAGAAACAGAAACAGTTGGGCGCTGTCCAAAAACAGTGGTGCTATGGAACATTGGTAGCCTGGAACATTTAAAGCAACATTTTAAAGCAAGGTTTGAATAATACACAATTACAAGCAAGGTTAGAATCCCGATAGCTGATTAACACACAGCTAATGGTCCAAAATATGACCACCTAGCATATCATCATAACAGTTTCCCTCCTTGGTCATATTTTGACCATACCCAGCCACACCTGATACTCACCAACCGAGTGGACCCCTATTTGGTTCCTGTAGCAGCTACCCCTCGGCCCCCGCGCCTGCCAAATGGGATTTACGAATGCCGTGGATAGCCATCAACATTCTCCAAATGAGAAGTCCCCAACTGCCGGTGGTTCAGGTTAGCTTCTGTTACCATTGTCTTCCCCCTTTTTGTCCTACCCACTGCCACATGCCTCCCGTTTAAGCTGCAGTATATGAATTCTATGCTAAGTCCACACCATATTAACATGTAATACTGTTTTATGTTAGCAGCAGTGGTAATACTATTGTTTAAACAATTATACATAAGCAAGTAGCAAAAGTAGCACTCAAGGCACGGGTGTAAGCTCGTCCAGCGCAGGAGTCACATCTTACACTGGAAGGCAAAACAACACGCACTCTCTCCTAGGTTAGTTATCTGCTTCAACAAAGAGGAATGGTTGTAGACCTTGGCCTAGGTCCACGTGTATGACGTCTAAGTGGGGTTCCCCCTGAAGGCCCTGGTTGTCCCCCTCCCCATCACTGGCCAAGTCGTCCTCAACAGAGAGTTCGCTGTTAATTATTATAATGGCCTGGGTGAGGGGTCACGCTGCGCAGCATTTTTTCAAACAAATGGTAATGAGAAGTTTGATTAGAAACACCCCAAAAATTACCACTACAATGATTAAAAGTACTGACCCTAATAGACGCAACAACCAACCTCCCCAGCCCTGGAAGATCGACTTCCACCATGCATAACCTTCCTCACGTTCCACTCGATTGCTTGTGAGAACTTCCACCACCTTTTTAATTCGGGCCACCGCACGATTAGTTATGTCCTTTGGGTCCGGAATCCAGACGCAACATTCTCCTTCAATCATCCCGCATACCCCTCCTTGCTCTGCTAGAAGCATGTCTAGAGCTACTCTGTTCTGCATTACCATAGCGCGCATTGATACTAACATATCTGTTAATTCTGTATAGTAAACCATGGTTACATTACCTAAATATTCCAAAACTTGCGAAAGCTCATCTAACCTAATGCTATTAATAGTAGTACCAGCATGTGGCATGAAAAAGCCAAGAGCCTTCTCCCACCAGGTGCCTTTCATCACCTCCAAGCGCGTTGATACACCGGCCCATCCCTCTGGATCCCCTGTTTCTGATGCGCTGCGTCGGTACCGTGGTTGTGCAGGGGTAGGGTAAAAAGTGGTCTTAATCCTGCTGTCCGGAAATACTGAAGCTAAATAGCAACTCCCTTCCCACCCTTTTGGTAGGTAGGGGTAAGCCTTGTCCCCGCAGACCAAGTGAATGCCTTTTGGCGGGATCATTCCGTTGTCATGGTGTAAGGCTGCTTTTATTGTGAATGTTACTTGCTCCTCTACCTGGGTGTCCGGGTTAACAGCGATGACTTCCTGGTCAGTTGATTCCGGGAGGGGAAGTTGAATCTCACACTCTGACTTTCCCATTCTGTTTGCTCCCTGTCCTGTAAAACAGACCGCTCCCCTGGTGTTTTCTACCCATAGGGGAGATGGCACCACCATTACATTAGCACTCGGATTCTTCCCTGCATAGACCCGTTGTGTATAACCATGGGCTGAGGTCTTAGCTTCGAGCCCTTCTACTGGTCCGGTTACATGATTGAAGATGGTTAATGGTAGTACGAAAAGAGGAAGTCCGGTCACGAGGCCAGATGGTGGTTTAAGGCACACCCAGCACTCACTCCGGTTCTCAATGTTTGCTATCTCTGTGGTTAGGGCTATAAAGGTATTCGTGGGCCTTGTTGGTGGCCCCTTTCTTTGTACGCTGAAGTGTACCCAACTACTCCGTGCTGTGTGGTTGCTCCATAGAACACGGCAAAAGTATTCCATCTGGGTGTCATCTGGTACTTGTGGAATTCTAGTTATCAGACTCGTGTGCTGGCCCCATTCATATCCTTGTCTGGTGGAGGACCCCTTCTTTACTTGTCTCGCCACTGTGAGATCCTGCTCTGCTAGGCAGTGGTACCATAGGATGGCTATAAGGCCCTTGTGTCGTTCTACCAAGTCACTAGATCCATCCGCCAGAATGCAGGGTATCTCCATGAGTTGTTGAGGTTGTATCAGTATCCTCTCATCATGCCGTGTGCGTGGAACCATTGATGAGAAAGGTTGGGTGCTGTTAACTGAAAATACTCTAACTGTGTCTAACTCCTTGTTATGGGTTGTCCCAAAATTTGCATATTTGCTTGCTGTCACCTCCCTCGGTACTTCTCTCCTGCTTCGCTGTAAAGAAGTTGCTAACTCACTCCCGTTTCCCCTTTCGTGGTCGAGGTGTAGGGGGCGTGTATGGTTCTCGGGGTCTAAGGCTGTCGGTTTGCTGCCTAGTGACAGGCCGCCCTCGCACAGGAGCAGCGCTAGCACCAGGAGTTGCATGTTGTGTCGTCAAAGGTCCTGTCACTGTTTCCTGTATTACAATGTTGTTGTCGCCTAAACCTGCCTGTTCCACGTTTGGCAGGGTGCCCGGTCCAGGTTCCGGCTCCACGTCTGGCGGGGCGTTTGGTTCTAGCGCTGGTCTTTCAGGATCCCTGTTGTCTACGTTTTCAGGTCCCGGGTCCGGCGGGGCACCTGGCTCTGCTTGCAGTGGGTCTCCCTGTACTATCTCTCCCTGTCCTGCTGGGCCAGCCCCGTCTTGGTTTGGTGGTGGTGGAGGGGGTCTCTGCAGAGATATCACGTCTTCCCCCTCGTCGTCGTCTTCACTATCCCGGTAAAAGAATGAATCGGACACTGCCGGAACCTCTGCTGGGGTTACCTCCTCCGGTTCCCTAGTTTCAGCGGCTTCCTTGGGTGCTCGTTTACAGTGTGAGTGGTGTATCCATGCACTCTTACCCCTCACTTTGACGGCCGAGAGCGTGGTCAAAAGTACAGTGTAGGGTCCGGTCCACTTGGGTTGCAGGGCGTCTTTCTGCAGGAACTCTTTCACCCAAACTCGTTCAGCAGGTTGAAAATCATGTAACGGGTCTCCAGCAGGTATCGGCAATGCTTCTTGTACCTGTGAGTGAAAAGCCCTAATGGTAGCAGTGAGTGTTCTGCAATAGTTCATCATTCCGTCAGTCATACATGCCAAATCCCAATCTCCCATATCTGGCGGAGCCGAGACCGGTAACTGCATAGGACGTCCCGTTATTATTTCGTGGGGCGAGAGCCCCCTTGTGGCATTATTTGTTGCCCGCATTTTCATGAGCGCTATCGGCAGCACGTCTGGCCAGGGCATTGACTGGCCCTCGCAAAGTTTGGAAAGCGTCTGCTTTAGGGTTTGGTTCTCTCTTTCTACCGCCCCTGCTGACTGAGGGTGATACGGACAGTGTAGTTCCTGGTTGATACCCAAGCCTTCGGCCACCTTTTCCATCACTTTTGCCGTGATAGACCCTCCTTGGTCCGAGGATAGTCGTGTTGGAATCCCAAATCGCGGAATTACTTCCTGTAAAAGTAGTCTGGCCACTGTATCCGCTTCCTGATTGGTCGTGGCAAATGCCTCTACCCACTTAGAAAACATATCCACGATTACCAGCACATATTGGTGATGTTTGCATGCTGGCATTTTTATAAAATCCATCTGAAGGTGTTGAAACGGTCCAGACGGGGGTGGGTGTGCTCCCCGTTTCTTGGCGGCATGCTTCCTGTTATGTCTACCACAGGTCGCACAATTGCTAACCACCTCTGTTGCTGCTGTTGTTACACCTGGGGCATTCCAGGTTTGACGAATAATTTCCGTCACTCCTTTTATTCCCATATGGCCCTGCGCATGTGCAGTGAGAGCGAGCCACGGTAGCAATATCCGGGGTACAAATGGTCTATTTCGCTCATCCACCCATACTCCATGTATGTTTTGTTTTGCACCCTCCTTCACCCTCCATGATTCCTGTTCCTCCATAGTTGCGGAGAACTGCAGGTCCTTCAGCTGTTCTTGCGTTTGTGGACCGTCTACCATTTGCTCCACGTAAAGTTCGGTCGTTGGTTGTGGGTTCGCCTCCTCCTCATCGAGCACTGCTTTTGCCGCTAAATCTGCTCTTTCATTGCCTTTTGACACTTCATCTGTCCCTCCTGTGTGAGCTTTGCATTTAATCACTGCAATCTGCTGCGGCTCTTGTGCTGCTCGTATTAGTCGTTTGATCAGGTCCCCGTGTCGGATAACCTTCCCTGAGGACGTCTTAAAGCCACGCAAGGCCAAAATGGCAGCGGAGTCATGTAAGATGCCCCAGGCATACCTAGAATCTGTGTATATGTTCAATGTCTTACCCGCACCCAGCTCACACCCGCATATCAACGCTTCCAGCTCAGCTTGTTGGGCTGAAAATCCCTTTGGTAACAATTGTTTCCTCAAGGTGGCACTTGCAGTGCATACTGCAAAGCTAGCGATGGTTTTTCCCCATCGGTTCTTCCTCGCCGCTCCATCCACGAACAGTTCCAATTCCGCATTCTCGATCGGGGCTTCCTGTAGGTCACGCCTAGCCTTTGTCTCTTCCACCAGCACTCGTTCGCACACATGTTCCTCTCCCTCATCGCCCGTTGGCATTAGGGAGGCTGGGTTCAGTGGCGAACATCTTTCGATCGTTATATTAGTTGCCTGCAACAGCACCAAATCATGTTGAACTGCTCGTGCCGCTGATATATGTTGTGTCTTATTTTGCCGTATCAGCGCCGCCACATCATGCGGTACCTTCACGGTCAGCGGAGAACCCAAAACCAGCGTCGCTGTTGCGGTTACTGCGTATTGCGTTGCCGCTACTGCCCGTAAGCATCCAGGATAGGCGGCGGCGACCAAGTCCAAATGACTACTGTAGTACGCAATCGGCCTGTTCTTTCCCCCGTGTTCTTGCGTCAGCACCGCTTGGGCGAACCCTCCTCTTTCATGGACGAATAGGGTGAAGGGAAGATCATAGTTCGGCAGCCCCAATGCTGGTGCTTTTGATAAGGCCTGCTTCAATGTTTCAAAGTCTTTGTTCGCACCATTCGTCCAGGAGATCTTATCCCCCTCTGCCTCCTTTATCATGTCGTACAGTGATCGCGCCCTAACTGCATAATCAGGGATCCACTGCCGGCAGTACCCCGTCATCCCGAGGAACCGCCGTAATTGTCGCAATGTAGTGGGTTTTGGGTGCTCTAGGATTGTCTCCACCCGTTCAGCTCCGAGGCTTCTCTGCCCCTGTTCCAGTATATGTCCCAAATACGTCACCCTTGGCTGCGAAAACTGTAATTTGTCTTTGCTGACTTTGTGGCCCTTTCGGGCGAGAGCTGTTAACAGCGCTACAGTGTCCGTTTCACATTTCGTTTGATTGTCCGAGCATACCAACAGGTCGTCCACATATTGTATCATGACTGATCCTTCCGGGAGCTCTATGTCCTCTAGGTCCTCCTTCAGGGCCTGCGAGAAGAGCGTTGGACTATCGCAGAACCCCTGCGGAAGTACAGTCCAGGTGTATTGTTGTCCGTCGTAGCTGAAGGCAAACAAGTGTTGCGACTCTTTGGCTAGCGGTATGCTAAAGAACGCCGAGCACAAGTTTACCACGGAAAAGTGCGTCGCAGTGGACGGCACCCCTGACAGTATCGTAACAGGGTGTGGCACCACGGGAAAGGACGCTTTCACACACTTATTCACTGCCCGCAGATCTTGTACGAACCTCCATTTGTTTCCTCCGGGCTTCTCCACCGGTAGGATTGGTGTGTTACATTGGCTCTTAGTAGGTATTATCACCACTTGGTCGCGTAATGATGCTATCACCGGAGCGATCCCTTCTGTTGCCTCTTTGCGCAACGGGTATTGAGCCACTCGAGGCAGGGGTACCCCCTCCTTTATCTGGATAGACACGGGCGTTGCGGCTAGCACTCTGCCCACGTCATTCGGGTGTCGTGTCCATAATTCAACAGGTACTTCCTGTGGTCTTTCCTCCGTTCTCGTTTCCCTGTTGGCCTGGCGGCGGGGCCTTTCGCTGTTCATCTCATGTCTTTCTAGCATACATGACAAAATCTGATCAGGTAAGCATACCTTCCATCCATCCCCCCGTCGACTGGCCTGTAAAGTGCTCTGGGTTTCACTATCCCTTCCTGATGGTTCCGAGGCACATCTCAACCTGGTCAGCATTCTTCCCAGTTCTTCGGCACTATGACCTTTACCGACCGCCATTGAGACGTGCGGGGTAAGTCCTTCTCTGTGCTTCATTAGCTCACGTTCCTTGGCGGTTAGCTCCACCTCCATTGCCGCTCCCTCTTTTCCGATCCACAAAGTGGTTGTCATTAAAGTGCGTGTGGTAGCGTACTCTTCATGTACTCTGTCCGAGTAATCAAAATCCTGCCCTGTTTCGTCATAATAGACCATACAGTGCAAAGGCAGTTCCACTTCTCTCAATTCAATGTCGTTGCCACGCAACCATTCCTCTACGTCCCGCAATCTTTTCGCACTTTCTCAATCCCTAGTCAGTTTATCTCTCCCCTCTTGTGACACAACCCGCAACAAATAGACTACCGGTCCGAGTTCGGTCATCATGAGGGTCATTACTTCCTCTTGCAATGCCAGCGGAGCATCTATGAAGACTCCGTCTTGCTTGCATGTTATGGTACATCCCATTCTGCACAACAAATCTCTTCCTAACAAATTCATCGGGGTGTGTTTGGCTACCAAAAATGCATGTTCTCCCCGCAGGGGACCTACTTCAATTCGTAATTTGTCCGAAATCGGGATATCCTCTCTCCGTCCCGAAACCCCCACCACATTCACTGACTCGCCTGAGAGTGGCAGGTTCTTTATCTCTCCTTGCTTTAATGTTGACCGGGTGGCCCCTGTATCTACCAGAAATGTTACTTGTCTCCCCTCTACGTTCCTCTTCTCTTAGAGTCTGCCAAGCCTGCCTTGCCCTTTCAAACACGGCATCTACTTCAGCCGTTTTCCACCCTGGCATGTCCGCCTTCACCTCTCGCCTTACTTCATCACACAGTCCATCTACAAACATAGTGTTCAGGAAATGGAGGGGCGTCTGTGCGATGTTATTAAATCCCGAGTGCAGTTCGATCTGCTCATACAGTCGTGCCTTGTACTCCCCAGGTGATTCCTTGGGATTCTGTGTGACATCCTGTATTGCCTGCCAATCCATTACCCTTGGGGCCATCTCTGCCGCAAGTTCTTCCATCAGGGCTTGTACTCTTCCCCTGTACACTGCCTGTGCATCCCAGTCGGCTCCCTCTGGGTAATATCGGTTTAAGGTGGTATCTTCTTCTCCTTCCATTTTTACACCCCAGGCTGCCGCACGCTGGCTCCAAACCGCACTGGGCAGGACAGCAGTGCAGATAAACCCTATGTCTGTCCTGGTTGCCCCCTGCATTTTTATCTGGTCGTGTAATATCTGAATTGCCCTTCTTGGGTTTTTCTTTATACATTCTTCCATGCTAGCTTTTACTCCCCTAATGTCTTGTGGGGTCCATGATCTTCAAACCCAATCTCCCCCTGCTGCTTGCATCATGGGGAACTGGTGAATGTCGGTCCCTCCTTTTACTCTGTCCCCTTCTAAGACGGGGTAAATTCCTTTTGTTGTCCCAATACGGGTTGTCGTCTTTCGGTTCACGTCGTCGTTGATTTCTGCTATCTGTGCTAACGCCTGCTTCAACTTCTCCTGTCTCTCCTCACTCTGTATCTTGACCTCCGTCAGCTGCACTAACACTTGGTCTAGTTCCTTCTGTTTGTCCTCTCCCTGTGTCTTAACTTCCGTTAGCTGCTCTAGCGCCTGTTTTAGTCTCCCTTGTCGTTCCTCGTCTTGTATTTTCCGTTGGTTCACAGTCCCTTCTAGTCCGAGTCGCCTTTGCTCTGTCTCGACTTGCGACTCCATTAGCCACGCGGCCAATGCTTTCCAGTGTGGTCCACTTTGTTTCGGGCCTCCTGCTTTGCCCTCTATCTGCGCATTACTCACTGTGTTTAATATCTTTGGATCTAAGGATCCAGTCAGCGGAAAGGGATCTTTTCTCCCCGCGGTCCACTTCACCCAGTCCTGTATTCCCTTTACGTTATCGATTCCATATTTGTCACTGATAACTTTCAATGTTGTTCCTTTTGGTATCTTCTCGTTCTTTGAAGATTTATTCCCCATTCTTTTGTTCTTATCTTATCAACCGCCTAATAGCTGTAAATCGTTTCTCCTTTTACACCGGGACCGAAATCCCTTTCAATCAGCCGCCGAATAGCTGTAAATCGTTTCTCCTTTTACACCGGGACCGAGATCCCTTTCGACCCGCCGCCTAATAGCCTCAAACCCAATGAAGGCCTCTAACCTTCCCTCTCTATGGTACAGGATTCCAACCTGTTTCCTCCTTATTTCACACGGATACCTTTATCCTCGACCCTTACCGGTTCTACAAACACTGCCTGACAGCCCTCCCCCTTTGTGCTCTTCAGACAAACCGCATTCGAATCACCTCATATGTGTTTACCGTTACAGTTCTTGATTCGAGCAGATCCTGGAGCTGCGTCCGGCAGGGCGCAACCCACCAAGTGTACAGCGCTCGCCTAACTGGGTCTCCCTATTTTAGGTGCCCTACGTGCGATCGTCACGTACCTTTTAGCTGATCCCTTGCGATCGCTGTACACCAAGTGGAGTCCCACCGTCCACACCGCCAGCATCAGTCGAATCCCATCCTCGTCACCAATTGTTATGACTCTCCACCCGGCCGAGTAAGATGACAGAGTCAGATGAGGATCCTCGAATTACACGTTTTATTTCCGAAGACCACACGCATGCGGAATGTGACTCAGTGACCCTTCAGTCAGGCTCCCCCGAATCACATTGAGAATATGCTTCAAAACCATCACATATATAATCACACAAAAGCAACTGGGTGTGGACTAAAAGTGTATGCTAAGGGATAAAGAAATAAAGAAATAAATGTGGCAGTGGGCTTCTTTCCCTCCCCCCTAGGGGCCCTAGGGGAAGTTGAATCGGTCAATTCTCAGATATGCAACCCAACAGTTTCCAAGCCGCCTACACAACTCTCAGATATGCAAGTCTTGCAAACTAACAACTTTCCAAGCTTCCTACAC
The DNA here is from genome assembly GCF_056783735.1 of Eptatretus burgeri. Lineage (NCBI taxonomy): Eukaryota > Metazoa > Chordata > Myxini > Myxiniformes > Myxinidae > Eptatretus > Eptatretus burgeri. Next base: position 63,225,046 of record NC_140969.1, read on the forward strand.
TCCTTCACTAGCACCTGCTGATAACAAAGGCAAAACTCTGGTGATCACTGACAATAGGAATGTGTGGGCAGCATACACTGAAGGAACAGTTCCACAGTTCTCTCCAAGGTCGCACTAAGGGCACACCACCACAGAGCAACAGGAAGGGTGATAAGAGCTTAGTTTCCAAGAAACAGAAACAGTTGGGTGCTGTCCAAAAACAGTGGGTGCTATGGAACATTGGTAGCCTGGAACATTTAAAGCAACATTTTAAAGCAAGGTTTGAATAATACACAATTACAAGCAAGGTTAGAACCCCGACAGCTGATTAACACACAGCTAATGGTCCAAAATATGACCACCTAACATATCATCATAACAGTGGATACCTGATTATGCGGCCTAAGTGCACCCCCTGCTGGAAATTTGTTCGGCGAGCGCGCCCAATCCTCTGAAATGGACACAAAAAGCAGACGAGGCGTTTGTAACGTTGAAGCAAGCTCTGTCCTCTGCTCCTACTTTGGGTATACCGAACTATGAAAAACCTTTCCATTTATATGCAAATGAGAGTCGAGGCTTTGCACAATCGGTGCTGACTCAGAAACATGGAAATAAGTTACGGCCTGTTGCCTATTACAGTAATAAATTGGATCCGGTGGTGCAAGGATTCCCATCCTGTTTAAGGGCAGTGGCAGCCGCTTCACTCGTGGTGCAGATGACAGAATCACTTGTCGTGGGACATACTTTGATTCTCATGGTGCCGCACGCAGTCACCGCTGTGCTGTTATAAACAAAAACACAACACTTGGCGGCCTCGCGGGCAACGACATATGAACTCTCACTCACAGCTCCACTAAACATTATGATTAAAAGGTGTCCACCATTGAATCCTGCTCGTTAGCTTCCGGTGGAACTGAATGGAGATCCTCACGAATGTGAGGAGTTGATCATACATACGTGTCTACTGCGTCCTAATTTGAGAGACACTCCAATCCAAAATTCTGAGTTAATTCTATTTGTCGACGGTTCATCATCCCGCACACCAGACGGATTGCTATTAACAGGCTACGCAGTTTGCTCTGATCACAAAGTCATCAAAAAGGGAAGATTGGCTGCGAACTGCTCCGCACAGCAAGCAGAGCTTTTTGCCCTCACTCGTGCATGCTGCCGAGCTGAAGGCCAAATCGTGACAATTTACACCGATTCCGGTGATGCCTTTGGCGCTGTACACGAATTCGGAGCCCTCTGGTGTGAAAGGGGGTTTATAACATCATCAGGTGCACGGGTGAAGAATAGAACATGGATTGCAAACCTGCCGGAGGCGATACTTCTGCCTCACCAAATTGCAGTGGTTAAATGTGATGCCCACACGGGAGGATCTGATGATGTCTCGTGGGGAAATGCGAGGGCAGATGTTGCTGCCAAGGCCGCTGCTGCATCTGATGCTCTATTTGTATCATAATGTGTATTAACACCAGTGGCAACGCCAACCCTTGATGACTTAAACACCTTACAAGCAGCTGTCAGTACTTGGGAAAGGGATTTGTGGACAATGGCTGGATGTGAATTTGACAATGAATCCAAACTATGGAGATCACCTGATGGGTCAGTGGTGGCACCAAAAGCTCTGCTACCCTGGCTCGCATGGTTGGCACATGGGGCTGGGCATACCAGCAAAGGGGGGATGGGTGCTTCTATTGGGAAGCAATGGTTTGCCCAGGGTTTTAGTCCAATTGCAGAACAGTGTTGTAGGACCTGTCACGTTTGCCAAGAGTACAACCCAACAATGGGGGTACAGATGGCCCCAGGCGGCCAACCAGTTCCATTTGGGCCATTCGTTCATATCCAGATTGATTTTATCCAGTTACCGAAGTGCTGTGGCCTTGAGTTTGTTTTGGTCACCAAGTGGGTTGAGGCTGACCCTTGTAGAAGAGCAAATGCCATTACTGTGGTTAAACTGTTGATGAAGGATTTTGTCTGTAGGTTTGGGATACCCTGTAGGATCTTCAGCAATCAGGGAACCCATTTTACAGCCGAGGTGGTGAAGGAGATGTGTCGGGTTTTGCAAATCAAGCAACACCTCAAGAGTCCTCATAATCCCAAATCAGCGGGGGCAGTTGAGAGACAGAATGGATTTCTAAATCATAAACTGGTCAAGATTTGTGAACAGACTGGATTAAAATGGCCAGATGCACTGCCCATTGCCCTCATGACTATAAGAACTACCGCGAATCGAAAAACTGGCTTATCTCCGCATGAGATTCTCATGGGAAGACCTATTAGACTACTGCACTCACCTCCATTAACTGTAAAAGACATGAACGTGCAGAAAATGGACGACACACTACTAGCGTTCTGTGTCTCTCTGAATCATGCTGTGAGGACCTTTTATGCGCAGGTGAAACTCAGGCCTTGCCTGAGCCTGCCACGTCTGCTCACCACAACTTCAAACCAGGAGACCTGGTTTATGTGAAGATTTACAAAAGAAAGAACTCTATTCAAGCACGGTGGTGCAGGCCGTTTCTGATACTACTAACTACTCATACAGCTGTGAAGTGCAAAGGGAGAGCAACATCGATTCACGCCACACACACGCCACACACACGCCACACACACGCCACACACACGCCACACACACGCCACACACACGCCACACACACGCCACACACACACACACGGCCAGAAGGAGCCCGAGGAGAATGCTGCTTCCTGATCACTTTGATGATTCTTTTTATTGCAGGATTACTTGTGCTACTGGCTGCACGTTGGACAATGTGGACATGGTCTGTGAGGCCGATAAGTGCTATTCGTGATCAACGTCATTTGCATGTTCCCCTGCCAAGTGCCTGTCACACTGCCCGCCGAACTAACCACATAGCACCCAGAGACCGGAGAAGCTTAACGGGCAGAGTGGGAGTAGATAAGGGTTCACTACATGGAATAAATACTTATCTGGCTCTTTCTCGTAACCACGCTAAGGCTTTTAATAAAACTAATTGCTGGGTCTGCACTAAGATACCTCACTCAGCAGTGACTGGAATACCTCTGTTGGCAATACCATTTGATCTGAGTGAATGGTATGGGTACTGGGCGAAGTGGAAGGAATGGGATGAACAGGATAATAACACTGACGACCACATCGTTACTGATAGAAATGGAAATTGCCTGTGACAATGGAACTTCAGTAACTGGTTTTGGCCAAGTTTTAATTTGAGTAAGATGCCTCCACATTTTATGGTCGAACAGGCGACGGGAAAGCCGGATCAATGCTTCGTGCAAGAAGCATGGGGAGAAAGAATATTAGGAAAATCTAAATGCAGTAACTATGTCTATAAAAATCACACGATGGGGCCACAAGTGGCTTTAAATAATACCTATTTTGTGTGTGAAAACCGAGCCTATCCATGGCTTCCAGTTAACTGGACTGGATCATGTTACTTGTCATTCATTGTGCCGCACATGCGTCTGCAAAATAGGTCACCTTTTGAACATTTGAAATGGGGCAAACGGAGTTTCACATCAACTGAATTGTTCTTCATGATTCTCATTCCTCACGAGGGCAAACGTCTATGGGGCTGGCAGAGTTAGCCGCTTCACTCGAGTCGCTGGCAAATAAAACTGCCCTGGGCATGGTTGGTATCAACTCGGAGGTAGTCGCCCTGCATGCAGTCGCAATGCAAAACTGGGTCGCCCTTGATCTCATCCTGACGGCTCAGGGTGGGACGTGTACAATAATCCACTCTGAGTGTTGTACCGATATATCTGCTATAACTCAGAGCAAATCACAAACATAGCTGACAAGATTAAGTAAGAAGGAGCTAAATTTCACAATTATTTTACGAAAGATGGACTTTATTCCTGGTTTGAAAGGATTTTTGGGGGATGGTGGACTACTTTGTTACACTGGATCTCTGTGGGATTATTATGGGTTTATCATTATTGTCGTGCTTGTTAAATGCGCCACAACCACATTGCCTACATTGATTGTTTCTTGTTTAAAGAGGAATGCTGCTACAAAAGTAATGGTGGTCCAACCGCCATCTTTCTATTCTGATTTTGAAGTCGAGTCCTATGACTCTGATGAGATGGGACTTGAAGTTGGAAATCCATGAGTCAACGCAATGAGTGTGTTCAATGTTTATGGGATTGTCCTTCCACTGTACTCATCTGCTCTGTTCCCAAAACCCTGCATCGGTGCGTTGAAATCAGCCGTGCAGCCCAAAGTGGTAGCCTTCTACTGTATCGGCCTAAGGGCCTACTGGAGCCTCATACTGGCCCAAAAGCTGTACAACCACCTGAAGCCACCTGCCCCGAGGGACAGGAGAGGCTGCAAGGGACTGAGCTCTGCGATGTGTGCTGGGAGGGTGACTACCCGGGAAAGTGGACACACTCGTGCGCGGAGAATGTATTTCCAAAGTGACAAAAACGTTCACCTTGAGTTGTGTTGCCTTGAAGGCCACACAGGGAGGAGTTGATGGGGAATATTCCTTTTTAAACAAGTTCCCTTTTCGATTTTACTGTACTCACTGATTTCACCCATGTACTCACTGCCTTTTATATTCATTTCTTTGTATTCAAAATATAAAATCACATTCTTACTAAAACCTATAACCTACTGTCTTATCCTGTCTTTTTGTATTTTGTCTGATTCTCACTAAGGTCAGCTGAAAGTCACCGTGTTCTCTCTTTCTTTTTTTCTCCCAGCCCTCTCCACTCCCACGAAAGCATATAAATGTCAGAAAATGTAAACTTAGCTGAGTGCAAATCATTGTGGATGTTTACATCTCAGTGTTTTGAACTCCGTGGTGCCACAAACTAAATGTTCTCTGGTGAAATGTACTTTTCATTGTGGACAGTGAATTAATTGTTTCTTACAAATTGAGTAACAGGATTTACACCAGGTCAGTTAATAGAACTGATAGAAAATTCCACAATACCCCCAACCCCATAAACTCCCTCCATAGACTCTCAGACACTGATTTCTTTTAATTCTGTAAACAAACTTTGGTACATCACAGGTGATGAAGGTTGTGGTCAAGTTCATCACAATTGCATGTGTAGTTTTTGAGAAGAGAGCAAATACTTATTTTGGAGGGGAACCTTCCCGTAGATTCCCTTAGACCCCGATTTTTTTAATGTTGTGAACAAACTTTGGTACATCACGGGTGATGGAGGTTGTGGTTAAGTTTCATCAAAGCCATTTGTGTCGTTTCAGAGAAGAAGTTGCAAGTATTTGCGGAAGGACAGACGGATGATGTGCCTTCCCATAAGCTCTCTGTAACTACATTTCATGTAAGCTAAAAAAAAAAAGAAAAAGAGTTGGACAGATTGGGAATGAACGAAGAAGGATCTTTAGAATAGCTAAAAAGAGGTCAGCTTAACTGGGATAGAAAATAAATCGTTATAAATGCCCAAGACCAAGGACACTACACCTTTAGTGTAGACACTACACCACTACACCATGCCTTTAAGAAAATGGTGGAACCGAGTCATATGGTGCAGATTTTGCAAGGAAGAACTAGAAAGCTCGAGCTACTTCCTAACGGGATGTAAAAAAACTCATGTCAGAACAACTGTATGCCCAAAGGCACAACAAGGTATGTGTCGTAATCTACTGGCATATCCTCAAATAATTGAATATCTCAGTTCCAGAAAACTGATGGAAACATGAACCAAAAGCAATCATTGAAAACAAGGAAGTAATGCTCACATATGATCTGTTGATCCTATCGAGCATGAATAGACAACAAAGCATTGTGATTGAATGTAGTACTTTATACAAAATAATAAAATAAGGCATTGCTAATTGATGTATCAGTATCCAGCGATGTTGGCCTAAACAACACAGAAATCAAGAAAATGATCAAATACAAAGATCTCAGAAATGAAGTCAAAAGATCCTGGAAGCTGAAAAGTGCCAAAGTTGAACCAGTGATTATTGGAGCAACAGAAATTATGAAGAAGAACCTTATTGAGTTCTGAAAAAAACCATCCCTGGGAATACTACAAACTAACTGCAGTTGGATGCTGTCTGGAGCTTGGTGATGATCCTCAAAAGAGCCCTCTGAACAAAACTCTGAGAACAAGAAAACTTCACAGTTTGGTCCATGAACCATTAACTCTTACCAAAATGGATGTGGATAGTTTAAGACCTAGGAGAACTCTGTTCCATCTTCTGAAACCTGCATATGGAGAAAACAATCGACGACACATACACACATGGACGCTTCTTTTAGCAATGGATGCAAAAATATAGTATAATTTGTTTTGTGGCCCTGGAACCAAAATTTTTTTTCATGATTAATCATAAAATTATCATTTTTGAAATTGATTTTAAACTTACCACCTTATTAAGAAATAGATGCTCCAAGTTATATCAACATGACCTGCAAACGGCTTCGGTGGTAAAATCTTCAGCAGTACGACCTCACCATTTGAGGAATTGTTGTTGAACCAAGAGAACTTTCCACCACACATGCTGGTAGTTATAGTTTCTGCTGGAATTGAAACGAATGAGGTGGATGGATAAGGAGGGGGGGAGGGCATTGTGGGAGCAAAGCAGCTATTAAAAATGGCACCTAACAGGTGCTAATGAACATGAACATCATCTATTGAATTGAAACCAACCTGAAAAAGGTTCATTCGGATAGGTGTGCAGTTAACAATATGGACAGGACTGCTTGTGAGAGGTCTTCCTTTTCAGAAGGAACTCAAGATGCTCGACCGAGAAGCACCTGGACAAGGCAGATACAGACCAGTAAGCACAGAAACACTGTGATATTTTCCCACATAAGTCTACGTTCAATCTCCATGGGTCAGATAGGAATCTGGGAGCACAGTCGCAGTTGTAAGAAAAATTACTTTCAAACTGCTTTACTAGAACCGTAAAGTATCTCCAAGGGCAAGTTGTGTAAAGGGGGTTTGGGAGGGGGGAGAGGGGGCATTTAATCATGAGAGCTGTAAATGTGACACACATCCTGCCAAATGACACGTGAAAGGCAACCATTCTTGAAATGCTTGCAAAAAAACAAGTTTGAGTTGGATGTGGTTGGGTATGCAAATGAAGTTTAATATATTATTACCTTTTATTTTTAATTCAGGAAATTTCTTGATATGAGCAATGAGAGGTCATATATAACGGCCTATATTTCAACCTCAGTGTGAATTGCTGAAATACGGTGTGTGGTTGAAGTCCTATAGGAAATGAGACTTACTAATGCAGTTCATCTCTGACACCGAGGAAATTCTTAGCACCATCCTCGACCAAACTGACTTGATGGTATGAAAATACAAATTTTGAATTAACTAATCCTACTATGAATTTGCAATTTGTCACTGGCTCTTTTTTTTTTTTTGAAAACATTGTCGATGCTTGTGGAAGATCTAACACACAGAACGTATAACAAGGGGAGCAGGAGACAAGAGGGGCAGGAGAGGGAAGCACAAAACGTTGGGGAACAGACATTAGATCTGTGGAAGGGAGAAGGATGGGGCAGGGAACATGGGGTAAACAATATGGACACCACAGGGACTTTCAGGAAGGAAAGCAGGGAATATGAAGGAGGTAGGTTTGGGGTGGATTTACGGGGGTATAAAAGATCATGGTTTTGGATGGAGGAATGTGTGAGATGGTGGTGAACAGCTATTTTGAAGACCTGGAAGGAAGAGTGGGATTGAAGAGAGTGTGGGAGTTTGTTGCAGCGGTGGGGAAAAAAAGGACACCAATACAAATTGTTATTATGGACCCGAGTCATTAAAAAGCCACACACAGTGCCTTCAGAAAGTATTCACACCCCTCCACTTTTGTCACATTTTGTTGTGTTACAGCATGAATTTAAAATGGATAAAAAAATTGCCACTGATCTACACAAAATACTCCACAATGATGCAGTGAAAACAGGTTTTTAGAATTTTTTACAAATTAATTAAAAATGAAAAGCTGAAATATTTTGCGTCAATAAATATTCAACCCCCTGAGTCAATACTTTGTAGAAGCGCCTTTGGCAGCCATTACAGCTTCAAGTCTTCTTGAGTATGTCTGTATCAGCTTTTCACATCTTGATTTGGGAATTTTTCTCACATTCTTCCTTGTAGATTTGCTCAAGCTCTGTCAAGTTTAATGGGGAACGTTGGTGACCAGAAATCTTCAAGTCTTTCCACATTATCGATGGGATTCAAGTCTGGGCTTTGGCTGGGCCACTCAAGGACTTTCACGTTCTTCTTCTGCAGCCATTCCATTGTTGCTTTTGCTGTATGATTGGGGTCATTGTCCTGTTGGAACATAATTCTTCACCGCAATCTTCGGTCTTTGGCACTCTGAAGCAGGTTCTCCTCAAGGATTTGCCTGTATTTGGCTCCATTTATTGTTCCCTTGATCCTTACAAATCTCCCAGTCCCTGCCGCTGAAAATCATCCCCATAGCATGATGCTGCCACCACCACGCTTCACGGTAGGGATTGTGTCAGATGGGTAATGAGCTGTATTCGGTTTCCACCAGACATAGCGCTTTGCATTCAAGCCAAAGAGTTCAATTTCCTCTCGTCAGACCACAGCATATTTTGCCTCATTCTGTCAGAGTCTTTCACATGCCTTTTTGCATACTCCAGGCATGCTGTCATGTGCTTTTTTGTCAGGAGTGGCTTCTGTCTGGGCACTCTCCCACAAAGCCTAGATTTGTGAAGTGCTGCAGAGACTGTTGCCCTTTTGGCAGGTTCTCCCATCTCAGCGAACGACCGCTGTAGTTCTGTGACAGTGATCAATCGGTTCTTGGTCATTCTCGTTGACGAAGGTCCTTCTTGCCCAATTGCTTACTTTGGTCAGACGGCCAGCTCTAGGAAGAGTCTGAGTAGTTCCATATTCTTTCCATTTCCTAATGATGGAGCTACTGTATTGCTGGGAACTTTCAACACTCGAGAAATTATTTTATACCGTTCCCTAGATCTATCCTCACAATTCTATCTTGGATTTCTATGGACGGTTCCTTGGACTTCATGGGAGAGTTTCTGCACTGTGAACTGTATGACCTCATATAGAAAGGTGTGTTTCTTTCTAAATCATGTCCAATCAATTGAATTGGCCACAGATGGACTCCCATCAAGTTTTAGAGACATCTTAAGGATGATCAAATGAAATTGGATGCACCTGAGCTGAATTTGGAGCATCAGAGCAAACAAAAGGGTTGAATACTTATTGACTCAAGACATTTCAGCTTTTTATTTTAGTTAATTTGTAAAAATTCTAAAAACATGTTTTTACTTTGATATTATAGGGCATTTTGTGTAGATCGATGACAATTTTTTTTAACCCACTTTAAATTCAGGCTGTAACACAACAAAATGTGGCAAAACTTAAGGGACGTGATTACTTTCTGAAAGCACTGTATAGCAAACAAACAGTTTCAAATGGAATGCCTCGCCACCATTGGAGCAATGAAATTGCATCAGATGTGGCAATGAATGTGAATTCGTGCTTCCATCTTGCCAGCTCATTGACAGAAGATGCCATTTGCATTTTTACCATCTCCATCCCTACCCCGTTGGGAATCCTATGCGGGCCCAGGAAACTTGATCGTTAGGATAATACTCCAGTCAATTTAAGGTTTGACTTCGACAAAATTAGAACACTAACGTGGTTTGTACCATCTTACTCAGAAATTTCTCCTGAACAACATATCAAAAGTTGAGAAAAGTCTAAGTGGTGGAAGGTACCTAATTTGCATAAATCCAAAATGTCTGCCAAGAGCAACTCTTTTGACCAATATCTGCAGCCTTTACATCATAACTATTGAATGCAACATCGTAGAGAGTCGCAACTTGTCTCAATCATCAGATCAGGGCCAACAACTTTTGTATTTGGCACTTTGACCTCCAACCTCGAGGACAAGGTCATTGAAAAGGTCAAAAATCAAATGTGACTGTAGAAAGTCAAAACTGGTCTCAAAACAATCAAGAGATCAGGGCCAAAAACTTTTGTATTTGACACTTTGACCTTCAGCAAGGTAACAAATCAAATACTGATGTGGGCTGGCAAGACTAAAGAATTCACGGAATACTTGTTCAGCATTTGTGTTAGTTCTGACAGGACCATAAAAAAGAAGAGAACCAACATAAAATACAAAACATTACCTTTTTATGACTTAAATTTACAAAGCTTGCTTATAGTCATCAGGGAATACCGGCACATTTCCACGAAAACCACGGAATAATCAACATATATTTCTGTATGATTGATGAGTCGATTAAAATGGCTAGATTTTCCACAATCAAAGTTGACCTAATAACTATTCATGGAATGATTCGGTCTTAACATTACTCATTCAGTATTTCATTCTTCTAGCATGTCGTTAACAGACAAAAGGGATTAATTAGTGTGACTGATACCCTTTCACTCTCCACAAGCAGCTGAACAGTCCAGTCCAGTCCGTGTTTCTTGCAGGTGCACCTTCGAGTGTTAGTCTGTCTTGCATTCGCACCTGATTGCACTCAGCAGATCCTCTGGAGCCAGCGGTAAGTCCGTCATTCATGGCTCAAGGTGATTCCGCACATGACACCACCCCCACTCCTCTGGATCCAAATGGTTAGATGCCCCCATCCACTGCTGTACTTGATAATGTACCTGAGCACTGTGATAGGAGGCAGGCCCCTGCTTGTGGGGGCAGAATATGCACCTGTATCCAAGTAGAACTTGTTGCCACGTTCTCAGTAAAACGTCTGTGACGTAACGTATCCAGGCCCTCACCTGGATGGCCTGCATACAAACGAGCAACAGCCTTCTCCCCAACACAGATGATCTCCTCCTCAGATGCATCACTGCAAAATACTTTAACTTGTTCTTTGAAATGTGGATCACTGGTTAATTTCCAGACTGCTATGCCCTTCCCAATGACAAACATGCGATTTTATATCGCATCCAGTAAGTGAATGTATAAATGGCAACAAGTGACACATTTGTTGACCCAATGTATTTTGTCACCAATATATGTTCCATGTTTGCAGTGACTTTGTGTTCTTCTTCCCTTCAGACCTGAAGAACAGACCAGTCGAATTGGGATTCGCATGGACACAGAGCAAGACGAAGAGATCCGTATCTTCTCCTATGAGAGTAGTTGTAGATTTTGCAGCAGAGTCTACTGCTCTCTGTGCAATAAGTAAGTCGGCATCGCCTTCTGTGTGCATTGTCTCTCATCCATTTTCGGCCAACTTCTCACTCAGCATACGAATGAGTTTTTGCTTGTTACCAGTTTGTCGCAAAGTGTTATTTCTTCATTTTTAGTGGCTTGCTCCCAACAAAGTTCACTTGTGCTCCAACAGCACCTTTTCATCTTCATAGATGTGCAGTGTCTTTTGTAGATGGACCTGATTCGTGACCATAAAAAAACAGCGAAGGGGCTATTGTACTTACACTGAATGTAATATATGTAGCTGGTGCAGATATCATCAAATGTTGCATCTTTTCCCAAGGAAGGTATTGGAGAAACGAACCACGATCAAGAACATAGCACATTCCTTTTGATTCTGGCGTCGGCATTTCCGTCCCTCGATCGACAGTCCAAATTGAATCTGCAAGTACAGTACTGGCTTGTTGGCCTCTCGAATAAGTCCAGCTGAATCGGGAAGAGATGAAGGATAACCACACAGTTCATATTTGAGGATGCCGTTGATATTGCCTTTGATCCCAGCTGTGACCATGGTACATGGTAAGACACTGAAATAGCAGCTGGGGATCCACCTGGATGGTATCTCCACGGACTTTTACAAAATTCTTATGAGCCATTGTGACCACATGTTTTTTTTTTTTTCTTGAACGTGAATTCCGGAGCATCCACCCCCTCAATGGTTTTGTGTACGTGCTCTCCAAATTCCTTGTTTGTGTTGGCGTTCACAGTTGTATCAGCTGTCACGTCAGTTGCAATGTTTCTCGGACACTCATCGGGTACAAAGGGACTTCGTTGCTGAAAGAACCCAAGAATAGACATGTTGTCATTGTTGCCCCTTCTCTGTGTAGCCTTTGTTTCATCTTCTCATGCTGGTCGTTTGTCAAGTAGGTTGTTTCCATGAGGTCCTGCATCACAATGTTTACATCCTCACATGCTGGCATGGATAGCAGCCATCGTGTACGTTGAGATACTGCCATTCCCCGACCTCTTGTCAGTCCACCTGTCGTCTTCATGCTCCTCATCAATACCCGTTCTATTACCAGGTGTGATGATAGCCCAGCTCAATAGTGACGGGGGACCACGATGTGGAATAACATGATGCCCATTTCGAAATAAAGCAGACACATCTGGATCTGTCTGGAATTGAAGCATTTGCTGAAGGTAAATATGCATAGATTTGGAATCTAAATTGTGCCCAGCAATAGCAAAATCTGGCAACATTTCTTGGAGAGACTGTAGATGAAGACTGCAGTCACCTGTTCTTTCAGCTCAGAAAATAAGATAAATGCAACTCTCTAAAAAAATGACTGTGTACAAAACTGAACATCTACAGCAACTGTTTACCAGTGGTACACAGCAACTTTGTACTGGAGATTCATTTTGCAGCTATCTATTTCTCATGACATTCGCTCAACCTGATGAAATCAGGGATGTGATTGGCTGAATTATGTTGCCATGGCAACCATCTCAGTCACTTGGCTTGTGTCCGTGATATTTCAAAAAACGTTCCAAGATTTAGTTTTCATATTCCACAGAGCTATTGCTCATACCACCCAAAAGGTGTGGACCTAGAGTATCAGCTCCTTGTTTTATTTTATAGACCATCGGAGCTGGCAGAGAATACGATGGATGGTGTGCGATTGCTTTTCCCAGTGGAAGTTCGGGCAGGAATTTGCAATTTGACAAAGGTGGCGACACACAATGAACTCCTCTTTCAAAAGGTACGACTAGTTGTTTAATGTCCAACGGTGAATGCTTTCAGATGGGACCCTCGATTCAGGGCTGTCCTGCTCACTCCCCCTCCCCCCATCCCCTCATCCCACCCTCCCTTCCAAGCACTCATTGAGACAACGCTCTGCATGTGAAGCAATAGGATGACAGTTTACAGTTCAGCGGATATGTAACCCAGACCACACAGTTCAAATGTTAAATGTCCTATTGTTTGAGCCATCTTGTCAGCTCATGAAATGCAGTCTGGCTATTTTTTCTACATATATTCATGGAAGAGCTTGCTGGTGCAGTATATTACGTGTCAAACAGTGATATTTCGACATGAAATTAGCACATTTCTAGATCTTTAACAAAGACAGAAATGATCACAGAATATGGGACCCAAACATGTACGTACTGCTATTCACAGCATCATGATGCAAATGCTCACATATGAATATCTGGGTGCATATACCTCTTCCTAACCACAAAATGCTTGCATATGCGTTGTACCCTGCATGCAACGATGATGACACCATAAATACCTCAATTTCTGCTGACATGGATCAAATGATAGTCATGCATGCCAAGTCTCTGTTCCTCATGTATGGCGACATTGATTGCTACCATGCCAGCTGGCTACGTGTTGGCTTTGCATTGCAGCTAAAGCCTTCTGTGGCTCTGTGGGTCTGATCCAACCTGGATTTCTATAATTAGGATGTCCTCCTTTTGGGATTTGGTAATGACCAACTTTCCATTCAACCTCTTCTGTTCCTCTTCTGCCGCTCTTGGCTCCTCTGATGATTTTCTTGTCAAAGCTCATATCTCTGACTGTTTTTAAAGCTTGACTTCAATGCCACAGAATCTGGTTGGACTTATAGATCAATTAGCAGAGACTGCCATCTAACCTGTCACAAAAGGATGGGGTTGCCATCTCCAAAGCATCTGATATTGATTCTGCCTCTAAGTACTATCACAAATGCACCCTCTCTGTCTGATGCACCAATTTATTCTGTCCTGTCTATAGCTATCCAATCCTACTCTTGGTCCTTGCACTCTGAATCCTGTGGCGAGGCAGTTGCGGCCAAGCAGCGTGCTCTCTTAACCGGGAATGCTAACCAAACTGAGGATGACTTTCGTTTATTCTGCAAGGCTCTCACGGCAAGTGTGTGTCCATCCTTAGGCAAGCACAAAAAACCATAATCTCCCAAATGGTCTCCTTTCTCAAAGTATTGGTAGTGCCTATCCATATGCGTCTTTAGCCTGGTGTTGGCCTAACGGTTAAGGTGGCTGGCTTAAGATCTTAGGGTCTTGCATTTGAGCCACTGTCGTGCTGTTGAAATAACACCGAGGTTGGAAAAATGAGTACCAGCTTAATGGTAACAGAGGGTACTGCATCAGCGGCATAGCCATGCTTCCAGAAAACGATGCAACTAGCAGTCACAGGCTGTATGCGAAACAACATGTCTGTCTTTGGGGTATTCCCCTCCTTCATCTCACTCACCTCATTTGGCCTCACCTCTCCATGTCTCAATGCAGTATGTATCTTTAACACCCAAAAAGGTGGAGAAAGTTCTGTCCAGTCTTAACTCTTCAATGTGTCCATTGGCAAAAGGTGCTATACACACACACACACACACACACACACACACACTTATTATTATTCATTGTCAATGGTTCCAGATGACAGCAGAACACATGTTCTCCACCTCTACTCTGATGCTCTTGCTTTCCTTTGTCTACACTCTTCAGCCTGTCCTCTTATGACTGCCTCCAACATGCCTCGAACTTCAACACTACTTCTGTTCACAAGAAAGGTGAAAAAACATATCCTCTCAACTCCAGACCAATATACTTACTTCCAATTCAAGCAAAGTCATCGAATCCATCATTATTACTGATGTGAACTCTTAAATTAAACTGGTCTCTGACCGTCTGCTTCTCTCTCACCAATAGCTGAAGCCCTTAAATCTCAAATAAGAGGTCAGGACCATCTCCCCAAACATGTCTCAGATGTTCGACAGTCTGGTATACTGCTCTGTCCGTTAAGTTCACCAGCTGAGGCATACAAGGCCTCCTTCACACCTGTTTTTCTCTGATGCACTGGACTATCTTTATGGAACTATCTCCACCCCTCTCTTCTCATAGTGGAGGATGGAGTGCCCCTTGGATATCTTGGACCTGGCCTTTTTTTTCTCATCTGCAAAAACTACTCATATGATGCTTTTGAAAAACCTCTCTTCTTTTTTGCAGATGACTCCGTAGTTTGCGATACAGTACTCCATCCCCACTGTCAGGCTCTGCTGAAGTGGAATTGAGTAGATGTGGGTCTGACAAATGGAACATGTCTTTCGATCTTGGTGAATGTCACGGTCACATCCTGTTGCTACAAAAGGGTCACCAAACGAATCCACATATCTCTTCATACGGTCTATGATCACCTTGATCTCCCCCCACGCCCACACTTGCATTCTTTCATATCCCCATTAACCCTCCATAGCTGAACTCTCTTACTTGTAGGTTCCCATGTTTTCCTCCTCTCCTCTTCCTCTTTGTTCATTCCCTTGCTCGTTGTGTCTAATTATGGCCCCACTGTCAGTCCATTGCCATTTTGTCCTCTGTCCACTCACCCTTCCATGAGCCTATATTTTGTACACAAAACAGGCAAGTTTATTCAAACAAATAAATTACAACAAGCTGTGAAATTTGCATTCGACACGATTGCAAGCAAACTATATTATTATTTTTGAAGCTTTATTTATCCTAACAAAACGGGAATCAATAATGATTCATCAGCAAAAGCATTTGACCACTCGAGCATGACTCATTGAATGCTCAGGAGTAAAAGAGATGATTTCAAATTCAGCCTTTCCATATTTCATGAGCAATTTGCTGGTTAAAAAAAAAAAACCACAAAGAAGCAATAGCAAGATAAAACAACAATAAATGAAATTAAAACTTGAGATATAAGTTGTACACATATTATTATTTCATAAATAAAAACCGCAGACGAATCGATTTCAGATGCTTCAGTAGGCCACGCGTAGGTGCGATGCTGGTTTATTTATTGAGAAACATGAGCAATCATTAGGAGAATGTTTTATTTTGTAATCCGACACATTGAAATACAGAGAACGTTTGGAGACTGAATCAGGAAAACCTTCCAAATTGCCCCGATACATACTAATACAGAGACTTGCTTTTCATTCACACTCAGTCAAATGTTCCAAACTCTTGACAGAGCTTCCCTACTGACAAGACTTTGTGGTTTGTGCTGGGTGGTTTGCCGTGGCCTTCCCAGCATTCAGTCAGGGAAGCTATTTGGAATTTGTTCAGAGTATCGGCAATATGTCACATACTCTTCGCAGAAGACACCATGGTATATGTAACGTCCACAAACGACTGGTGCTGCTGGCAGACAGTTCCTCCATGTTGTTGTCCATCCGAGGGATGGTAGACGCATTGATGACGACCTGCACAGGAAACACCGTGATGACAGTTTCAACCTGTGTCGGGATTCAAACCCAGGCTAGACGGGTAAGAGGCGGTGAGTGTGTGTACCTCTCGGGCATCCTGCCATATCTTTCATTCACAGCACCAAGGGATAAATCAGTTTTCTTTTGTATTTCTTTGCTCTTCATTCCTTTGAACTTAGTTCGTCATAAAATCCGCTTTAATGGAATTTTTTTTCACTCTTGTTTCTCACTCCCTGAAAAATCGCCTCGATGTGACATTCATAAACAAGTGTGTTTTGATTGTTTATTCCCTCCGCTGACTTTTTCCAAGTGTATGACTTCTATTGGTTGTACTTATTTTTATACGGAGCGAAACATTATCATCTATCTATAATTCCAGCAGTGTGTGTGTGTGTGTGTGTGTGTGTGTGTGTGTGTGTGTGTGTGTGTGTGTGTGTGTGTGTGTGTGTGTGTGTGTGTGTGTGTGTGTGTGTGTGTGAGAGACCGCTGTTTCTCGACAACCTCTGGTCTGATCTAATTTAAACTTGCCAGGTATATTTCTGGGGCCCTGTGGATGTGCCTTTTCAAGGTTTGATATTAATCGGACAAGTGCTTCCCAAGTTATGGCCATTTATTTACCAACCAATGACAGGACACATTGCTGTGGCCATTTATTTACCAACCAATGACATGACACATTGCTGCGGCCATTTATTTACCAACCAATGACAGGACACATTGCTGCGGCCATTTATTTACCAACCAATGACAGGACACGTTGCTGCGTAGGCGTGGACGATGGGGAAGCGAACCTCAGCCGTGTTCGCCATTACTGGTTTTTTCTCTTCTCTTCTCTTCTCTTTGTGTTTTTCTTTGTGAAAAGGCAAAATACGTTGGCGCTAATTGAATATTTGGCCATTAAAACTAATAATTTATCAAAACGTTGGCAGATCCAGCAGCCTCCGCATTCTTGTCCTGGACGATGAAACAAAGAAGAAGCGCCGTGACCTCAGCAATGTTGTTTATGAAGAGGTGCCAAGGAGATAAAGGTGTGTACATGGAGACAATTTTTATTATTATTTATTTATTGAAGAAAAATTGTTCCGAAAATAATTTATCAAAAAAAGTGCACAACTTTGTTTTTGTTTCCAATTGTCAAAACGGTGTGGCCTTTGGAAGTGTTAAGGAATTCAGCTCTACTCAACATGCTTGCCAACGAAATGCATCTCGATTTGGTGGTATGCTTTGCAAACTTTTTTTAAACTATTTTAAACTAAAACAATTCAAACATGGAATACCTAATGACACTGTACTTTCAGGTCTCCTACAACTCCTACCCTGTCGCCTCACCATGGCATCGGATTGGCAATGGTCAATGGCAGCGAATGTCATGGCTGGCAAAGACAGGGAGGTAAACTTGATTTTAATTTGGATTTTAATTAACTCTGTGTGTAAGTATCAATGCAGTTGCTTCTTCAATGAAAGTGATAATTCGTGGAATGATGTGAACATTCTGTACGGGCATGCACCACTTCCGGATAGTGATGACTTACTGTATTATAATAATTTCTCGATTTCTTTTGCGCATTTATAGATAAACACAATGCCCCAATCCAGTCGTCGTTTACGAGAGCGAAGGAACGGCCTGTGTGGTTGTTGTTTCTAGCACGTGGTTTGAAAGTTTTTTATTTTTTTTTGGATGTACGGCCACACACGTATGGCCATGCACTTACGCCACACACGTACACTCATGCACGTATGGCCACGCACGTACGGCCACGCATGTACAGTCACGCACGTACGGCCACGCACGTACGGCCACACATGTACAGTCACGCACGTACGGCCACGCACGTATGGGCATGCGAGAGCGAAGGAACGGCCTGTGTAGTTGTTTCTGGCAAGCCTTTTTAAAGTATATATATATATATATATATATATATATATATATATATATATATATATATATATATATATATTTATTTATCATTTTTGCGTGTGAGAGTGAAGGAATGGCCTGTGTGGTTGTTGTTTCTGGCACGCGGTTTGAAAGTTTTTGTTTTTTTGGTTTGCACGTACGGCCACGCACCTACGGGCATGCACTAGTTGAATAGAATTCTAATTTGCAGTGTGTCGTGTTGGAGTCCTGTGATTGAGTGCCTAATTAACAAGGAGCAAGAAATTCCTTGGGATTTGAGAGAAAATGGAGAGTACAAGATTAAGAGAATATATTTTAGCTGTGAAGAGGACACTGAACTGGTGTCTTCGAAATTATCGGTTCAAAATCTGGCTGAAGGCATCAGTGTTAAGGCTTTGGATTATAACCTTCTTGAAAATGAGCTTGTCTCAGTGAAATTGATCTCACTACCAGATTTTTACTTCAATCCCTGCTGACTCATTATTGACCTTCAGGTAGGGGGTAATCTGTCTGTCTTGACAAGTCGTGTCGATACGTGATGCCAATCTGCAATATGTAGTTGACTTAATGCATGCGGAGCAGCGAGGAGTTGAGAATTGCAATTCTACCTATGAAAAGGCAATACCCCCTAAAATTCCTCTCGTGTTACCTAAAAGAAATCGAGTATTTGGGGTTCAAGACAGTCTGTCATTGTTATTCCTCCATGCCCTCTGCGGGACATAAGGGGTGGTTGGTATTGATTATGAATGTGCCCTGGAAAGGTCTCTACCCTAGTGACTGGCCAAAACAGTCCTCAACGAGAACTTATAACTTGGCCAGCTGGTATCAGCACACAATTGCCAATTGTTTTTCAATAGCTGCAATGGATCCCCTGTAACATGTATAGGCAAATACTCAGTCGAAGCCGTATTAAAGCACAGCATTGAGAAATGAAGATTGTTGGTGGTCAAAATTAGGAAGTCAATAAAAATCATCAAACTGCTTTCAATCCACTGCAGGATGCAAGCCACCCCAAACTCACATTGAAGTTATTGGCATACTCAAGTTTGCCAAGCGCATTCTTGTGAGAGGGCTTCAACAGAAATATTTAATTTGTTGAGTGTGGCAGTGATAATTCGCCTCCTCTTCATGAAGGGCATTGTGGGACGTTTTAACATCAACCGACGATCAATGCTCGCAGAAGTGGTCTTCCGGTTTAACGGCCGTCCGAAGGATGGCACGCATGTTTATGCTTCGCCTTACATGCGAAACACCAGGTTGGCAGTTTATAGTTGGGTCGACATTTGAAGCCATTTGAACCCAACAGCTCAGACTTGACCATCTAAGGAAGTAAATAGTAGACACCAAACTTGAAATTAAAAGAGAGTTGCAATTGTCTGTTGAACAAGAGTTCTGGCAGCTTTTGTGGCATCTTTTATCTCTGGTTACACATCTTTTCATTGGGCTCTTTGTTTCAAATCAGGACTGGCCCTACTCCATCAGTGCAGCTCCACACTGTGTAATCAAAAACTTCTCCCATATACACAATGTATGACCCAGCTCTCATTTTAAATGAATCAATTGAAAACATCTTTGTTTGATGATGCTTTTTCACCTTATTTGTTTGCATTTTGTAACCTTCGGATTTGGTAGTTACACCGTTTCGGTCACACGTGTAACCCTGCTGCTCTCCGTCATCACTTAATTTGCCGTTTAAACCCCATGTATTGGTATTGGTTTATCTTGGAAAATCATGACATGCATGCTATTCTCATTCTGATTTGATGTTCCAGGCTGTGTTGTTGCAGAGCGTCAATGCTTCCGAAGCAGTTTCATGACAAGGGTTATACTGGGTGGTTTTCCGTTGCCTTCTCAGTAATGCATGCTATATACTGTATTTATAACTGTGGAAGCAATGAACTTAATTGTTTAAATGATGAACACTTCTATAAGGTATAGTTTTGATGGAAGCTCAAAACGGAGATCTCATTGAATTGATTGGCATGTCTGGGTAGCCATGGTACTGGTACAAAATGAACCGAGAGTATGCTGGCAGTGATCCTTTGCGTCTATACAATTGCAGACAGGACAGGCAGTCATTTCGCTTGTTTGATTTTTCAGTGCTTGCAGATCTAAGAGGAAGTATGCAAAAAATCTTGATGGTCCTTAAAAAAAAAAACGATTGGTGTGTCTATGGTTAGAGAGAGAGAGAGAGAGAGAGAGAGACAGAGAGAGAGAGAGAGAGAGAGAGAGAGAGAGAGAGAGAGAGAGAGAGAGAGAGAGAGAGACAGAGAGAGAGAGAGAGAGAGAGAGAGAGAGAGAGAGAGAGAGAGAGAGAGAGAGAGAGAGAGAGAGAGTTTTGTTCTCCCAGCTGGTAGATTTTGAGCACGGCACTTTGCTTGCATTGCACTGGACAAAAAAAAGGTCACGATCAATGCGTAGACACTGTAGGGCAAGATGCGACTGCAGGATAGCCGGCTTCCAGGATGACAGGATGAGCAATCGTTGTGGAAATAAGTGGCCTGCCCAACCAGCTGTGGCAATGCGAACAGATGACGGCTCCCCGTATGTGCCGTGGAATGAGACTCTACGGCTCGTTCCCCATCCAAACTGGTACACAGTGGAGATTACCATAAAAGAAGAGCATGCAGGGCTTTGCTGTCCGCATTCAGAATCCAATTCATCTGCTCCCTCTTCATTCTGTCTTCTTAGACATCGACGCGATGCACTCTTTTTTGACCTCTCCTTACATCGATGGCATGCTTCGAGCAATGGCATGGCGCCAGGGCTCAACCGGAGTGCTCACTGAATCAAAGGTCCAATTTCAAGCAAGTGCACAGCTTTCCCACTCTTCAATGGATTTTACACCCAAGGGAGCCGTATTACCAGGGGCCTCACGTGCACTGCTAGTTGCTCTCTATTCCTAACAGAATAAACCTCCACTGTGATTAATATTCATGATACACTCATCAATGGTAATTCCCGAGTGACCAATTATTAAAACCTCCCATTAAGCCTCCCTGAAGAGGAAGGTGTCCACAACATACATTCCGCCTGCAGAGGACTGGCACCCAACTGACTCTCCCGTTTTGGTTTCCTTCACTTATTTGGGCTTTGGAAGTAAGAGATGATGAAATTCCAAAGCGCTTTAACACCAATGAGCATCATTCTTGATTTAACCAAGACACAGCGTGAGTCATGCGTGCGCCATGATGACTTTCTCGGTTTACTCACTGCATGCATCTGAAGGATTCACAGGGAACTCGTGGAAACAACTTTACAACATATCTTTATTCATTGAACTGCTGTGTAAATGGGATTTTTTTAGAAATATATCTTCCCTCACAAGGAACTACGGTGCAAGAGTAGGCCATTAAGACCTTCGAAGCATGTACCATGAGTACCGACCTATCGATACATTCATGTCTGTTTAAGTGTTTCCAGGGCAAAGTTTTTCTCACAATTCACAAATGTTTCTGTGGTTGAGAACCAGGCGTGTGTGTGTGTGTGTGTGTGTGTGTGTGTGTGTGTGTGTGTGTGTGTGTGTGTGTGTGTGTGTGTGTGTGTGTGTGTGTGTGTGTGTGTGTGTGTGTGTGTGTGTGTGTGTGTGTGTGTGTGTGTTTTAAGGTCATTAAAGGACGATTGTGGAATCTCATAGCAGATCTGTCTGTCTGTCTGTCCGTCTGTCTATGAGCAGGATATCTCAAAAAGTTGTGGATGAATCATGACAAAACTTAGTGGTTGAGTTGAATAGGTGACGAGAACAAGCCAATTCGATTTTGGATCATGTCCGGATCCAGATCCGGTCTATCAGTGGGAAATATAATGTAAACTGTTCAGCCTGGCGGAGGTATGCGCGCTACCGAGTACAGCAGTTATTGTTCATGTTTATTTGTTTGTTGAGATGTATTTTTTTTTTGTCTGCCCTATGAAACCCATCTAAGACCATTGTGCTCAATTCCAAAAGATGCAGAAAAAGGTGATTGACAAAAAAAAGAAAAAGGTGCTGTCCA
Organism: Eptatretus burgeri; assembly: GCF_056783735.1. Classification (NCBI taxonomy): domain Eukaryota; kingdom Metazoa; phylum Chordata; class Myxini; order Myxiniformes; family Myxinidae; genus Eptatretus; species Eptatretus burgeri. Next base: position 63,247,255 of record NC_140969.1, read on the forward strand.
TCGAAGCTGTGCTACATCTCCGTACCAATAACACACCTTTAAGCTCCATAACGTCAATTTCTGTAGTTGTTCGGTAACGCAATTGGGAATATAAGGGATATACACACCCGATACACCAATCAACTGGCCCCAGGCTAACACGCACCCTGCCCCCTACCTACCCCGTGCCCCTGGCCCCCGTTTCGCTACAACTCCCCATTCCTTCACTCTTTCATGAATATTTATATGCATGAAGCACTGAAAAAGTTGCAGGAATGAAATACAATGGTTTCACAATATTGTTTGCATAAGATTCTGAAAACCTATTGAATACCCTTCATAATCAGAAGCGTTTTTATGTACAAAGTTGAGGCTCATGAAGCAGGAAAATGACAAAGGATGAGAGAATTTCAAGTGACAGAAAAGGCAGAAGTAAACAAGTGGTCAGACATATAAACATCACCCCCCAAAAAAAAAAATACTGAGAGGTCAGTGAGTACACAAAAGGTCATCAAAATGGAAATGGGAGATTACACGAGATGGTGGTGAGCTGCAACCACTGTCCTTATTTTTTCCGAATCACTGATTGTACATGTTGCATCGAAGACGGTGTTGTAAGTACAGCTTTTGATGCAAATGTCATGGAGTCAGAAAGCACAAGTGTTTGTTTTTCTTGTCCGTACAATATGTCGGCTCCTGGAAGAGGTGGTCTAATGGAAGACCACATGCTAATATAATCAATGTGCCGGGACCTGGTGTGGACATCCAATTGGCGTTGAAGGACATCATGCACTAACATTGTGTTGTCCCATCGAAGCATTCCCCAAAATTGCACATGAGGAAGCTTTCCGAATCATTTTAATAAGAGTAAATTAACCAACAACTTGAAATCTTGGCAAGACATTAACACATTAGAGCCTTCATTATTGCTGCAGGTTTACTTCAAAATCGGTTTCGTCTTTTTAAAATTGATTACAGTGAACGTTAGCCGCATGTAGGCGATTTCGAACGTGCACTTTACAACTGCATAAAATAGGCAGAAAAAATAATTATTGCCAAGTGCATACGGATGGGAGGCTGACGTTATTGCATTTTGGGGTGATTCGCTGTTTGGTGAGTCGTTGGCAATTGCATGGAAGAATTATTGCATTGTGGATGTGCCGTCCAAGAGACTAATGTTTTCTTTCTTCCTCTCGCTGATTGTCCATCGGGATGGCGCAGAGGCAGCAAGCTCACCTTTGAGCTGCCTCGTCTGCGTTTGATTCCTGATCCGACTACAAGCGGTGAACCTGTTGATTCGCAGGCGGAGTGTTGCATCAACTGGTTCGCCGTTGCTCCGACGGGCCGTTAAGCCTGGTGCAAGGTCAGCTGATAGACGATAAAGATCGCATGGTGTCGTTCGTAATGAGTGTGGCATTGTGCACCCACATCCTGGCCGAATTCCAAGATCCTGGCCGAATAATGCGCGGCCACGCCTCGGTGATGATGCAATGAGTGGTTCAAATTCATAATCGAATCTCGGTCCGATATTATATGAAGTTGCGAACAACGACTCTCTGATTCGGTCATCATTGAAGTGAGGAGTTTGAGCAACACGTATATGTTCCCTTACAAGGAACTTCAATGCAGGAGGAGACCATTAGGCCCATCAATGTCTGCACAATGTTTGCCAACCCACGGTTGTTCGGCCATGCTCTATCCTTTTTAAATGGTGAGCATCAGCGATGAAGCAGCACGGACCATTTTTTTTCAGTTTTTGGTGTGCCTGAGTCGGGGTTCGACCACCGACCTCCCAGACACGTGGCTGACGCTCTAACCATTACGCCACCAGAATGAAACTGCTGCATAGTTGTTGATGAAATGTTGTTGCTTTGTGGCAAGTTCGTGAACGGTTACTGGGCAACTTGGCCTGTGTGTAAGCCGACAAGCCGAGCCATCTTGAAACGTCAAATCCTTGCGCGCAGGTTGTCCTTGCAGGTCAGCTTTTGCCGCAACCGGGATGGGCTTGTCTCGTGGTTTGCCTTCATTTGCACTTCAGTTCCTGTTGCAAGCGATTTTAATCTGGTGTGCAATATGTTGGAATGAATGTTAGAATAACACAGAAAATATCCCATTTCAGACAAGAGATTACCACCATCAATAATTTTCTGCGATTCCATACTTTGAAGGCCTTCAAAAAGTTTTTTTGCTTGACTTGGCTTTGCTTAAACAAAAAGAACAAGATAAAACAAACACGATTTTGCATCTGCAACGAGCTCTTTCAAAATCAACGCCCATTGATGCCCGACTGATTGACGCATCGTTCTTTTGATCGATCGATGGCTCATTCTTCACATGTAGAGGTTGCACCATGAAAGAGAGAGCTGCATGGTGATGGTTTTCTGACATTTTCCCATAAACCTAGAAATGCACTTGAAAACTAGGCCTTCGTTTGCACTTAAAACACCAATTATTGTCATGGCACTCTGATTGTGAAGGATGTATGCCATTGAGCAAAATAAATGTTCCCATTATTTTGAAAGATTGAGCTCCGGAAAGTGAAGACTTCTGTGGTCAGAAATGTAATGTCTAAACAGTGTGCTTTGTCCTTGCTCTACTCCTTCGGCCATAATGTGTATGGGTTGGCTTTATTCACTTCCGGTCTCATTCCATACGTTGTTTGGACCACATTTTCTGTAACATTCCTTCACATAGATCTCAGTAGTTGTTTTGTCCTATCCTAGATCATACCGTGGCGTTCATTGATGGTGAAGAGCAGGTTGGTCGGCCGACATAGCCTCAGCTGCTGGGGAGGACAAGCGGCCATTAAACACTTCTTCAGTGGCAGCTATGAAGTGCAGAGACAACCAGACTCGGTGGCGTAATGGGTAGAGCGTCTGTTCTGAATCTGGGAGGTCGGAAGTTGGAACGATGGCCGAGTCCTACCAAACATGAAAAATGGTACTTGCTGCTTCCTTGCTTGATGCTCAGCATTAAAAGACAGAGCACAGATAAGCAACCATTGTGCAGGCTTGAAGGCCTCAATGGCCTCCTCCTGAATCAAATTGCCTTGAGAAGGAACCCATGTTCATTTATTTATGAGCCCGTCCCTCATGCAGTTGGAGATGGGGGTTTGCAATCACTTCTGTGTGCATGTCTGTGTGTCTGTCCGAGCCGTAACTTTTTTTTTTTTACCATTTGAGCTTTTGTCATCGAATTTTCAACAAAGCTTTATCACGAGAACATGGAGAACAAAAGTAAGAACTTGGTCAAAAGGTCAAAGGTCAACGACACCGTTTAGCAGACTGAAGAAGAAGAAGTCCAAATACAAAGTGGACGGGCTTTGCATTTTCAGTTGCTTTCTACTTTAAGATTGAATCCACCTTAAGTGTTTTGATGCAGATGTTTTTAGTTTTCTTTTTAGTTTTGTTTTATATATACAATGTCAAGGCTCGTATAGGAGCTAATGCATAGAACAAATAGCAAGGGGAGGAGGAGACGAGGATTGGGAGAGGGAAGCACAAAACAGGAAGGAACAGAGACATTAGGAGATCTGTGTAAGGGAGAGGGATGTGGCGGGGAACATGGGGTAAACACGATGGACATTACAGGGAATTTCAGGAAGGAAAGCAGGGAATTTGAATGAGGTGGGTTTGGGGTGGATTAACGGGGGTAGAAAAGATCGAGGATTTGGATGGGGGGGAGATAAAAGATGGTGGTGAACAGTTGTTTTGAAGACCTGGAGGGAAGAGTGGGATTGAAGAGAGTTGTGGAAGTTTGTGGAGGTGGAAAAAAGAGGAATGAAAGAGTGAAGGTGTGCAGTGATTCGTGATTTTGGTAGTTTTACCAGAAGGGGTTTGCTGGCGGACCTTGAACGCCCTGCGGAAATATGGGGGGGGGGGGGGTAGATCGCAGTCAGAATTGGGGGAGGGGCAGGCCGGAGAGGAGACGGTAGAAGACAGAAAGGTCACCGACCAGCCCGTGGTGAGAGGGTGAGAGGCCCAAAGACTCAGCCTCATCGCAGGAGATACCAATGATCCTAAATGCCTTTGTTTCCACAGTGTGAAGTCGAGAAAGGTGAGAGGCAGGAGCACCAGTCCAGAGTGGTGAGCAGTACTCCATCAGGCTGCAGATGAAAGCTTTGTATGTGGTCAGGAGCTCAGGTGGGCCGAGGAAGGACTTTGCACAATAGATGATGCCCAGTCGCGACTGGCTTTGGAGGCCAGCTTGGAAATGTGGCTTTCCCAGGAATGATCATGGCAGACAGTGAGACCCAGAAGCTTTCATGAAAGGATTTCTTCAAGTGGATTGTTGAGAAAGTAGGTAGGTGGGGGGTGTTTCCAGACGGTCCTTTTGGAGAGAAATAGTGAGAGACGTGTAACTTCGTTGAGTGGATTTAATCAATACCCCTGCACAGTTACTGAACTTACGATACAACTCCATACATAACTTTTTTAATATGTCATGAATGTAAAGAAAAGAGAAGTGTTGGTATTTTCATGCATAATTGATTGGAATTGCTGTGCTCACCAAAAATTTAGACCGACGCTTGTTTCGCCAATAATGGGAAAGCAGCTTTTTCGATTTATGGCTCCCATAAGCGACACTTGAGAATTCCTTCTTGCTAAACTCAGTTGCGATTCAGAGTTTCTTGGCGATCCTTTCCAGGAACGTTTGTTACTATTTTGTGGAATTACCTGGAAAGGCTTTCCACTCATTGTTTCTCATGACTCTCCCTCCACCTGTGTGTAATTTAATATATTATGCAAAACTGTGAAATACTCACAGGGCTGCATTGCATTCACTATCCACCGCTTAACAAGGGAAACAAACCTGTATTGTGAAATTTCGTGTTTGCTCACTGAATGGACAGACAGCAAGTTGGGAAATAGTAGACTGTAGTTTATCTGGGCATCAAAACACCAATAAGTGCACGTCTGAAAAGTTATGTGAAATTAGGCAAACTTATGAGATATTTATCTGCTGTAGGCCTTGGCATGGAAACTTCAATGGCTTACCAGTTCCCTGTTAGTGCACTGTCCATTTACAACACAGCGTGTACAATACAGTCGTGTGTGTGTGTGTGTGTGTGTGTGTGTGTGTGTGTGTGTGTGTGTGTGTGTGTGTGTGTGTGTGTGTGTGTGTGTGTGTGCTTGCGTGTGTGTGTATGTGTGTGTGTGTGTGCGTTCTACACATCATTAAACCAGGTGTTTTTGTGCATCCACGTTCACCGCTTTGAATCAGTAACAAGGTTGGCTTCAATGGATCGGCGTTATAAAGAGGAAAAATTCAAAGCACAACTTTCATCCATCTAGTAAAGTTGAAGTGATGGTTCACTGACAAATTACTATCATGGACTTTATCCAGCGATACAACAACAACAACAACAAAAAAACACAGCTCGGATAGTTATGTGGAGATGCTTTCGATACCAACCAGACAGTGACATGGCAGTTCTCTTTCATTATGATAACTCTTACACAGGCCTGATTAAACTAGGGGTCAACCTTTCACACACACACACACACACACACACACACACAATTATTGTGTAACATCCAGACTAACATACATATATTCTGATTCTGATGTACCGTACCATACTCAGAGGACAGAGTCGGTGCTGTCTCAGCATTTTCTTGGCAAAGGTTATACTGGATGGTTTCCCATTGTTTCCCAGCAGCAGTTGGAGCAGGGATTTGTGATTTGTTCATGGTGTCAAGAATAGCTCACCGAATCTTCACGAAGGATTAAAAACATCCACAAACGAAGGATAAACTTAAACATTCATCCCTCAGATTGGCAAGCAGCAGCCTCTTCACTCTCTGCAGATCTGTATAAAATTATAAACTGGTCCAACACGTGGAACATGTCTTTCAACCCTGACAAATCTCACACTCTTACTATGTCTCTCCGAAAGGACCGTCTGGAACCCCCCCCCCCACCCCCATATACTTTCTCAACAACTCTCTTCAAGAGGTATTTTCATTAAAGCTTCTGGGTCTCACTATCTGCCATGATCTTTCCTGAGAAAGCCACATTTCCAAGCTAATCTCCAAAGCCAGTCGCTGACAGGGAATCCCCCATCGTGCAAAGTCCTTCCTTGGCACACCTGAGCTCCTGACCACATACAAAGCTTTCATCCGCAGCCTGATGGAGTACTGCTCTCCCATCTGGGCTGGTGCTCCTGCCTCTCACCTTTCTTGGCTTCATGCTGTGGAAACCAAGGCATTTCGGATCATTGGTATCTCCCACGATAAAGGCGCTGCCACACCTTGACGATTTGGCCAGCAATGGCAACATATAAAAATGTATATAAAACGTTGGCGTACGCTGAAATTTTGATGTTTTTTTTTAAGTTTTGGACGTATTCATAACGTGTTGGTCGTATGCATTACATATTAGTAACGTACACAGAACGTTTCATTGTCTTATAGATAACTTATACCAACGAATGCTTAGCCTGTTGTCGGCGTTCACAACCTATGCCCAACGATAGTTTAACTTAGGCATAGCGTGCTGCACGTATCGCCGACGAACTTGTGGCGTAGCCTGTTAAAAACCTGCCGCACGCTGATTTAAATCTAAACCGCCTGAGAATTGGAAGTGTCAACCACGCAGTCACACCTTGACGATTTAGCCAGCGGATGCCGACCTATGAAAAATTTGCCGAACCAAACTGGCACACATCAAATACGTTATGGGTAAGTTGTGTATACGTTAAGAGCACGCTGAAAAACGATGAAGTTCGCTGTCATATTTCGTGGTACGTCTCGTACGTCGTGAAATTTCAAGCATGCTGAAAATTTTACGACGTACTCGCCGTATGGCTCACACGTTCCGCTTCGCTGGGAATAAGTTGTAGGCACGATATCCGATCGTTGACACATGTCGACACGTTCCTTGTAAGTTACGCATAAGTCGAAACATGTCGAGGTAATGTTCAGCATACCCGAAACTTATTTTCTCCGTCAAGGCACATTTTCTTTTTTTTCTCCTTGGTTCCGTGAAGGCACGTGACGAAATATCTGAAGTTGTTGTTGTTGTTTTTTGTTTTGTTTGTTTTTTCGTCTATCACGAATTTTAAAACATATTCGGACATTTGCTTTTAAGTTTCGACGTCGACGTGACGATATCCTCAAACAGAAAATATTCACTGAGGAGGAACTAAGAATAAGACATGAGCAAACTGAAGAGGCAATCGGACGGGACGTAACACAGGCCCCACTAACAAACGGACGCCAACGTTGTCAGGCGGAATGAAAACCCGTCATTCTTGTTACAAAAACAGCTAAAATTGATGAAAAAGCGGCCGAAATTGAAACCAACACAGTAATTACGGTCGCAATAGCAGATATAATGGAAACCAACACGTTTATTCTACACACAAGAAGGGTCGTGATGGAAACAAGAACGGACAATCCCGAAATAGATCGGTGGGGAACGGAAGCAAGATTGGTTATTTCCATCACGAAACGTCCGAGACCGAAACAAAAGCAGTTCATTCCGGTTACTGTAGTGCGAACAAGATGGCGGATGCAGTAGAACGACCTGTTACGGTATGTAAATTTTTAGTGCTTGTGCCTCGAACATAAATGTAATATAGATAATATATAGTGGGTAGTACCTGATGTAGTTTTAACTATTTATTAAACCGAATTTTGTTGTGATGATAATGTTTGGTTTGCCTGTATTTCGAGCCCCCGAGTGAAGGATCGCTAGTTGTGTATGCCCAGTTCTTCATATCAGTTTTTACTTCATATTAACTTTGTTATTTCATTGGAATTTTCAATTTATTATCACTATCAAATTTTACCTCTTGCAAATTTCAACGATCAATCGTCACTGATCGCTGCAGCACGGGGGCACGAATTTCACGAAATGTCAGCCACACATTAAGTCAAGAGGGCACATTTATCGCTGCTTGTATAATATCCCGAACCACAAACGGGTTTTCATTAACACACATGATGTATTCAAGGCAGACTACGTTAAAGTTAACTTACCATAACTTCAAGAACTTTTCAAGCCGCCATGTTTCCCACGTTCTGGGAACCGGAATTAATCGCTTTCGCTTCGGTCTCCGCCGTTTCGTGATGGAAATAACCAATCTTGCTTCCGTTCCCCACCGTTCTATTTCGGGATTGACCATTCTTGTGTCCGTCACGACCGTTCTTGTGTGTAGAATAAACGTGTTGGTTTCGGTTATATTTGCTATTGCGACCGTAATTACTGTGTTGGTTTCAATTTCGGCCGCTTTCTCATCAATTTTAGCTGTTTTTGTAACAAGAATGACGGGTTTTCATTCCGTCTGACAACGTTGGCGTCCGTTTGTTAGGGGGGGCTGTAACGGCACGTGATGAAATATCGGAAGTTATTGTTGTTGTTTTTTTTTAATGCTGCCAATACGCCATTATACGGTAGCTGTAAATTAGAAACACGTTCAGTAAGTTCTGTGGTCATCCGAAAGACGTCAATTAAATACGTCTACATACGTCAATATGCGTTGGAGGTACGTTACACATAGGTTCAAAGCACATTACTCATAGGTTAGAAATAAGTTTTGGGTACGCTAAGCATTACCTCGACGTGTTTCAACTTATGAGTAACTTACAAGTAACGTGCCTCGACGTGTGTGCAACGATCGTGTAACGTGCCTGCAACACGTTACTCATTGGTTATAAATAAGTTTCGGGTACGTTAATCATTTCCTCCACGTGTTTCGACTTATGAGTAACTTACAAGCAACGTGTGTCGACGTGTGTCAACGATCGCATAACGTGCCTACAACTTATGGCCAGCGTAGCGGAACGTGTGAGTCATACGCTGGCATACGTCGTAAATTTTCAACCATGTTCAAATTTGAGGGCAACCGCAAAGTACAACGATGAAAGCCAGCGCACTACGACGTATGGCAGTGTTTTTCAGCGTGCTCTTAACGTATACAAAACTAACCCATAACGTATTCGACGTGTGCCAGTGTTTTAGACAAATTTTTCATAAGTCGGCATACGCTGGCTAAATCGTCAAGGTGTGACAGGGCCTTAAGGCTGAGTCTTTGGGTCTTTCACTCTCTCACCACAGGCAGGTCGGTGGTCTTACTATCTTCTACTGTCTCCTCACCAGCCTGCCTCCTCCCCCCCCCACCCCATCCCATGTTTCCGCAGGGTGCTCAAGGTCTGCCAGCAACCCCCTTATGGTAGATCTACCAAAATCAAGAGTCACTGCTCACCTTCACCTTACATTCCTATTTTTCCCACCTTTGGAACAAACTCCCACACTCTTCAATCCCACTCTTCCCTTCAGGTCTTCAAAACAGCTGTTTACCACCATCTCTTATCTTCCTCCATCCAAAACCACGATCTTTTCTACCTACGCTAATCCACCCCAAACCAACCTCCTTCAAATTCCCTGCTTTCCTTCCTGAAAGTCCCTATCGTGTAAGGACCTGAAAGTCTCTGTCGTGTTCATCTTGTTTACTCTGTGTACTTACTCCACCCCAGCCTTTTCCCCTCCACAGATCTCCTCATGTCTCCATTCCCCACTGTTTTTTTCCTTCCCTCTCCCATCCCTCTTGTCTCCTGCCACCCCCCACCATGTTGTGCATTCTGTGTTAGCTCTCATATGAGCCTTGACAATGCATACAAAAAAAATTAAATGGAAAAAGGCGGGTGCCTGAGGTAAATGATCCGAGACCACAGCCATGTTTGATCATCAGAATGAATTGTTTGGAAAAGCTTGTGGTGTGATTAATGACTCAAATGTCCTCGAAGTCCAATCTGAAAATGAAAACCACAATAAAATGCATAAATAAACCATGTATTTCCAAGCCAATGTGCCTTGATGGGAAGGGAATAGAATGAGTATCCATTGCGCTAACGGCTGTTTTATCGCTTGCATGAACGGTGAATATCGCTCGTGCAAAAATGAAAATTGACTTAAAATCATACGTCATGAACGTGTCGTAAAGAGGAAAAGGTTGTCCTATAAGAATGGAAGAGAACCTGTTCTCTACCCTTCTCCAACGCGTCAAAGAGTTAGAATTCCACCAGACAAGGGGATGGGAGTAGGGTAAGAATACTGATTCTGGCTCACTTTTCCCCATGTAAATGAATGGGGGATTTTCAGCGATTCCCTTTTTTTTTCCCTAAAAATAAACCCCCTTTTTATCCCAAGGTATATTTATTTGTCTCCCCTTTTAACCTGGAGGTTGAACCTCATTGAATTGAACACCTGGGGGTTGAACAGCTCACTCATTGAACCTATAAAGATTTGTTCATTCTCAAATTCCTTCAATAGTTTAATTTTCTTTGCACAATAATCCCCATCTAAAATATTGATAAACAAAACATTTGAATCTTTATATTTTTTAAGATACCCCTTTTGTGCCATTACAAAATGATAAACTTCTCTTAATGCTCTTGTTTGACCACCTCCTGAGCCACAGGTTATTTTTTTGTTAAGCCCCGCCCACTTTTCTTTAAGCCCCGCCCACTTTTGCAAAGCTCCACCCACTTTTTGTGAGGTATTTTTTGTAAGCCACGCCCACTTTTCTAAGCCCCGCCCACTTTTGCTAAGCCCCGCCCACTTTCCACAAGGTATTCAATAAGCCCCGCCCACTTTTCTTTAAGCCCCGCCCACTTTTGCTAAGCTCCACCCACTTTTTGTGAGGTATTTTTATAAGCCACGCCCACTTTTCCTAAGCCCCGCCCACTTCGCTAAGCTCTGCCCACTTTTCATGAGGAATTTTTTTTCTAAGCCACGCCCACTTTTCCTAAGCCCCGCCTACTTTTGCTAAGCCCCGCCCTCTCTTACATCATTTCCAGTTCATCTCTGACTCACAAAGAAATCACTAGAAAATTACAGGATGTTATGGTTTTGAAAAATTTCCCAATGAAGGCTTGCCTAGGCTTGCCCAGGGAATTTCCAAAGGAAACCACACCCACCAGTCTTTCTCTATAAAAGCTTCAAACCCAGGCTCCATTTTAAACATTTGTTTTTTCTGGCAATGGTGTGCTGTGTGCTTGTCTGGAACTCTCTGTCTTGTATGGAACTAAACCTTCAAGTTGATGAACTGGATTCAAACCTCTTATCTGTTGAGGTAAGATTTTTATTTTCCTATTTTCAAACTTTGATTGAAGCATACTCATTTAATAATTAAATAACTTAATTAATACATTATTATTTTCTCTCACAGGAAATTGTATCTGAAATACAAAATGAAAATACTGCTTTTGCTACAACTTGGAGCGAAATTGTTGGCTTGGTTGAAGACCTTATGAGCGACCAAGACCCACAGAACGAGTTCGTCCTTGATGACCCAACCAAAGAGTTATACCTTGGAGACCAGCAAAATCCTGAAAAAGAGTTTTACAGCAATAGTACTCATTGTGAGTTATCAAGACAATACCCACTGAACAAGTTATACGTTGATGAGCCAGAATACAAGTTTTACCTTGGAGACTCACAAATTTTGAAAAAATCAGTAAATGAGTTCTGCCTTGATGGTTTAAATAACTACCTTGGAGACTCAGGAAAAGGGTTCTGCCAAGATGGTTCTAAATATGGGAACTACCTTGGAGACTCACAAATTTTGAAAAAAATCAGTAAATGAGTTCTGCCTTGATGGTTTAAATAACTACCTTGGAGACTTGGAAAGTTGGGGTTATTTTGAAGACTTGAAATGCTACCACTCTTTGGGATTTAAACCTATCAAGAAAGTTCTTACTCCCTCTTTCTATGTCATCAAACCTGAAAGCCTTAAAAGACAGAATTGGAAGAAGAGAAAAAAAAAAAAAACGTAAAATATATATATATATATATATATATATATATATATATATATATATATATATATATATATATATATATATATATATATATATATATAGGTATATATATATATATATATATATATATATATATAGGTATATATATATATATATATATATAGGTATATATATAGGTATATATATATATATATATATATATATATATAGGTGGAAATCTCATTTTGAAAAAGACTGTGTTGGGTGAGGATTGAGTTGGGGTTGAGATTTTGAATGTGAGGGTTGGGGTTGAGATTTTGAATGTGAGGGTTGGGACACACACACACATACACATCAACAAACAAAAGTTAAGCCTTGACTATTCAGTTGAGGATTCTGTGTTTGGGGTTCACAGATCTAAGAACGTCCACCCCTTGACACACATTATATACTGTTATACACCTCGGACTTGGCCCTCGAGTGTCCACAACGGTGTATAGTAGGAGGGAGTGAAGCGCCAACCTATTGCTCCCATTGCACACACACACACACACACACACACAAACAAAAGTTAAGCCTTGACTATTCAGTTGAGGATTCTGTGTTTGGGGTTCACAGATCTAAGAACGTCTACCCCTTGACACACATTATATACTGTAATACACCTCGGACTTGTCCCTCGAGTGTCCACAAAGGTGTATTATCTGCTTAGTTTTGTCTTTTGTAATTCCTGTGAATAAAATGAACCTAAAATCTCTTCCCCTTCCAAATCATATATTTTATAAGTCCAAGGAACTGTATCTATTACATCAACAATTTTAAAAAGTTCTTTCGTCCATCGTTCAGTAAAACCCTTTTCAAAATGAGATTTCCACCTATATATTCTTACGATATCACCAACTTTGAACTTAGGTTTTCTGACATTAATCTCTTTTTCATATTTTAATTTTGTAAATGTTTCTGATGGTTTCATATTTGTTGACGTGTGAATCGTGTCATTATACTTATCCACAATATCCTGAATAAAAGATGACCATTGTTGTGAACCGAGTTGTGTGAATTTTATATAGTCTCTCTTTTAAGGTACGATTAAAACGTTCAACAACAACTGCCTTCCTTCATTAAAGGTACTGTATAATGTAATACTGTTATTTTTTAGAAAATTCATAAATGTCTTGTTATAAAACTCTCTACCCTCATCAGTCCACAATTTTTTAGGTTTTCTCTTACTTTTATTAAATATCTGTTGAAAAGCTAACATAAGAGTATTACCTGTTTTGTTTTTATAAAGAGACAACCCACGCATATCTACTCCTCAAATCAATAACGATTAAAGCATACTTGTACTTCTTATCATTATTGAGTTCAATCAAATCAGCAGACCAGATATAATCAACTTCCTTGGAATAAACTTTCCTTCTCTGAAACTTTGTGAATATTGGTTTATGTAATTCATCAGCTAATTGCTCTTCAGTCTTAATGGCATCATTAGAGCCTATAAATTTTTTGAATTTCCAAGTCCAAGTTTCAATTTAGCACTAATCATCTTCTTCACGATGAACCTATCAACTTTTTCTCTCAAGGTTGGATTTTGTATCAGAGACAAATTATACAACATTTCTCTATCGGCTTCATGCTTTTCTTCCAACGTTGTGGTATTCCCATAATCAATATCGTGTCTCATGCACACTTCATCAACTCTATTGATTGGTTTACTCCAGGATTTAGGATTGTCTGCCTCATCTAATCTTTTATCCAACTTTGTGCCTGGACCACAGAAAGAATACCCTGGAAGATGCAATTCCCCTGGTATTCCAGTAGTTGTAAATTTACTTCCTGATAAAAACTTTTGTATATCTCCTCCGAGTTTGTGTTTGGAGATAAATTGATTTTTTTTGAACCACACACCGAACATATACCTTTTTGTATAACCCTGTTATTTTTACTTTTAATATATGAAATATTTTTAGTATTAGTTTTGTTTTTACATTTGAGACAATAACTCATTTATTTATGAGAAAAATTCCTGCAGAGTGCAAAAACCTTTTTAGTTTCCAACATGCACATTTGAATCTTAATTTTTAAAACATAAAGAATCCTTAGAAATGCCTTCACTCTCTCCTCCATTTATTAAAGAAAAAACTTGAATTAAAATGAATAGCTTGACGATGTCAATAGTCTTGAAGAAAATATTGCAAATAGACTTGTCAATTCTTTGTTTTCCTCCTCGGTGGGTTGAGTTATTTTCTGAAATACCACCAATCTTTTTTGAATCTCACTGGTTTCCATATTTTGATATTTATTCATTCTCTCTCTTTCCTCCCTCTCTCTCTTCTCCTTTTCCTCCTTCTCTTTCTTCTCCCTCTCTCTCTCTCTCTTTCCTCCTTCTCTCTCTTCTCCTTTTCCTCCTTCTCTTTCTTCTCCCTCTCTCTCTTCTCTCTTTCCTCCCTCTCTCATTCTCTCTTTCCTCCTTCTCTCTCTTCTCCTTTTCCTCCTTCTCTTTCTTCTCCCTCTCCTCCTTCTCCTTTTCCTCCTCTTCCCTCTCTTCTTCAACTCCTTCCTCATCCCTTACTATCCTTGAATCGTTTACACCCCATAGAATATTATACATATATTCATCAGGATTTCTTGTTATTCCTGTATCCAAAATAATTTTTTTACAACAGGAAACCAATAAAATTTCTTTTGAATTTCTAAAAGAGCCTTACCTTTTCTTAACCTTATAATTTTTTCATTATTTAACATTCTAATTAAATCTAAAGTTGTCGGTTTATCAACATCAGCATAATGCCAATCTTTATTGAAAATACCTCATTCTTATGTTGTAGAACATATTTATTAAAATAACGAATACCCTTTTCTTGAAGGTATGCTTGGACACAGAAATGATAATTTTCTTGAAGCCTTCTTGCTGTCATTTATGTATTAGAAATATATGTTAGAATAATATTATGGGCACGAAAACACCTCCCCATCTTCCCATAGTTAAATAATTTTGTATTTCCTTACTTATTATATATAATCCTGTTTTTTCTGTTTTCATGAGATAAACAAGGGCAAAACCATTATTATATTTACCCTTATTAAATTCTTTTATTTGTTGTTTACTAATCGTGGCTCCACAAAACTCATTCTCGATACCAAGTGCATAATATTCTTCCTTACGAGACTGATTTAATTGTTCCAGGTCTTCGAGGTTAATTTTAAATGACCAATTATACCCTAAATCATTCATATCATACCCCCATTGTTCTATTCTCATACAAACGATACGCCCTTCTTTATAAAAATAAAAAAAAAGAATTTTATGACTTCAACAGGTGGTGGAAGACCAAAACTATCAAAATAATATTTGTCTTGACTATTAAAAATACAAACCCAATGAGAACCGTTCCCATTATTATCTTCTAAGTTCATAATAATATTCTTTGTATGTTTCAGCACATTTGTTAATTCATCTCTAATACAAATAACCACATTATGAATTTTTAATTTCTTACAATATTTGGCAAGTTGTAAATTTGATGTTGTATTCTTTCCAAATTCTTTCAACCACTCATCAATGCTCATTTATTTATTAGAAAGATATAATCCATTACCTCTTTTCGTTAATTTTACACCTGCTTGTGCTATAGAAGAAAGCATATCTCCAACTAACAATCTCGCTTTATCAGGCAGACCTTCAAGTTTTTCAGCAAAATCTACAATTACACCACTTCCACTAATTTGTTTCTCCAACTCTTTGTAATGTCTTTCCAATTCTTTTTGAGCCTGGAGTTGAGCCTTCCTTTCGTTAGCAGTTTTGACCGCTGTTGAAATACCACCCGTCAATGCTCCAACCGCACTTAAACCAGCAAATAAAGGAATTAGAAATGGGAGAAATCCTCCACTCGTCTCTCTTATTGAATATTTTTTCAACATTGGTTTTGTCATTTTAATTTTAAGTGAGCCAGTGTCATTCAAGATTTTAACCTGTTCTCTTGTGAGCAAAACATCAATTCTTACTGCTCCTTTTCTCTGAATTGTATTAACGTTAATCGTACAAGGCTTTTGATTTTGAACACAAGATGATAGTTTATGAAGATTGATTTGATTAACATATACCCCAGTTGGTACTTTGCCACTCATTTATTTAACAAAAATTATGTGAGACTAATCATCACACCATTATCTGTATTAATCTGCAATTCTGTTTCTTCCAAAAGCAAACAATATGTATCAACTTCTTCACTCTCTCCTCTTTCAATGTATAGGGAAGTATCCACTCGATTAGACTTTATAGTTTCCTTTTGAGCGCTCAGGTCAAACGCATAGATTGTATACAAACTTTTAAATGCTGTCATATCCAAAATAGGTTCTTTATTTCCATTACTTTCACACACCTTTTGGTAAGACTTGTATGCTTCAGCAAAATCATTTTTTCCCAATTAATTTCCAATCTATCTCGTGGATAAAATGTTCCATCTAGAGAAACGCGAAGTTGTTTCACCTTAGCATTATCACTCAATGCATTATTCTTATCAGTCGCAGTATCACCATCTGGCTTTTTAAAAATCATCCACAGATATCGTGGCTTTCCTTCCAGAACACCCAAATTCCACGTGTAAGTAGTTTGGTTGAGTTTAACGTGTTGACATCTTCTTTTGAGGTATGATACACTGAGTGGTTTCTTTGAGTTAAGTCTTCTATTCAACATCTCTTCTGTTTTAAGATTAGGAGTATATTCACTGATATACCAACTCATCTCCTCAATTACAAATTTATTCTGTTCACCAAAAGCACTACCAACACCAAAAAGCAATCTATTTTCATTATCATTCCTTTGTAGTTGAAATCTAATTTTTCAGACCATACAGAACTTTATCATAATCACAAAATCCAAATATACCTTTAAGAGGAACTGCCACAGTAAAACTATTTTCTGCTTTTGTATCATCATTATACATTCCTTTCCTTTGAATATATCCAGGGTCTGTGTTTGTTCCCGTTGACATATCAGGAATAAAACCTTCGACAGACCCCTTTCCCATTCTATCACTGAATGTATAGAGTGTAAATTTCATCATTTCAGATAGAGCAGAGACATAATCAACCGCTTCAACTTCTTGTGTTCCAATATACAATCGCACACTATCAAACATTTTCCAGAAGAAATCATTTACAAGTGTAGCGTTTGTGTTATTCCCAGCCTTAGTGAATTTAAATTTACACAACAAGAAAGTTTCGGAGAGATTCAAATAGGTTTGTTGATTATTTATTTCAAAACTTTTTTGTACCATTTGTATTCCAGTCTGTTCCAGTTATTGCATTTACCTTGAAGTAATCTTCTTTTTAGTGGAGTTTGAGATAATAATAGTATCATCCAAATCATAGATACTATCAATTGCTTCCATACTTGTATTTATTTAGGAAAAAAGATGTTAAAACTTTTGAAACCCTGATCCAAGTATTTGAATTATTTTCTGTCGTTCTTGGGGGGACAACTGAGTTTTACCTTTCTTAATTTCTTTTATTGCTTGTAATTTATGAGATTCCTTCTGAGCATCTTTTATACTCTTTACAGCACCTGCTACATTTCCCACAGCAGAAGCAGTTGAACCAATTAGGTCTTTATGTTTAAGAATAGTTGAACCAATACCCATGAAATTATCAATTATCCCACCTGCTCTAAATTGATGTCCGACACCCCCTTGTCCCTTAGGTTTATAGTATCCTCTACCAAGATACATACCTTCACCCTTGTAGTACGGGGAAAGGAACATCCCATCCCCTGTAATTATTTTATATTTTCCCAACTCGTGTTTCCTCACAATAACCATCGTATTTATTTATTGGAAAACTTCACGTAGGTGAATTCTGATGGATATAACTTCTCCATTAAAAGAAATCACACGATTATCTTGGTCGGTTATCCTAAAATTTACACTGTGTATGGTTTTTCCTGACACAGGTAGATAAACCAAATTTTTAGGTTCCATATTGAATTTATAACCAATTGGGGTTGAGTATGCGCTGAATGAAAATATTGTATTTGTTTTTTTCCATCATTATAAGCACCATCAATCAAATCACAGTGAATTAACAATGAATTTATTCCTGAGGATATTTGAATGACATTATCACTGTAAAACGTCCCATTAGTTTCAATCTTTTTTGAGGAGAAACCAATAACTCTCTAAATGAATTATCAATTGTGAAATCAAGCTTGTAGCTATTTTTAACTTTAATCGTTGATTTTGTAGTATGTTTTTGAATGTGTATAACAATATTTTTTGGTTCATCACTCTGTTCTTTCATAAGACGAGCAATTTCGCAAAATATTTGTGAAATCTCGTATGTTCGGGTGAGACTGTTATCGTTTTTGTATCCACTTCCCGGATTATAACTAAACTTGTCATTTTTCTCGGTTATATTAAATAAGGTATTATAAGTTTCCATGGACAATAAAGATGCCTCATATTCTTTGTTGTGTCAAGTTGTAGTGGGTATGGGAATGAAGATGTGGGTCGAAACTTGTTGTGAAATTAAAACTCAGGATTGTGCTTCTCATCTTATTTAATACGAGATAAAATGTCTTTATATTGAGATTTATTAATTATTTTCATGTTCATCAACTGGTCTAAAATGGCTGATGCTTCATTAAAACAATTGTTATTTCCAGCCTTCTTACTGCCTAACAACAATAACAGTCTATTAACTAATTGCGATGGGTCATTTGGAAGAAAACTAATACCTGAACCAAGGATACTTAAAGCCTGAATAATGTGTTTCTCCTTCTCATTCTTCCTACTTTTACCAGAAAGAATAACCTTATAATTTAGAGTGTTCAGCAAATCAATATATACTCTATCATCATTATTTTCCATATCCAATGGTTTATCAATATACTTTGATTCATCCCTCACAGTTGAACCTTGTCTTCCATCTTTTGTGAGAAGAAACATTAATCTCGGAGTTAGTTTAACAGGGGGTTGAGCAGAACTTAAGAACCTTAATTCATCATTAAATATCAATACCTTTTCTTGAACAAGATGAAATATTGCTGGTTGTTCTGTTGGAATGAGTCCTGCTTTGGTTTTTGAATCCGCTGAATATTCATTGTTTTGAACAGCATTCACAATATTATCAGGGGGTTGATTAATCTCTTCAAGTTGTTGAAATAAATCATCATCATATTCTACCTCCAATATGCTCTAATTCTTCCTCCGTCATTTGACTGAAATCTTTTAACATTTGGAGCTTTCTGGGAGTATATTCTACTGTGGGAATTGTGGAAACATCTTTCATTTTTTCTTGGGAAGTTTTTAAAAGTGGTTTAAAAAATTTCTCTTGTTTTCTTTCAAATACTTCTTCGCCCGTTAGTTTCTGTCTGCGTTTCTTCTTTATGTCTTCCTGCTGTTTTACAACTTTTGAAACCAACTCTTGATGTTCCTTAAATCTTCTTGCTCTTTCTTTTGTATCCATTTATTTATTGTAAAATATCATTTAATGAATTGTAAAGATTAACAGGGAAATTTTCCTTTTCTTCATCATTCAAGTAGATGTGTTCAAATAAATCCTTTTCTTTAAATATTTCATCAAATTCTTTATTAACATTAATGCGAGTTGTAATTTCTTCTTCACTAATACTTGCATCTCTGCTTTTCAAACGTTTGCATTGAGTTTCTTCATCAACATCAAAACCGAATGATAAAATCTTCACTCCGCTCAGATATTTAATAATTTGTCTCGTTCCTTCTGGATTAGTTTCTAATATCCCAACACCACCAGATTTTAGTTTCCTTAACTCACTCTTACAATGTGAATATTTTGTTGTACCAAGAGAAACCTCCTCAAATATTTGTCCTTCATTCCTCAATCGCATATGTTCCTCCACTGAAATATAGTGATAATCTTCACCTTTTACTTCTCCAGGTTTTATTGCTCTAGTTGTTGTTGATACAATGCGTATCACGAGTGTTTTTAAGTAAATTTACAATATTCTCATTTGTACTACACAAGAACCTTGATTTATGAAAGTTTTTTCCAGAAGCAGATTTACCCACAAGATTTATAATAATAGTTGTCATTTATATATGTAATTGTTTATAAAACAAAAAATATATCCCTTAATATCTCATCTTGTTTCACAACAATATATTTATATTTTTCAGTCGTGTGCTTCATGTAATCCTCAAATTTCTTTTACTGCATAATGTAGAACAATTATCTCTCCAAAAATTATTGATATCTATTGAATTTAACTTGAATAAAATAAAAGTATTAGCATTGTTTCTGATGGAACGACGAGGAAGTTGAAAGTACGATTGACTAAGATAAATACAATTACAAGAAGAATGTCTCCCTCTTGTGTAGTAGCTGTCCAATACCGTTTGGTTTCTCTCATTAACACAATCATCAAAGATAACGAGGTTCTTTTTTGATTTATCCAAATCTTGGGGAGACGGTATATCATCCGTATTATCACTAAGAATACAAGTTATAGGATTTGATTTCTTTTTACATCTCTGTGTATCACAAAATAGTTGAATTATATCTTCAATGTTATAATCATTTAGGTTTTTTTGACGTTTAAATAAACCGATTATATCTTCTTTTTGAAGACCAGCATTAAAACCTTGTGAGAGTAGTTGATACTCTGGTTGAAAACTCGACTTTGTGAAAATTATTAAATTATCATTATCTAAAAAGTTGGGAGTGAGGAGCATTTTTAAAAGTAAGCAGGTTTTTCCACATCCACTTGAACCAACTATGAGACATCTTAATGAATTTGGGAGATTTTTATGGTTGTTAAATTTTATCTTATTTTCCCAAATAGGTAAAAAATCATTCATTTATATATTTGAAAAACAGGTTATTTAATTTATTATTGGCTTTTTTAGAAACTCTATATTTTATCCTAAGTTCAGGTTTAATTTCAAGATAATCCATTATTTTATTTATACAATATCTTGTGTTGATATTTCCCTGAAAATTACATCCATGAATAATATACAACAACAATCCTTTGAACATTTCTCTTATACGTTCAGTTTCTTCCTTTGTAAGGAAAGGTGTGTATCACCCTCATACATATCATTCATTTCTCTAATCAATCTTGTAAAGTAATTCATTTTTGGTGTAAATCTAAAAGAATTATTTTCCTTTTTATATTTTTTATTATCATTAATTAGAAGATAATCACAGAATATACATTGTTTATAGGCTTTTGACTCTGTGTTTAATCCCCGTCTTTCACACGCAGGACAATTCTCAAATTTGTCATATGGAGAATCAGGAAAGTCTAGCATATTTATAAAGTAAAACTTTACTTAAACTGAAATTCATCTATACTTTCAGTTGTATATTACCATCGATATCGATATACTTTTTTTCATTATCAGATTCAACGACAACATTTTTTATATTTAAGGTAATTTTAAAATGATCGTTAACTACTATTGAACGAAATGTCATTTCACCTGATATATTAACATCCTTTATTTCATCAGGATTTACATCTTTAGGGTTGTTGAAAAAAAATACAAATTTCTCCTTGCATATTACAGATGGTCTTATCTTTTCTTTCTAAAGCTTCATCCATAAGGTTTTTGTTCTTTGATACTTTTTCTTGTTTCATTGCTTTTTCTAGATTTGAATATATTACTAGAAGGAGAGGAGAAACTTTTGTTAGAGATACTTTAATTGATGTTCTACCAGGTATACTAAAAGCCCTTCCACTGAAGGAAATTGAAGAACTCATATTATTTACCATAATAGTTTTTATCCAATAGTTATTATATTTATCTTTGTTCAATTTTACATCCTTGACATATTTCTCAGTATCTTTAACAGATGAAGAGATTGATTGAAACTTGTCTTTTGTGTCTTGAAACATTGTATTTATTAAGTGAAAAAGTTGGAGGATAAAATGTTTTTAAGCACAGATTCACCTATAAATTAAACGAAATTTTCATCAAGAAAATTTTAGTTTAAGCAAAGTTTTATTCTATAAATATGGTGAATACAACGTACTGCGATGTTTGTAATCACGAATATAAACATTATAGAAAACACCTCCGAACCAACAAACACACATTTAATCTATTTCATCAAATATCTCCTCTTGAGTTGGAAAGAAAACATTGTGATATCTGTTCAAAGGATGTTTTGAAGAGTAGTTATAATAAACATCTTCAATCACAAAAACACAAGAAAAATGAGTTTAAAGTGAAGGGAGACTATTATATTAAAAACACTGATGGGGCATTTAAAGGGCATATAAAAATAAGGATTTTTCAATTTGGAGAACCCGGTCCATCATCAATAGCTGAATCAATTGAAATAGTGAAACCCGATGTTGAAAATTTTATTAAAAAGACATTAAAAGAAATGAAAACTTTAAAGTTTTATATGGGAGTGAAAATGAATATGAAAAGACAAGATGAAGAACATACTCCTTATATGAGAACAGGTCTTCATTTTATAACATCATTTCAAGATTTTTTTGAATAGTGGGGTTTATGAAGAACTATCAAGACAAGAGGAGGATGTTGATAATACAGTGGTAGGAAGTGGATTCAATATTAAAAAAATCATCTTTTTAGATATACACATTCTAAAATCAAACCCTCTTAAAGCTTCTTCTTATATTGAATTACCAAAAGAAATAAAACGAAAGAAGGCAGTTGTTAATATTAAGAACAATGATAATAAATGTTTTCTCTGGTCTGTTCTTGCTCACTTTCATCCACCAAAATGTAATTCAGAAAGAGTAAAACAATATATGAAATATGAGAATACCTTGGACATTAAAGATTTTAAATTCCCAATGCCACTAACAGATATTCCTAAATTTGAGAAAAAGAATAATCTTTCGATTAATGTATATGGATTAACGGATACAAACAAAGTTCAAATATTAAAAATTTCAAACAACTATAAAAATGAAGAAACACACATTGACCTTTTATATTTTAGTGTTGGAAAGAATTCACATTACACATACATCAATAATTTATCAAGATTAATCTCTTCTCAGGTATTCAGAACAGCAAACAAAATATATCCTTGTAAGCGATGTCTTAATTCATTTCATACAAAAGAACGATTAGAATTACATTCAAAATATTGTAGTAATCATAAATCAGCTGTAATTACAATGCCTAAACCTAGTGAAAAGATTTATTTTGAAGATTATAATAAATCTATCATGCACCCATTTGTGATATATGCTGATTTTGAATGTATCCTTAAAAAGATAAATACTGCTTCTCCTAATCCAAAAGAACCATATACAAATTAATATCAAAAACATATTCCTTGTGGTTTCTGTTATTATATCAAATCATCTGTTGGAGAAAAGTATAACAAACTTGAACATTATCGTGGAAAAAATGCTTCACAAGAGTTTGTAAAATGATTAGAAAAGGATTGTATAAGACTCACTAAATTAAGGAAAGAAACAAATGAACCGATGAAATTAACCAAAGAAGAAAAATTAGAATTTAGAATGAACAATATCTGTCATATTTGTGAGGGGGAAATTAAGGAGTCTAAAGTTAGAGACCATTGTCATCTTACTGGTAAATATAGAGGTCCCGCTCATTCCTGTTGTAATCTTAATTATAAATTACCTTCTTTTATTCCAGTCTTTCTTCACAACAGCGCCAACTATGATACACATCTATTTATAAATGAACTTTCAAAAACACCAGGGAATATTTCTGCCAAAACAAACACAAGTCAAAAGTATATTTCATTTTCAAAAATGATATTCACAAAACCTTTAACTCGTATTAGGTTTCTAGATTCTTACAAGTTTATGGGAACACCACTAGCCTACCTCGCATCAAATCTAAGCTCCACGGACTCTTTTCCAAATCTTAATTCATAGAGGAAATTCTCACTAAAGAGGAAATTCAGATTAAAGAGAGAATTCAAAGTAAAGAGGAAACTCTAATTAATGAAGAAATTCTAACTGAAGATGAAATTCTAATTATAAAGAAAATTCGAACTAAAGAGGAAATTCAGATTAAAGATGAAATTCTGATTAAAGAAGGAATTCTCACGAGAGAGGAAATTCAAACAAGGAATGAAATTCAAAGTAAAGAGAAAATTCTTACAAGTAAGGGAATTTATCCTTATGATTATATGGATTCATTTATGAGATTTAAAGAAACACAACTTCCTTCAAAAGAAAGTTTCTATAATAACCTTTATGAAGAAGAGATAAGTGATAAGGAATATAAACACGCACAAGAAATATGGAAAATATTTAAGATAAAGAACCTTGGAGAATATCATGATTTATATCTAAAAAAAGATGTTTTATTGTTAGCTGATGTGTTTGAGGCTTTTAGAACACTCTGTCATAATAAAAATTGTTATGGATTAGACCCTGCCCACTATTTCACAGCTCCTGGTTTAGCTTGGAGTGCAATGTTGAAAATGACAAAACAAGATATAGATTTAATCAGTGATGTTGATATGCTTTTGATGATTGAGAAGTCCAAGAGAGGTGGAATATCACAAGTATGTTCAAAAAGATATGCGAAAGCAAATAATAAATATCTCCCAAATTATGATAGTGAAAAAGATAGTAATTATTTGATGTATTTTGATGCTAATAATTTGTATGGATGGGCAATGTCTCAATCTCTGCCTTATGGTAAATTAGAGTGGGTGGAAGAAAAGGATTATGAAAAGGCTTTGATGAATATTGTTATTTCTTCTCAAGAGGAATTGAATGACGAAGAAGAAGGTTATTATTTTGAAGTTGATTTGAGGTACCCGAGTGTTCTTCATAATAAGCATAAAGACCTTCCTTTTGCATGTGAGAAAGAAACCCCAAAGAAAGAATGGTTCAGTGATTATCATAAAAGTTTTAATATTAAAGGCAAATCAACAGAAAAGTTATTAACAACATTCTATGATAAAGAGGGATATGTTTTACATCAGAGAAGCTTAAAACAGTTTTTGAGAGAAGGATTGAGAGTAGCTAAAATTCATAGAGTTTTAAAATTTAAACAAAGTCCTTGGGTGAAAAAGTATATTCAATTCAATACAGATATGAGAGCAAATACAAAAGTAAAATTTGAAGGGGACTTTTATAAATTAATGAATAATGCTGTATTTGGAAAGACTATGGAAAATGTTAGAAACAGGCAAAACATTAGATTCGCAACATCTTGGAAAAAAGCTTCGAGATTGATAAATAAACCAAGTTTTGAGAGAGAAGAGGTTTTTCAGTGAACTTTTCTGCAATTCATATGAAAAAGGAAAGTATTGTAATGGATAAACCAATTTATATTGGAACAGCAGTTCTTGATTTATCAAAGATATTGATGTATGATTATTTGTAAAAATGACTTAAAGAAAGAGTATGGTGAAGATGTTTCGTTGTTGTATATGGACACTGATAGTTTTATCCTAGATATAAAAACTGATGATGTTTATGAAGATATGAAGAAAAATATTGGAGTATATGATACAAGTAATTTCAGCAAGAAGAGTGAGTTATTTTCCAAAAAGAATGAAAAGGTTATTGATAAGTTTAAGGATGAGTTGGGTGGAAAAATAATGAGTGAGTTTATTGGATTGAGAGCAAAGGCATATGCTTATAAGTATGGTGAACAGATTGATAAGAGGTTAAAGGGAATAAAGAAATATGTAATAAAGAAATCAATAACTTTTAGAAATTATTATAATTGTTTGATGAATAAGAAAGAAGAATATAGGAAAATGAATACAATAAGAAGTTATAAACATAACATATATAGTGAAGAAGTAAATAAAAAGGCATTAGGAGCCTTTGATGATAAGAGAGATTTATTTTAGATAATGGAATAGATTGTGTTCCATATGGATATTGTATGATAGAGTAAATAGAATAGATTGTGTTTTAACGATGGGAAGATGGGTTAGGGTTTTTTAAGGGCTACCACAGCGTTTTTCGCAATATATAAATGGTTAAACCAAGTATTAATCAAACTAAAGAGTGGAGAAAATCTCAGTCTTGGTATATAAATGGAAAACATAATGAATGTGAAAAAATATCAAATAAGTCTTATTGAAAAAATAACTAAAACAAAGGTAAATAAAACAAATAAGCGAATCAATTTAAAAACTAGTAAGTTAGAGGATGTAAAGAAAAAAAAATGAATATCCTTGAATGGACTGAAAACTTTGATGGTTATCAATTGAACAATGAAAAAACAATTTACTATAATCTCAAAATGATATGTGGCTCAGGAGGTGGCCAGATGAGAGCATTAAGAGAAGTTTATCATTTCATAATGGCACAAAAGGGGTATCTTAAAAAATATAAAGATTCAAATGTTTTGTTTGTCAATATTTTAGATGGGGATTATTGTGCAAAGAAAATTAAACTATTGAAGGAATTTGAGAATGAACAAATCTTTATAGGTTCAATGAGTGAGCTGTTCAACCCCCAGGTGTTCAATTCAATGAGGTTCAACCTCCAGGTTAAAAGGGGAGACAAATAAATATACCTTGGGATAAAAAGGGGGTTTATTTTTAGGGAAAAAAAAAGGGAATCGCTGAAAATCCCCCATTCATTTACATGGGGAAAAGTGAGCCAGAATCAGTATTCTTACCCTACTGATGGGTCTATTCTGAACATGCATTTATGGAAATAACTGTCTGAGGACCTGGATGTTGTGTGCATTACTTGGATCCGATTCTGAAATCCACAACAATATATTGATATACATATGTATGTATGTATGTATATATATATATATATATATATATATATATATATATATATATATATATATATATATATATATATATATATATATATATATATATATATATATATATATATATATATATATATATATTGTGTGTTTTTTTCGTAAAACATACCATTTTCTCTCTGCAAACTCCCCCCCTCCCCCCCCCCCCACAATATCTCTTTCTCTCTCTCTCTCTCTCTCTCTCTCTCTCTCTCTCTCTCTCTCTCTCTCTCTCTCTCTCTCTCTCTCTCTCTCTCTCTCTCTTTCTCTCTCTCTCTCTCTCTCTCTCTCTCTCTCTCTCTCTCTCTCTCTCTCTCTCTCTCTCTCTCTCTCTCTCTCCTCCCCCCCCCCAAGGCAAAATGCGCTTCAGTTAGAAATATAGTAAATGAGAATTGCACTCATATACAGTAGTGGCCATAATATTGGCACCCTCGCATGTTTTTTTTTAAATAACTCACAATTTTCTCTCAAAAATGTTGAAATAGACAAAAGTATTTTGTCTCCACAATTCCTTATTTCACTGTTACAGAACTTTTGGTTTTGATTCAGAACTTAATATATCCTTTTGAATCATAAAATAAAGATAAATGGCACAGACCAAATTATTGACACCCTCGATTTAATATTTGGTAACACGGCCTTTGGACAAAATAACTGCAGTGAAGCGCTTCCGATAGCCATGAATGAGCTTCCTACACTTCTCTACTGGCAGTTTGGCCCACTCTTCTCGTACAAACTGCTCCAGCTCTCCCAGTTTTGAAGGGTGCCTTCTTCCAACTGCTGTTTGCAGATCTCCCCACAATGGGATTTAGATCTGGAGTCATTGCTGGCCATTTCAGCTCAGTCCAGTGTTTTGTCTTAGAACCATTCCTGGGTGCTTTTTGAAGTGTGTTTGGGGTCATTGGCCTGCTGCAAGACATATGACCTTCGATGGAGACCCAACTTTCTGACACTGGGTTGAACGTTGCACTCCAAAATGCCTTGGTAATCTGATTTCATGATGCCATGCACACATTCAAGGCATCACAGCAACCCCAAAACATCACGGAACCTCCTCCATATTTGATTGTTGGGAAGGTGTTATTTTCTTTGAAGGCTTCATTTGGTTTTCTAAAACATAGAGATGATGTGCTTTACCAAAAAGCTCTAATTTGGTCTCGTCTGTCCGCAGAACATTCTCCCAGAAGGATTTTGGCTTGTTCAGGTATGCTTTGGCAAACACCAGTCCAGCTTTCTCTCTCAGCAGTGGGATCCTTCTGGGTCTCCTTCCATAGAACCCCCTTTCATTGAGTTGGCGAAGGATGGTGCGAGTTGAAACTGTGTCGTTCCTTGTGTCTGAAGCTCAGCTTGAATCTGTTTCGCAGTTCATTGAGGTGCTTTCTCCACCATTTGAACAATACTTTGCTACAATCTTTGATCAAATTTTCTCTTTTGGCCACATCCAGGGAGGTTGGCTGCAGTGGCATAGGCCTTCAACTTGGCGGCCTTGTAGACACCTGGGGGGACGACTGCTTTGGCAGCACCAATGCTCTCGGTGCATCAGCAGCACCAACAACACCTGTGGTGTGTTCCGTTGGCAAGTGGTTTGTTGGATTTGAAGCACTCAAGAAAGCACTCAAATGGAACGGAGTGCTTGGCACCCCTTAACAACATGCTGTTGTTGTCCTCGGGCAACATGGTATCATAGTATCAACGTAAACAGCACCATCATGGTACTTCAGCACATGCGGTCTGGGCCTCCATTTTCAGTTTTATTCGTCCATCTTGTGATAACTTCCCCAAATTTATTGCATTAGCAGCGGCTACAGGATGTACAGGGAAGAGCGAAGGAAAGATAAAGAAATGTGGAGTCAGAAAAGGGAGCCCGCCGCCAAGCTTATCTGTGGACCCCACTGTGCATTTTGGGGAGAGGGGGTTACATGTTTGCTAATCTTGAAGAATTAGGATAAAAAGTAGAAGTAACAATAAAAGTATGAAATGCACGTTTCAAAAGTACTTGCAGAGCAGAGATGGTGGTGAACAGCTGTCTTCAAGACCTGGAGGGAAGAATGAGGTTGAAGAGAATGTGGAAGTTTGTTCGACAGGTGGGGGTGGGAAAAAAGAGGAACAAATAAGTGGAGGTGAGCAGTGATCATGGATTTGGTAGTTTCACCAGGGGTTTGATGGTGGTCTATGTGAGCCCTGCAAACACCTGGTGGGACGAAGCATGGAAAGAGCAGAGGGTGCAAGACCAGAGAAGATGTGGGAGAAGGAAGAAAGAAAGATTACTGACCTGTCTACGATAGGAAAAAGTGATAAGTCCGTGGACTCGGCTTCATCATGGGAGATTGCAATAATCTTAAGGACCTTGGTTTCCATGGCATCAAGCTGAGCAAGATGTGAGGAAGGGGAGCTAGCCCAGAGATGAGAGCAGTATTCCATCAAGCTGCAGATGAGAGCCTTGTTGGTGGAAGTTAGTTCAGGTGTACCAAGGAAGGACTTTGTACAATGGAGGATACCCATTTGACAGCTTGCTTTGGTGGACAACAGGGAAATGTGGTTTGCCCAAGACAGATCATGGCTGATAGTGAGACCCAGGAGTTTAAATGACTAAACCTCCTCAAGAGGATTGTGAAAAACATAGACACTGTAGGAGGTGGCCAGATGGTCTTTTCCGAGAGAGAGAGAGAGAGAGAGAGAGAGAGAGAGAGAGAGAGAGAGGAGGGAGAGGGAAAGAGAGGGAGAGAGATTGAGAGAGGGAGAGAGAGAGGGAGAGAGAGGGAGAGAGAGGGAGAGAGAGGGAGAGAGAGGGAGAGATTTGTCAGGATTGAAGGACATATTCCAAGTGTTTGACCAGCTTATGATTTTTTTACAAGGTCTGAAGAGAGGGAACAGCCTGCCTGTCTGAAGGATGAGGGATATCATGACATTGGGTGGAATCATCAGCAAATAGATAAGGAGGGTTTTCCAGAAAGTCAGAGAGATCATTGATGAAGATAAGGAATATGACTAGGCCCAGAACACTGCTTTGGGGCACTCCAGCCTTGACAGGGAGAGGAGGTGAAAGGATTGCGTTGAGTCACACATTGGCTACGAGAGTAGAGGAAGTCAGTAAACCATCTGTGGAGTCTCAAAGGTCTGTGGTGTGGTATAGCCTGCAGGCATGCAGGGCGGGGCATGATGAGGGGAGGAGTGGTCGTCGTGGTCATCGGGTCTGCAAGGGATATAAGGTGTGCGCGCCGCCTGAGGCGTCGTAGTAATGCTGGAGTCGCCCGGCTCGTGAGTGTGCTGAATACGCAATAAAGGAGAGCCGCGGGCAAAGTACGCCCGCGCTCACGCTTGTGCAACACAGCCCGGCTCGACTGTTCCCCCGCTCGTGTCTGCCTGCTAAGCATCTTCTATTCAGTACACCACAGTTGGCTGACGAGGATCTTCGGCTCGGCGTGTGCATGGCGGCAAATAACCCGTGCGGTTCCAGGCTACGGAGCCAAGGGTCTCGCCAGCACGAGCATGGCAGAAGGTCGGTGCACGCCGCACGAACGCGTGCCCGCCTTCGTCGGAATCGACTTCGGCCACGTCGAGTGGGCAACGGCCGCGCTCAGTGTTCGTTTTATTGTGGCACGTCAGATCGGGGGAATGATTTCTGCAGAGCCACGGCTAAAGAACGAGGACACACGGTTCGGCTCGAATGCGGCGTGGGACGTCGCGCGAGCTCTGAAGAATGTCCGGGGTCTCGATGGTCGGGGCACAGCAGATGGTCCGGGGGTCAGCGCGATGGGCCAGGCACGCACGGCCACGCGCACGGTCTGCGGCGCGGGTCGTGGGCGAGCGTTGCAATGCAATCACTCTGACGGCGGTCTGAGCACTCGAGGTCGTATACGGTGTGTGGGCCGAGGGTCATCGCCCATCGTTACAGTCATAGATGGCGGTGTGCGAAGCGATCTTTCCGTCCCGGGTCAAGACCTACCGCTGGTATGGTGTTCGGTGCATGGCGTGCACGGTAACGCCCCGGGTCGAGTTTTGCAGCCTGAGCACGGAGATTCCAGCGACCCGGAGCGGGAGATGCTGCCCATGTTGAGCCTGGTTTCAGTTGATCCTACGGTGACAGGACCGATGCCAGTGAATGTCGAAGTGATCGGGGCACTGATCGGGTGTCGAGTTGAGTCCACTCGTGCTGCCCGCGCATCGCACGCGTACACCGGCGAAGCGGTTGCGCCGCTTGCGGCGCCCGACGTCTCGGTGCTCTACCGGGGGCGAAGTGCCCTACTCATGGTGTTTGCGGTGCGAGGGGAGGGGCCCGTCCTTTTGGGTCGGGACTGGCTGGCGCACCTCGGGCTGGATCTCCAGTTCGTACCTCCAGGTGTGCCGGTGCTCTCTTCGATGCCTTCATCGAGTACCGAGGGCGAGGTTCGGGCAGTGGGAGCCGCGTCGATGCAACGGGAGCGGCCGTTCGTTGCTGCCTGCGGCGGTGATGTACGGTTCGGGAGCGGCGAGAGCCGTATCAGCTCTCGCGATGAGTTCCTGCGCTTCGGCAGCGTTTGTGAGGCAATGCGCGCCGGTGTTGTTCGGGCAGCTTCAACAGGTTGCGGTGAGCCCGTGGCGTTAAAGGAAGTCGCGAGTCACAACATCGAGTCGACAACCAAGAGACGGACTCGTGATGTGGGTTGTGGGTTGCTGTTCATTGCATGTTTGTTTTTCCTTGCTCTACTGATGCAGTTTAACGTTGTTGAAATAAATGCCAGCAGTTCCCGTGTGAGAGTGGGTTTGGCGGAGATCAATCAATGGGATTTGTATTATGATCAATGTGATGTGGTGGCTTTGGGAGTGGTGGTGGCGAATCAAAAGGTTGGGTTGGCCTTCCATTGTCCCGGGCCGCGGGTACTTGCTTTGTCATGTGCTGGGATTTTATCAAAAGAACGCGCTGTACGGAAAAATGAGTTTGCAATAGTTCAAATGATGTTCGTAGTGATTTATAACGAGCCTATGATTGAAGTGTGGTTTAAATGGAATTGCTACTGTCTAACTGCCGTGTGGGTCTCGGAGATCGACTCGGAGCCAAGACTGGTGCGCTGGTCGGCGTTACCCCCACCTCTGGTTGCGGGCACAGCTCTCTGTGTTCGCTCAAGGCCGTTTAGACGGGCGTTGGCGTCTCAACTGATTGTGGTGCGTGGGTTGTTTTGGAGCATTGAGTGCATCCAGCCAGCGGCGCTGTTCAGCGCCCCCATCCAAGGTCGATCGAGGCTGGCACTGGTGCCACGGCTTCCAGACAGCGGGCTTCCGGCCTCAGAATGTTTATCTACGTCGGGTCTGCCTGGGGGAAGTGGGCCGGAGGCGTTTGATGGTGCCGGGGGAGGTTTGCTCGGGAGATCGCCACGGCCTCGCCAAGGGCCATGTAAGCATGAGCCGCCTGGGGGCGTTTTCGCTGTGTAGTGCTGCTGTGCTTCTCCAGTAGCTCGCTTCCACGCATTATATGATGTGATGTGCTGTTATACTTCGCTGTTTTCTTTTTTGTGCCTTGTCTACTGTTATACCGTAGTCTTTTGTGCTGTTTATGCTTATTATGATGGTGATCATTTAATAATCATACTTTTAGGAGGGAGGAGTGTGGTATAGCCTGCAGGCATGCAGGGCGGGGCATGATGAGGGGAGGAGTGGTCGTCGTGGTCATCGGGTCTGCAAGGGATATAAGGTGTGCGCGCCGCCTGAGGCGTCGTAGTAATGCTGGAGTCGCCCGGCTCGTGAGTGTGCTGAATACGCAATAAAGGAGAGCCGCGGGCAAAGTACGCCCGCGCTCACGCTTGTGCAACACAGCCCGGCTCGACTGTTCCCCCGCTCGTGTCTGCCTGCTAAGCATCTTCTATTCAGTACACCACATGTGGTGTCTTCGATCATCTAAAATATCTTGGAATCTCAAGCGGTCTAAAGGGTCTTTAGATATAAGGGGTCTAAGGGTGTAACTAATGATCTTAAGGGGTAGAAGGGGTCGAAAATACTGTACCAGTCAAAAGTTTTGACACCGACTCATTCAAGGGTTTTTTTCTTTATTTTTACTATTTTCTACATTGTAGAATAATAGTGAAGACATCAAAACTGTGAAATAACACATGGAATTATGTCATAACCAAAAAAGTGTTAAACAAATCAAAAATATTTTCTATTTTAGATTCTTCAAAGTAGCCAGCCACCTTTTGCCTTGATGACAGCTTTGCACACTCTTGGCACTCTCTCAACAAGCTTGATGATGTTGTCACCTGGAATGCTTTTCTCATTAACAGGTGTGCCTTGTTAAAAGTTAATTTGTGGAATTTATTTCCTTCTTAATGCGTTTGAGCCAATCAGTTTTGTTGTGACAAGTTGGGGTTGGTTTCCAGTAAATAGCCCAATTTGGTGAAAGACCATTATTTTGTCTGCAATGTAATAATCCATATTAGGGCAAGAACAACTCAACTCGGCAAAGAGAAATGACAGTCCATCATTACTTTAAGACATGAAGGTCAGTCAATCTGGAAAATTTCAAGAACTTTGAAAGTTTCTTCAAGTGCAGTCACAAAAACCATCAAGTGCTATGATGAAACTGGCTCTCATGAGGACCGCCACACGAAAGGAAGACCCAGAGCTACCTCTAATGCAGATAATAAGTTTATTAGAGTTACCAGCCTCAGAAATCACCAATTAACTGCACCTCAGATTGCAGCCCAAGTAAATGCTTCAGAGAGTTCAAGTAACAGACACATCTCAACATCAACTGTTCAGAGGAGACTGCATGATTCAGGCCTTCATGGTCGAATTGCTACAAAGAAACCACTACTGAAGGAGACCAATAAGAAGAAGAGACTTGCTTGGGCCAAGTGAGACATGAGAAATGGACATTAGGCCGGTGTAAATCTGTCCTTTGGTCTGATGAGTCCAAATTTGAGATTTTTGGTTCCAACTGCCATGTCTTTGTGAAACGCAGAAAAGGTGAACGGATGATCTCTGCATGTGTGGTTCCCACCGTGAAGCATGGAAGTGGAGGTGTGATGGTGTGGGGGTGTTTCGCTGATGACACTGTTGGCGATTTACTTAGAATTCAAGTCACACTTAACCAGCATGGCTACCACAGCGTTCTGCAGCGATACGCCATCCCATCTGGTTTCCACTTGGTGAGATCATCATTTGTTTTTCAACAGGACAATGACCCAAAACACACCTCCAGGCTGTGTAAGGGCTATTTGACCAAGAAGGAGAGTGATGAAGTGCTGCATCAGCTGACCTGGCCTCCATAATCACCAGACCTCTACCCACTTGAGATGGTTTGGGATGAGCTGGACCGCAGAGTGAAGGAAAGGCAGCCAAAAAGTGCTCAGCACATGTAGGAACTCCTTAAAGACTGTTGGAAAAGCATTCCAAGTGACAACCTCATGAAGCTGGTTGAGAGAATGTCAAGAGTGTGCAAAGCTGTCATCAAGGCAAAGGGTGGCCCCTTTGAAGTATCTAAAATATATGATATACTTTGATTTGTTTCACACTTTTTTGGTTACTACATAAATCCATGTGTTATTTCATCGTTTTGATGTCTTCACTATTATTCTAAAATGTAGAGAATAGTAAAAATAAAGAAAACCCTTGAATGAGTAGGTATATCCAAAACTTTTGACTGGTACTGTATATAAAGGGGTCTTAAGGG
This sequence comes from Eptatretus burgeri, assembly GCF_056783735.1. Classification (NCBI taxonomy): domain Eukaryota; kingdom Metazoa; phylum Chordata; class Myxini; order Myxiniformes; family Myxinidae; genus Eptatretus; species Eptatretus burgeri. Next base: position 63,281,367 of record NC_140969.1, read on the forward strand.
ATCTCAAGGGTCTGCAAGTCTAAGGAGTCTATTAAGGGTGTAACAAGCCTTTGCGGGAATCTTTAGGGATTTAAGAGATCTAAATAGTCTTCGGGGTCATAAGAGGTATAAAGGGTACGTTCCAATAGTAGCCAGGGTCTCAAGGGTCAAATGGTTTTAAGGGTCTATTAGGGTCTCAAGGCCTAGCATTGGCTTTGTAGTTGGAGTGGCTAACTTGGGATTATAGGGTCCTGAGTTCGAGCACCATTGGCTGCTGAATTAACAGCAGGTGGGGTTGACTCAGCCTGTCGTCCTTCTGAGGTTTGCAAAATGAGTACCAGTGTACTGGCTGGGATTGGGGCACAGCATCAGCGGCAGAGTTGCACCCCAACAAAATGATAGCGACCCGGCAGCCAAGCTGCCAAGCTGCCATATGCAAGAAGAAGAAGAAGAAGAAGAAGAAGAAGAAGAAGAAGAAGAAGGGTCTCGAGGGACCTGAAGGTCAAGAGGGGTCAAAGTTATCAAAAGGACGTAAATTCTTGAAGGCATCTAAAATGGCCAAAGGGTCTTAAAAAGCTTAAAGGGGTCTAAAGAGTCAAAATGAGTCCAAGCAGTCTAAAGATTTAAAAGGCACACGTTCCAATAGTACTCAATTAATAGACGTAGTCACGGTGCAACTGATGCTTAAACAGTCTGTAATTAAGAGGTATAAGTACGTACTGTAACTTTTTCTACAAGCACACATACACACACACACACACACACACACACACACACACACACACACACACACACACACACACGAATGGCTTTTATAGCATAGACTAGCAAATACCACTCGTCACTTTGGTGACGGGTATACTAAAGGGGGAGGGAGAAAAAAAGGGGGGAAGAGGGACAGAGAGGTGGGAGAGAGATGACTGAGAGAGAGAGTGAAGAGGTGGATGGGGAAAGGAGAGAGGATGAAGGGGGAGTGAGGAGAGGTGAGGGAGTGAGGAGGGGTGGGGGAAGGGAAGACAGTATGAGGTGAGAGGATGGGAAGGCAGACATGCGGTGGAGCATGAATTACGATTGATACTGTCTCATCAAAATGATTCTGCATAGAATAACGGTAAAGATGGAAACAAAATAATATCTGAAATCCATTTTCTACCAGTCATACTATAAACATGGCTGGGAGACAAACACTGCCTGGACACGTTCGGAGACAGGACACGTCCAGAGAGAAAACCCGCCGGACACATCCAGAGCCAAGACAAACACAGCCCAGAAATAACCACTGTCCGGATATGTCCAGAGACTGCGACAGAGTGAGAGAGAGAGGAGGGGAGAGTGAGAGAGGTGTGGGAGGAAGGTGCTGCACTGTTTTGGGAGTGGGTAGAGCAAGGATGGAACAAAGAGAGAGAGAGGGATAGGGGTGGAGGTAGGGGAGGCGTTAGTAGAGAGAATATGTTTTGCTTTCTGAACAACGCACATGCATGCAAAAACACACACACACACACACACACACACACACACACACACACACACACACACACACACACACACACACACACACACACACTACTACTACTACTACTTGACCGATGTCGCCAATTTTTCGGGAACCGGGAAATTGGAGTCAGTGTGATTGCCAACTACAGTACTTACTGAATAGAACCCAAAAACCTTGAGTAGCTTTCACGGAAAAACAATGTTACGTTTACATAGACGTTTCAGGGATGTGTTCACAAACATTATTCTTTTCACAAACACGAACCACTCACTCAGGATGATGGAGCACGAACCATTCACTCTGGATGATGGAGCACAAACCACTCACTCAGCATGATGGAGCATGAACCACTTGCTCAGGGTGATGGAGCAGGAAGCACTCACTCAAAATGATGGAGCACGAACCACTCTCTCAGGATGACGGAGTACGAACCATTCACTCAGGATGATGGAGCAGGAACCACTCACTCAAAATGATGGAGCACGAACCACTTGCTCAGGGTGATGGAGCAGGAAGCACTCACTCAAAATGATGGAGCACGAACCACTCTCTCAGGATGACGGAGCATGAACCATTCACTCAGGATGATGGAGCACAAACCACTCTCTCAGGATGATGGAGCAGGAACCACTCACTCAAAATGATGGAGCACGAACCATTCACTCAGGATGATGGAGCACAAACCACTCTCTCTGGATGACGTTGCATGAACCACTCGCTGAGGATGATGAAGCAAAACCACTCTCTCAGGATGACGGAGCATGAACCACTCGCTCAGGGTGGTGGAGCACGAACCATTCGCTCTGAATGACGTGGCACGGAAAAAGCATCCGCAGTGAGTGAACGATTCGCTCACAATGACATAGTGCGGTACCGCAATCGACAATGGGTGCTCGGCTATTGTCTTAAACACTCAAGCAAGCACTCCAATTAAGTGGTTGAGAGTAACGGCTGGCCAGGCTGGTGTTGCGTACCATATGGGATCCCTTTCACTTTCAAGCCAGTCTTCACCGTGCACGCAGCGGTTAATGAAATAACATGAATTCGTTCAAATCGTGACTTTATCCACAAAAGAGTTGCAGCTTGATGCAGAACAACCCTGGAGACATTGCAAAGTTCAATCGCCTGTGAAATAAACATTGCAGATAATCGGCTACGTTTCCTGCTCATCTGTACACGCGTCAAGTGGAACATCGGTTCGGGTTCTGTGCAAACGTTTTCGCTTGTTTTGTCAAACGTTTGTTTTTCACCAGAAGTGCTTTGATTCCCTGTGGAGCACCTTGTGAAACCTCCAAAAATATAGGCACAGATCTGGCAGACACTATGGATAGGCAGTCCATCTGGGAGACAGGGTGCAGGGTCAAGCAATGAATGCATTAAATCAATAGCTCAATGAAGCTCGTTAATTTTGGCACATTACTAAATTTTTGGTTGACTCAATATAATTCCCCAAAGAGTAGAAAAAGATAAGTTTAATGCTTTGGAAATTTCACATTTTCTTGTGTATGTATGGAGAAGGAGGGAACATAGCCGTCTGGAAGGCCAATTTTGCGGGAATGAGATCTGCAGCCGCCAATATCCAATGGGAACTGAAGGATATGGAATCGGCACATCAAGCGTGGCTACACGTTAAGTCAGTTATTCGAGACCGAGTGAGTAGATACGCCCCAGGGCAGCAAGTGTATCAGAAAAAAAGAATCCCTTGGTTGAGGAGGGACACTCTGAAACTCCTGGCAACAAAGCAGAAACGGTGGAGGCATTACCAAAACACAAGGTCAGAGGTGGACTATGATGTCGTTAAGGTCTCAAGTCGCCAGTGTAAGCAAAGCCTCAAATAGGCTCGGCATCAGTATGAGACTCGACTTGCTAATAAAGCAAAGACTGCACCTAAATGCCTACATGCCGACCTTATGTGAAAGACTCGCACAAAGGATGGTGTAGGTACACTCAAAGTGGATAACACATTCTGGACAGCAGACCGAGAGAAAGTGCAATGCCTCTCCGGCCATCACTCAAAAGTATTTACGCGCGAGAAATCAAGGCCTCTCCTGGAGTTCATATGCCGAAACCCACCGGAGGTGAGTCTTACTCAAGTCCTGTTCTCTGTGACTGATGTAGAGCAGCAACTTCAGTTGCTTTGACCCTCATAAGGTGCCAGGACCTGACGGTGTTTACCCTAAGGTGCTGTATGAGCTCCCCACAGAGATAGCTCGCTATGCCGACCCACCACAGAGAAGGAGGTACAAAGTGGAGTATTGCAGGGTTCCGTGCTTGGCCCAGTATTATTCCTTGTCTCTATTGATGATCTTGGAGACAATCTTCAATGTAAGGCCCTGTTGTTTGCAGATGATGTAAACATTTGGGTGATGTTTTCAAGGATGATGACCGGTCGATGTTACAGGAAGATCTTTCTCTTCCTAAAAGGTGGGCCGTCAAGTGGCAAATTCAGCTGAATCCTGCAAAATGCAAAGTAATCCACATTGGGTGCCAAAGTTCCACCATTGACTATTGGCTAAATGGTGTTGAATTGCCGGTTGCAACAGAGATTGTCAATTGGGAATCTGCATCCAGGCATCACAATCGTTCATGACGCAATGCACCAGCGCCGCAAACACAGTGTGAAGGGTGCTTTTTGCCATTCGTCATGCTTTTGCTGAAATCACGCTGGAAATATTCCAACACCAATATGCCACACCTGTGAGGTCGCACCTGGAACACGGCCTTCCATTGTGGAAGTCGTTTCTTCAGTGGTAGAGAAAGATACTCAAGCGGGTTCAGCAATGCACTACAAGGATGGTAAGAAGTCAAGCACGGTTCTCATATGAGGAACGCTTATTGAACCTACACCTCTTCTCACCAGATTACAGACAAACTAGAGGAGATTTGATCACTCTCTACTGGATACAACACAGGGAACTCCAAGTCTCGTTTGAAAAACCGTCTTGTTTCAACCGGGATGACTGCCGTCGTGGTCATTCCTGGAAAATGACAAGCTTGCGGCTCGTTGCAGGAGGAGAGCAGTCTCCCAGACTCATCAACTGGTTAACATGTGGAATGGATTCGACCAAGAAGCTGTTCAATCACTGCCTGTCGATACATTTAAAAAGAGTTTAGACAGGTTGCTGTTTCAACCATGATAGGACCACATAGGGTGCTGCCCTCCTGTCCTACTTTCCCACCTGACCTGGGAACCAAGCCTTGCTTGCTTAAAGTAAATAGGTATATCAGCTAAGTTATAAGACTCGTTATTTCTTTAAGCTATCAAATTTCACTCCAGATTTTGACACATTTCGTCCAGATGATATCCGATCCTCAAAACCGAAATAATATTTCGATGATGTTCTTTAATTAGTCCGTGAGAGTAGATCGTGGAAAATTGTATCATATAATGCACGAAATCGCTGCAAGCTCCCAATTTGTAAACTATAGTACTTACAAAAGGGATGTATACAGCGATTCATAGCAATGATGAACAGGCATTCAATATGAGTGAGGAAAGTGAATAAGAAAAAAAAACTTTATCGTTGAGAAATCATTGCGGCCTGTTCCAAGTCAAGGCATGGTTGAGCAGGCCAAAAAAACATGGCGGCCTCATACCTCAGCGAGGTAACCTCAGATTTGCCTTTCGTCCCCGTTGAAAACGGTGACCGAGGATGGCACCTGATGAAGGATACAATTAAATAAGGCCGTTAATTATCTTCAAAAGGAGGTGTTTTAATTAACCCAAACACCCAATGTTTAGTCACACACGTCATTGGAGTTTTGTTAGTATGTATGCAAAGTTTCAGGTTGATAGGTTTCATGGTTTTGGAGTTATGAAGGGGAGAGACACACACACACACACACACACACACACACACACACACACACACACACACACACACACACACACACACACACACACACACACACACTATGAGTATGCATAACATGGCTATGACTGAATATTTAATTGGTTGTACATTGTACTGTATTTTCATTTTGAATCGGAAAACTGAGGCTTGCTTAATCTTAATTGCTTGCTCCTTTTTCCGAGCGACTCGGCGAGCGCTTGCAAAGCCCTTTGATACTGAACGGCTGGCTTGGCAAGCGATAGCAAGCTGCTTGTCAACGGAACACACCCCGATACACACATTACTCCGCTCTTGTCGCCGTTTTACACGAGATGTTCCCACGATTGCTCCTGATTTTTTTTCGCCAAAAACAATGAGGACGTTTGGCGAGCCTGGTGGGTTGTTTTGTTGGCGCTGATCAGTCAGACTCATGAGCGAGGCGGAGACGAAACCCCTTTGGCCGGGATCCAGGCGTAGACGGGACGCCAGGCAGGGTTATTCGGGGCCGACGGCTTGTTTTCTCGCCTTGGAGTTTTATATTCGACCCATCTTGGCAGCCGCTGTCGAATCAGAAACGAAATCCTCTCCTAAAGTCCGATTGGAAATCGTGCGCAAACAAGAGCGGAGCCGCGTCATGTGTCACTTGTCCGCGCGTGTCCGGTGTCCGCCACCCCAAAACAGCAAGGAGACAAATTGGGCCGAAGATGGATTAACGTGAAAATGAACTTGTCCTCATCAAATGCACAACTACATGTACAGTTTTTTTCCAACTACTCCTTTAACGGCCCCAACAATTCCAACCGTACTGCGATGAGTGTGGTCTGTGAGTTCAGATTCAAACCCAGGACAGACTGCTCCAAACTATCCTGCAAGCTCTTGTTTAAAGCATTTATTTATTTATTTATTTATTTATTATTATCATGTTCCATCAATTTGCATTTTACGTGAATGTATCATTCAAGCAACATCGTTTCGAAACAAACCGCACGACTTTGAACGAACTCTAAAAGTTTGAACAAGTTGATGCAAACTCGAGTATTTGCCAACAACGTGGCAACTTCATGTCTGTGCATTGCAAGTCGAACCACGCAGACTTATGATGAAGACTCAGGACAAAGCTCCAAGGCTCATATCCAAGCCACATGAAGCCAAACTCCACAGCAACCCCACCACCACCACCACCACCACCACCACCACCAACCCCCTCTCCCACCCTCCAGCGACCCGCTTTCCCTTCCCCAAAATAGCCACACTTGTTTTTCATTCATCCCTTGTTGATTGTTTTCGCGGCAGTTTTTCATCAACTTGTTTTCTCCACCAAAGGTATTTGGACTCCTGATAACATTTGTCACAACATCTTCTGCAAGTATTTGGATTTCTGGCGGTTTGTGCGTCCTCTTGAACGATGAGACAAAGGTTTGAACATTGAGAAGAAACCCGGTTCGTTCTCTTGCACTTGTGCATTGATTATTATTATTAAATGGTTAGTGAGTGATTGTAAGTCCTGTGATTCGGATCTGCTGTCGTTCCTGGATATGAATGCTGTTGAATGTTTGGGGTTGGCAAGGCATTCGACCTCATAAGTATTTCATCCATACCTAATGTCACGTGGTTCGGCAGCAGTGGAGCAGTTTTGGACTTCGCCCTTGACTTCAAAAAGGAAGAAACAACTGGGACCCGCACTGTATTTGGTATTGTTTTTCTGCATTGTATTATTATACAACAATGTATCAATTGTGCATTGATGACAAAACCAATGGGATATCTATTTCACCTCTCGTTCTCCCCTCTCCCCATCACCATTCTCTATCTCTATCTCTATCTCTATCTCTATCTCTATCTCTATCTCTATCTCTATCTCTATCTCTATCTCTATCTCTATCTCTATCTCTATCTCTATCTCTGTATCTCTGTATCTCTGTATCTCTGTATCTCTGTATCTCTGTATCTCTGTATCTCTGTATCTCTGTATCTCTGTATCTATCTCTCTCTCTCTCTCTCTCTCTCTCTCTCTCTCTCTCTCTCTCTCTCTCCCTCTCCCTCTCTCTCTCTCTCTCTCTCTCTCTCTCTCTCTCTCTCTCTCTCTCTCTCTCTCTCTCTCTCTCTCTCTCTCTCTCTCTCTCTCTCTCTCTCTCTCTCTCTCTCTCTCTCTCTCTCTCTCTCTCTCTCTCTCTCTCTCTCTCTCTCTCTCTCTCTCTCTCTCTCTCTCTCTCTCTCTCTCTCTCTCTCTCTCTCTCTCTCTCTCTCTCTCTCTCTCTCTCTCTCTCTCTCTCTCTCTCTCTCTCTCTCTCTCTCTCGTTCTCTTTCTCTCTCTCTCTCTCTCTCTCTCTCGTTCTCTCTCTCTCTCTCTGTGTATCTCTCTCTCTCTATCTCTCTCTCTCTCTCTCTCTCTCTCTCTCTCTCTCTCTCTCTCTGTATCTCTCTCTCTCTCTGTATCTCTCTCTCTCTCTCTCTCTCTCTCTCTCTCTCTCTCTCTCTCTCTCTCTCTCTCTCTCTCTCTCTCTCTCTCTGTATCTCTCTCTCTCTCTCTCTCTCTCTCTCTCTCTCTCTCTCTCTCTCTCTCTCTCTCTTTCTCTCTCTCTCTCTCTCTCTCTCTCTCTCTCTCTCTCTCTCTCTGTCTCTGTCTGTCTGTCTCTCTCTCTCTCTCTCTCTCTCTCTCTCTCTCTCTCTCTCTCTCTCTCTCTCTCTCTCGCCCCCTGCTGGTCGTTGGTGAGTCGTGCATGGGTGTGGCGTCATGGCGGCTCTGTGTGTGCAGCTGTGAGTACTGTGCTGTGTTAGTGTTGTTTCTGTCCCTATTTCGCTTCCCTCTGTGTCCCCGTACGTGTTTGTGGAGTTTTTTCCCTGTTTCCCTTCCTGCTGAGACGAGAGAGAGAAGGAGAGAGCGCACGGTCGGTGCTTTGTGGGTTTTCCTTGAAACCTTCGGGTTTCTGGGCCTACTTTTTCATCTGCCTTGTTTTCATAGGCCTGCCGTTTATCGGTGGTTTAGCTTCTTCCTTATACTCTTCCTTTCCCTTATACTTCATTTGACCCCACTTGCTGGTTGCTTGTGACGGTTTTCCTTTGTTAAATTTAAACTTCTCTTCTTTTGCTTTAAGCTATGGCAAACGGACGTTTGCACAATAGTGTGTACGAGTCACTCACTCGGAAAAATGGAGTGACAATGACTCCACCTGATGGAGTTAGTGTTGAGAACGTGGTGATGGCTCTGGGAGAGCTCGTAGGAATCGAGAATGTTCTCGCCGCTTCGAAAATGAGCCAGCGTGTCGTGGTTTTCTTGTCGGAGGAGCGACACGTGGCTCAGGCGGTCGAAACCGGTCTATCCGTTCCGCCGGACGTCTTCGTTAACGTTAGTTATCTCGATACGATGGCGGTAAAATTAACACTGTCCAACATCCCGCCCTTCTTCTCGAGTGAGGAGATTGTCGCTGCATTAAGCGTTTTTGGCACAGTTGTATCACGAATCTCCATGATTCCACTTCGTCTGCGCTCTGACGCTTCGGTTCGCCACATCATGTCGTTCCGACGTCATTGCTATATCATTCTAAAAAACAACGCTCAATCGCTCAATGCAGTTATGACTTTAAAAATAAAAACCGCAATTACCAGATTTATATTGCAACGGAGACCACAACTTGTTTTATCTGTGGTGAATCGGGACATTTAAAAAGCGATTGCCCCAAGAATATATTAAGTGGCATATCTAGTGTGATCGAACCCATTGAGACGAATAGTGGTATATCTAGAGTTGGGCACGTTGGTGACGCTTCAAACTCGAACAATCTGCCTGGGCCGTCGAGAGTGGAGGTAAATCCCCCTGACAGATGACGAAAGCTTCACCGTTGTTCCTTCAAAAGGAAACATAAATTGAAGCATTTAAATGATAACAATAGTCAAGATGTGACGGCGAGCTGTGCAAAAAGATGGCGCCGGCTGCCGTGAATAATGACTCGTGTTTGGAAGCAACAATAGATGCTCTTTTAAAACGAAAAATCGATTTGATGTAATTGCTCCAGAGGATGATGACTTTTTTGTCGGTGGGGTTAGTGAACATGAGGAGGAGATTGGTTTTGTGCAGCAGGGAGCACACGTGACCACTCCCATAGTCACAGGCACCTTGGATATTAACACCGAATCCACTGTAACCCCCTCCCTGAAAAGACCAACAGTGAAATGTGTACCGTTTCTAAGTCACCAATTACTCCAAACCTGGTTGAATCAGGGTGTAAAGCTTCAACTAGTGAAACACCAGGTTCATCTCAAGCGGAATATAACATTCCTTCCATTAGTATTCTTCCTCCTCCCCGTTTTCTTCACCCTCCCACTCCTCCTCCTCCTCCCCTCCCACTTCTAATCTTCTTCCTCTTCCCACCCCTCCACCTCCACCTCCCCCTATTCCACCTCCCTCCACTCCTCCTCCCCCCACTCCTCCTCCCTCCACTCTTCCTTCCCCGACTCCTCCGACTCCTTCTCCCCCTTTGGAAGTGGAATGTGAGGCTTCCCTTATTAAACCATCAGCTCCATCTTTGGAGCATAACGATAATGTAATGGACACCAATCAGTACTCGGATTATGATTCGGATGGGGACTCATCACTTGCTTCTTGTGGCAGTGCTGAAGCATGGAATGATCCAGTTTCCCAAGATTCGGAGAGTGTTACCAGTGTTCCACCTGCTGATATCATAAAGTTTCTTCATGACACCTTTCGCAAGAAACATGTTAAAATTAAAAACTTTTTCCCTGACTTATCCGGCTTTATAATCTCTGCGAAGCTTTTTCTCCTCAAAGCCGGACAGCTTGGTGTGACGGAATCACAAGTGTATCGACTCCGGAAATGCATCCTCAAAGCAAAGAATGAGCTGCAGACACTGACAGACTAAGTTTTTGACACACCCTAACTCTATGTTAGCCTATGGCCTTCTCTATAGCGAGTTTAAATATTAATGGGGGACGCTCCTCCATCCGTAAAGCAGAAGTTAAACAGTTTGTTGAGACAAATCACATTGATGTTTTGCTTTTGCAAGAAACAAGATGCAGCTCCTCTTGTGCAAGTGAATGGCAAAGGACAATGAGGGGAAAATGGTTTTTTAGTAGTCTGGAACACCCAAGGGCTGGGGTGGCTGTTTATATACAACCTTCCTTTTGCAGTCCCAGTGTTGTTTTTAATGAGATTATCAAAGGGTATTTGATTTCACTCACCTTCACGCATAATGGCTTTAAACACACCGTACTGAATGTCTACGCACCTAGCGATAGCACGGAGAGACTCACCTTTTACACACACTTAGAAACGTCTCTTGTACACATTGATTTTGATGGACTTGTCTGCTTGGGTGGAGATTTTAACTGCACGATGGACCCCACCATTGATCGTAATGGAGAGGAGCCGCACCCAGCAAGCGCAGCGCCTTTGTTGAGAGCCTTGTCCAAGTTTTCCCTGGTTGATGTGTGGAGAATCCGCAACCTTTCTCTCCGCCAATACACGTGGAGTCGGTGTTCAAAAGGCCACGTATCACTTGCAAGATTGGACCGTTTCTACATCAACAGTACCTTTTTAAATGTTGTGAGCAATATGGACATTATTCCGAGCGGCTTCTCAGACCATCACATGGTCGCACTTCGGATTCACCAACCAGTTCGGAATCGTGGTGCTGCCTACTGGACCTTCAACGCAAGCCTCTTGGATGACCAACTGTTTGTCGATGCCTTTGGTGTGTTCTGGAGAGCCTTGCTCCAACGTAAAACTTCCTTCCCCTGCCTTGGAAAATGGTGGGACAACGTCAAAGTGCAAATAAGATCCTTTTGCCAACAATATGGAGCCTACCACACCAAATATGACTCTGCCCTTCAATCCTTGCTTGCCAAAGAAATATTATATTTGCAGACCAACCTCTTGGCCTCAAATCATGAAAGAACCAACCTCTTGCTGGCGAAGAAAAAAGCTCTTCTTGCTGGACTTTGTGCAAAGCAAGCCAGAGGAGCGCTGATTCGTCTCCGACTGGAGAATTTGTGCTACCTGGACACCTCCTCTAAGTTCTTTTTGGACTGGAAGATCAAACAAAGAGAAGTCAGCAGATAACTTCAGTAAGGACAAAGGAAGGAAGGATAACACACAATCAAAAAGATGTCAGAGCCTCACTCAGACACTACTTTACTGAACTTTATCGTGCTCCGAAAATCGACAACAAAATGGTAACAGTGCTGACTTCTTCCTTACCTCCCTTGTCAAAATCTGCAGTTCTACAAATGGACAAGGAAGTAACTTTGGAGGAACTCCAAGCTGCTCTTCAAACTCTACCCTCGGGTAAGGCCTCTGGCCTGGATGGAATTCCTGCGGAATTTTATAAAACCTTTTGGGACCTCCTCGGACCAGAACTACTTGAGGTTATAATCGACGGTCGACGATCAGGCTCATTGCCATTAAGCTGCCGGAGGGCTGTCCTCGCCCTTATCCCCAAAAAAGGAGACCTTCAGCAACCACACAACTGGCGTCCCATCTCATTACTCTGTGCAGACTACAAAATATTTTCCAAGGCCCTTGCCAACCGCCTTAAAGCCATAATCGAGGAGATCGTACACCCAGATCAGTCTTACTGTGTCCCGAAGAGGACAATTCATGACAGTATCTTTATTGTGCGTGATATAATTGACATCTGTTCTCTTGAGCAAAGAAATGTCGGGTTGGTGTTCTTAGATCAAGAAAAGGCCTTTGATACCATTGATCATTTTTATCTTTTCTCTGTTTTACGGGGGTTTGGTTTTGGGGAAAATTTTATCTCTCATGTTCAGTTACTGTATAGCAACACTTTTAGTCTCTTA